>NW_016809923.1:839248-858179 GCF_001698545.2 Rhinopithecus bieti
TTTTTTTGTTTGTTTTTTAAAGAAAGTCTTCTCTTAGATGCCAGTTGCAATTGCAACAAAAGTAAAAATTGACAAATGGGATCTATTGTAATTAGAGAGCTTCTGCAAAGCAAAAGGAACTATTAGAAGAGTAAATGGACAATCTACAGAAAGGGAGAAAATTTTTGCAAACAATACATCTAATATCCAGAATCTATAAGGAACTTAAACAAATTTACAGGAAAAAAGGAAAAAAAAAAAAAAACAAAGAGCCTCATTAAAAAGTGGGCAAAGGACATGAACAGACACTTTTCAAAAGAAGACATATATGTGACCAACAAGCATATGAAAAAAGCTCAACATCACTGATCATTAGAGGAATGCAAATCAAAACTATAATGAGATACCATCTCATGCCAGTCAGAATGGCAATTGTTAAAAAGTCAAAAAATAACATGTGCTGGTAAGTTTGTGGAGGAAAAGGAATGCTTACACACGGTGGGAGTGTAAATTAGTTCAACCATTGTGGAAAGTGGTGTGACAGTTCCTCAAAGAGCTAAAAACAGAACTATCATTCGACCCAGCAATCACATTACTGGGTATATACCCAAAGGAATATAAATTGTTCTTTCATAAAGACACATGCCTGTATATGTTCACCACAGCACTATTCACAATAGCAAAGACATAGAATCAACCTAAATGCCCAGCAGTGGCAGACTGGATAAAGACAATATGGTACATGTACATCATGGAATACTATGCGCCCAAAAAGAAGAATGAGATCATGTCCTTTGCAAGAACATGGATGGAGCTGGAGGTCATTATCCTTAGCAAACTAATTCAGAAAACAGAAAACCAAATACTGCGTGTTCTCACTTGTAAGTGGGAGCTAAATAGTGAGAACACATGAACATATAGAGGGGAACAACACACACTGGGGCGTATTGGGGAGTGGAGGCAGGGAGGAAGGAGAGGATCAGGAAAAATTACTGTAAGCCTAGTAATGAGTACTAGGCTTAATAGACGGGTAATCTGCACTACAAACCCCCATGACATGACTTTAACTATATAAGAGACCTGTACATGTACCCCTGAACTTAAAAGTAAAAGAAAAAAAGTCCTGTCTTACTGCTCTGATTAGAAGTGAAGAATGATGACTGGGGGGATTGTTCCCATATTATTAGTTTTCTCAGGTCTCTGGATAACACTTTTGTAATACAGGGACATTTCAATGACTGGCTGCAGAATAGGACCATAGATCCTGGAGGTTATTTTTCCTTTTGATTCAATGTAGAAGAGAATATATGGACCATAGAAAGGCAGGTAAGAACAAGGCACAGATATTGGATGGGAAACTGTAATTCCACATCCAGGTTTGACATTTATCAGGTTGCATGACTTTAAGTAAATTAAATTACCTCCGCCCCTGTTTTGTCATCCATAAAACAGGGGAAATAACAGTTTCTAAGTCCTAGATTTCTTTGGGGAATGATAGTAATTAAACTAAGTAGTACATATACAGGGCTAAGCATAGAACATGGCATGTAGTAAATACTTAAGTGTAAGGTTATACAACTACTGTGACTGAGGACAGAATGTTCTAAAAGCAAATGAGAAAACTAAGCTGAAAGATTCTTTTCAATTTTGCTGTACCAATACATCGTGTCTCATCACACCCCAGACTTTTAACTCACACATGAAAAAAACTGAACGAGAAAATAAACATTGTCTTTTTGGGGATTGTATTTGGGAGATATGCAGTAGGATTCAGCCAAGATTTCAGAGCTTCTTCTGATATGTCTCTATCTATAAAATTGTATTTCCTTTCACTCATATAGAACTGTATAGCCAGAGGGCACTCAATAAAATAATGACAAAATCAACCCATTGCCACACACAGGCGTGAACTTCAAGATCTGTCTCATATAATTTTTAGTGCTCTTCAAAGCACCTAGTTTCTTGGAGAGGAAGTTAACCATGTTGCTTGTAAGCTTTTATGCCTTCTTGTTTAACATCTGTCTTGGTCTTGGACTATGCTACTACCACTGTTGCAGCAAATCAGTTCTTGAAATACAATTTGACCAAACATATTAACTACTTAATTTCACAGAATTAGGGAGATAGCTGCAGGTCAAACACCAGGTGGCACCTACCCATCACATGCTCTGACAAAATTTAATGAAGATAGTTCCTAATATTGGAATATTGAAACATTTATAACATAAAATAACATACAAGCGAGTACAAATAAGACTGGGGAAATCTGAATAAGATAGGTGGATTGTATCAATATTATTATCATGATTGTGACATTATATGGTCATTTTGCAAATGTCCATTGGGAAAACTGGGCAAAGTGTGTAGGCAAACAGGGGATCTTTCTGTATAATTCCTTACAAATGTATGTGAATGTGAATCTTGAATGATATCAGTAAACTTTTTAATTTAAATATAAAAGGTAAATATCATCTTAATGATTCATATTTGTAAGATTTTTTCCAACACATCTTCAACTACCCATTGCTTTATATGGCATCTAAATAAAACATTTGGTAAGTGGTGGTTTCTACAATCAAACCCTTTAGTTGGTCTATGGCCTTTTAATTTCATAGAAAAATGGCATGAAGTGGCTGAACTACTACAGCTTGTTCTTTCTTTCATAGGAACCTAGAAAATTGGGACAATCCTTACTTTTAGACTTGAAAAGAATTGGTCAAAGGATAAATAGAATCCACAAAAAAAATTTGCGTATAAAGCAGCACAGAAATATCTTCAAAGGAAGAGCATCTTCTACTGATCTATTTTTAAAATAGAATGATATATTGTGACAAAATCTAAAATATTAGAGCAGCTTCCATCTTTCACTTCTGAGATGTATATAACCATTAGCAGTGGCAGCATATGCTCCTGCTGGGAGCTTAAAAATAGTTATTTTCTGATTGTCCTCTCTGATGCTTTAATGTCCTATGGCATAGGGTACAATGCCTTTGTTTATTTTATATGTTAGATTTCTTAATATTCTTTCTAAAATCATATGGCAAGAAGTTGTATTTCTCATGACAACAATGATTTTAATCCATTCGTGTGAGCATAAATAATTGTTATCAATACCTGAATATCCAAAATGACTCTAGATCACTAAAGGTGGCACACTTGAGTGTTAGCATGGCAGGAGTCAGTGACAATACATCTTTGTCTTTTAGACCTCAATGGAGCCATGCTGATTTTAGCCATAGGAAAGACTGTGGAAGGGGTGGAAACCATGACTTTCCAGCTGTGTTTCTGTAACTCAGATATCTACAGCTGAGATAACTAATCCTCCTGGCTTTTCTTTGCTTTAACAAAAACAATAACAGTATATAATGTGAAAAACCGGGTCTGATCGTTGTGGAGTGTTATGTGTATTCACTTTGACCTATATTAAAGGAAAAAGAGAGAAAAGAAAAAAGCTTTATTTTGGTTACCTAGCAATTATTTGTAGATCCACTCCCCATTATCTCATGTCCCAAAATAGACTCTCGAGATCAGTGCAGAGATGGTAAATTTCACATTTTCAATATTTCCAAGTACCAGTCAATCTTTAAAATTCTGAAAATTGCATTCAGTAACTCTGGAGTATCTATGCCTGTTAACTTGGGTGGTTAAATAATGAGTTATAGAAAGAGACATGGGACACACATCTTTTTCTCTGATTGTAACTCAGTGCCTTGTGGATACACTTGCACAGTCCTTTAAACTAATAGCATTCATAGAGTCTTCGCTTACTTTCCTCACAATCTGCATGTTGGTGCTTTCATCATCCACTCTCAGATTTAGTTTGAAATCTCCCAAAGTGTAGCTCGTGTAACTCTTCTTGAAAGACAGCTGCCCAATCAACTCTGCTTGACTACAAGGAAGTTTTGAGGAAACTAATTATAGGAGAGTCATGATAATCCCCAAACTCTTAGGTAAGTAGGAAACTCTATGGAACTATGTGGTTATGCTAACAGCTTATTTATGAATGTGGTCTTTATTTTGGCATTTTTTTTTTTTTTTTACAGTTTTCACTGTACACTTTTAAGGCACATGAGTATGCATTTGCTGCTCATTATGCGCTGCAGTTCTGGGGCAAAGCTGGGTACAAAGGGACTCTGAAGGACAAACCTGACCATTCATCTGTACACACATACCATGCTGGCTGCTGTGAGTTGTAGAAAGAAGCTCTGCAGATTCTCCAATGGGAAGAAATAATGAGCTTAAAGCAACAGCTCCTCTGAAAGCAGTTGGCAGTTAGATAATGATGGATATGTTACAAATTCCAGAAATATCAGCCAAGAAAGATGAATGGTGCATATAAAGAAAGGAAGGCTAAAATCTACCACCTTTGTTTTAGGGGTAAACACAGAAGATGCTCCTCAGTGTGATGGCAATTTTGCCTGAGGTATATCGTATTGTAATGGCACCACATTGCAAAACAAATTTCTTTTGGAGAGAGATTACTGAGAAAGAAATTAGACATGGGAAGAGCTGCAAAGTAGAAGTTGAAATTTTGGCCTTGAAATTTAAGTTTTCCTATGTGCTCTCTTGCTGAAATTACTTAACAATCAGCAACTTGGTCCTCTTTTGTACGATGAACATGGGCTGGTAAACTTAAGACAGTGTTTACGGACATCAATACCATTGATTAAAAAGTAAAAGTTCTGACAAACAGTAGTTTGATCTTCATGAAAGCAAACAGCCTGTTTGATGTTTTTATTGAATCAATTGATTTTTTTTCACTGAATTGATTGGTTGTTTTACTGTCATGTGGACACTTCCTAAATCAACATGTGCCTCTATAGAGGGATTTGTGACAAATTCTGAATTCATGAATGTCTCTAGAATTCCAGGCTAACAGAACCTTATGAAACTCAAATTGCATCAGAATCAATGGCATCAATGCTGAGAAAAAAGTTTTTCTTTTCCTTAAAGTTAGATTTGAATTTTAGAATTCTAGCAACTTAATGTTATAGATTGATAAAAGGTATTTTTCTGTTCTTACCTTGTTCAGGTATGTACTTTAAATGTTGACTGAGTTGTTAGATAATACTCTACCAATAAAGGGAGGTTAATTTGCCATAGATTTTAAAGTTGAAAGAAAAGATAACAGATGCCCACTGCTACTCTACCCACACTATCTCATCTTATTAATTCCCAAGCTTATACCTTATCCAGGTTTTCCAACCCCTAAAGGAAATTATCACACATAATATTCATTCCTGTCAAGATGTTTTAAATGCTTACAGTGTGAGTCCTGCAACACATTATTTTTTTTTTCCCTAAAAAATTAGGATTTACAAACAGGCTTTTGTTTTAGCAGGGGAGTTTAGGCACAAAGATGAAGTCTGCTGTATTCTACCTATGGAAGTGATGTACCAGCCATTTTACTGTGCATATGGTAGAAGAAGGCAGTTATGGACAGTTTTCAGCTGTCCTGATTTCAATGCAAACTACTAAATATCATTGCTGAGAAACGCAAGACTGATGTTGCTTATATAATTAGCATATCTGTTTCCCATAGGAGCTGCAGTAGGATTCATTTTCTAGCTGGGCTGTGATAGACCTGGAAGGGTCAGTTTATAACAGCTCTGGCCCATCAACTTTCACCATACACTGGGATTATTCAGAACTCCAAATTCACTTAATGACGAAATTCTATTTGCTATGTTACTTCTCTCTGACACTAACCAATGCATGCCACTAGATTTTCTCTTGTGTCATTTATTCATTCATTCACTCATTTATCACTTGAAGATTCACTTTGAGATATTTCATTTACAGCAGATACTTTGGTCTCCTACTTGATTGATCAAAGATACCTGACCCAAGTTTTATTTCCTGTCACACTCTAACTTCCAAATATCTCTATACTTGTATTTTTCTTACCAATTAAAATAAGTCTATATATTTTAAGCTATCTTTTCTTTCCCTCCTACTTAACTGTGCTTTGGAATAATGCCTTGTTTCTTTTGAATGTATATTGATTTCTAGTGGCTCCATCATCACTGCCCACAAATATTTTCATGTCTTCCATTACAAAAGAAAAAAGTGTCTCTATCTGTGGTACTCTTACAGTTACTACTCTTTTACTGCCAGGTTTCTCCAAAGAGCGATTTACAATTCTAGTCATCATCCCCTTACCAGTTCTCACTGACAGTCTGGCTTTTGGTTTCCATCCTCATCATTTTACAGGAACTCATTTCCCCAAGGTTATTAGTGTCTTCCTAATTGCCAAATCCAGAAGTGTGTTATCATTCCTAATTCCTGAAATTACTCTTGCATTAAACAGTTACTTGACTCCTTTGACTCTTTTCTATTGTGTGTGTGTGTGTGTGTGTGTGTTTGGTCCTTCAGAGAACTCATGCATTCTCATGGCTTTAATACTGAGCAGCAGGAATGGATGGGAAGAGCTTTGATATCAGACAGATATTCTAATTCTACCTGGTCCTTCCATTTATGAGCTATGTGATCTTGGATACATTTTTTAAATTTCTCATAACCTAAATTTTCTCATTGCAAAGTAGAAGTAATAATGCCCAGTGCATCGGATAGACAGGATTAAGTGAGACTGCAAAATGCATAGTGGGTGTTCAATAGATGGTAGTTTCCTTGACTTTCCTCAATAGTTTCCTGAATTTTCTGCTAAGTTTGGTCATCTTTTCTCTGGATTGACTGTTTGTATTGGATGCTTCTACTGCTACCTCAGTTTATTGTCATCACTTTCAAGTTCTCAAGCTGGAAAGCTTGAAGTAGAATTTCACCTTTATACCTCACCTTTTTCTCCAGGAGAGTCCTCAAGTCCATTCAATCCACAATTACTTGAGCTTTACAATGCTTCATGAATGGATCTTTTACTGTTTATACTAATAGAAAATAATAATATATAATTATAATAGTAATAATATATCGTATATAATTATAATAGTAATAATAATAATGATAACAATAATAACTAACATTTATTGAGAGTCTACTATATGCGAGGCATTGTGGTAAGACTTTCAAGCCTCACGTATTATAAAAAAGAAAAATGAAATTTAGGGAGGTTAAATACCTTGCTTAAGATCATGGTAAGTATTGGGGCTCAGGATTTCAGCCCAGATTTGTCAGCTCCCAAAGCCCTGTTTTTATTCACTGGTCTATGTTGTTTGAAATGAGCATGTCTCCATGATGAAAGCACTGATGTATTTTTCATAAATATTTCTCAAATTGATATCCACAGATGTTACGAAACTGCACCAACTAGTGATTTCATAGAATTAGAAATAAATTGTAAATAAACTGTTACTCTAGTAAAGATTTGCCAAGTGCTGCCCAGAAATAAGTATAGCCCCAATGCTGAAGAAAGAGAGCAGAGGGGAATAGTGTGAGATTATGGAGAAAGGGAAATGAGTGAAAATGTGATCCCTGATGTCCACTTATTTAATTAGTGGAAACATTCTCTGGCTGGGAAGAAATAAAAAGGGGTGTCCTTGGAAAAAGTAAAAATTGAAACAGGTAATGGTGTCAGGTCATAGAAAGTCAACAGAGAGGACCAGTGGTGAGGTTTGAAAGGACAGATTACCTCTTGAAATACTTTCCATTAGCATTAAACACTTGAACATGTGCCTTGCAATGTCAAAACAGTTTGTATGGAAATTCTAGCACTCTGTGCATCGTCTCAGATAGAGCACTGGACTTTGAATATGAATACTGAATTCTCTTCACAGTTCTATCATTAAACAGCTGTTTGACCTTGGACAAATCTCCCAAACTTACTGGCTCTCAATTTTGTCATCTTTAAAATCCTCATGAGTTGGATTGGATGAACTCTAAAGATCTCTCCTGCTTTAGCATTCAGGTATTCTGTATGCTCAAAATGGGGTGATGACTTACAGCTTAGGTTGGTGCCCCAATACCTATACTACAAATTTACCAACATTACATATGGATGTCATGGGTTGCTCTGGTCACACAGATTGTGGAGGAAATTTTAAATCTTGATAAGAGAGTCCCCAAATGGTGGATAAGCACATGACATCAGAGGTCATGTACCTTTTGTAAAGTGCCAGAATGTGTTATCATTTTGCCTTGCCATTGAAGTCTCTTTCTAATTCTTGAGTCAAGCCCCCTGCTCCCCCTTGGTGCATCTATTTCATTGCAACTGCTGCATATAACCGCAGTTAGCATGTGCATGGGAGGGTCTGTGCAACTGAATATGTGAAAGCACAGTTACAACTGAACAGGAGAATAATTTGGTCAGTAGTTTAGTATCTCAAAATCTAAAGAATGATCACTTTCACCTAGACTGGTAGACCCAAATTGCCCTTTTCATTGCTTCGCTAAAACACACCACTTTGCCCAGTTCGCTTGCTGACTTTTTCATCTAAAGCACAAATTCTTACCCAGGTAGAAGTTAAACGTCCACAACACAATAATTGCAAAAGTAAAAGTGCCAATTCAACAGAATTCCAAAACCACAAGAAATGTCTCTAAACTTGACAACTGTGTACATTAAGTCTGAAAATGATTTTTTTTTTTAAATTTAAAAAAGAGGATTCGGATGTTCTTTTGAAAAACCCCACCTCTCTAGTACAAGAATGTCTTTATCTACTGGAAATGAAAAGGAACTTAGCATCAGTTGTAGAAAACAGTGGGAAACACTGAGATTGCTTTTCAGAGTCCAAGAAAAAGCTGGCAGCTAGGATTTGGTTTAAATTACACCCCTAAAATATCACCCCAGCTTCTAGAGATACATACATTATTTGTATTAAAAGCCCAACTTTTCCCCTCCTCACTACTCTGCTTTGCAAAAGCAGCAAGAGTTAAAACACAAGAGCAATTTTAGAGGAAACCTCATGACTAGCAATCAGTGCTAATAAGATTCTTTTCCTCTTGCAAGATTCAGAGAAAGCCCTCGATCCATGCCAAGCACATTCAAAGGCAAGGGACTAAGAGCTCCCCTCACAGGTTCATTATCATTCTCAGGTTATCCCAAGCCAAGTGAATCAGGAAAGCAAATGAATTAGTGAGAATTAAGGAGCCTCTGTGGTCTGAACCCACTCCAAATCTCAGCTAAGATGAAAGGTAGACGCTGATGTCTTATGTCCCAGGGTTCTCAGGATTGGAGCCCCAGTGCCTAGCTGTTCCTCTAGAGCCTTGCAGAAATGTGCAGGCAGTTAATGTTGCCTAACATCTCCTGACCGTGGGTTCAGCCATGTGGGAAAAGTTTTACGAGGCTGCAAAACCAAACCCCCTTTCACTCACAATTAATTACAGAAGACTTGCGATATCACCTAGCTGTCAATGAGTCCAGCATGGGCACTTTTCTTTCTATTTTGGCCACTTACTAATAATCAAAGATACCAGGGTAATGCTTTATTATATGATGATATCAAGTGGGATTTCTGAAGAACAAATCTATAAAATATTTGAAGGGCTAAGCGTTAAGCTACTTTGGAAGTGATGCCTTGAGCTGAGGAGCAGGATTGGAATGTGAACTAAAGTCCTTGGAATTACTGAAGTTTTGTTGTTTTAGTGTTGTTTTAAATGCTCCTGGCAAATTGGGGTGGGCAGAGTGGGGAGGGGGCATGCTTTTGTACTTGTGACAGAGATATAGTAATCCTTGGAGCATCTGTGGGATTTAAACAAAACATGTAGTAAAGGTTTGGGAGTAGCAGTTTGTTTTCATTAAATACTTGTTACTGCTAATTATATTTGATCACTGTAAAGAATACAGTTTAATTAAAGAAACACAGCGGTTAGGAAAATATTTGATTTCCAAAGGAGAACAATTTATCTTTGCATTACTAAATAGGGAAAAAAGTAATTGCAACTGTATATTTTTTAGTATATTGTTGGTTTTTATGGAGAAGTTTCATTCCATTTTGGGGGAAAAATCTTATCCCTCTTCTTAAAGTTATAGCAAAGTATTAATTTCATATCACACTGTTTGAATGCATGCTTCTATTTATTTAACATAAGTAATTATTTAAAATGGAAACATTTGGCAAGTGACATTAAACAACATATTCTGATATACATCTGAATCAGTGTATCTTCTTTCTTTTTGGAGAAGCTTTCAGTGTTAACTCTTTCACTGAATGTTGAAATGTGCTATGACATTACATGTTTTCCCTCATCAACGTATGATTTTCATTTTAATTTTGCCAGGTAATATTTTGGTAGTGCTCTGATGGAAATTAATAGAAAATGAAGGCAAAACCTAGTATTCACATTGCTTGTATATCATAATTGTTCTTTTAAGCAGTCATACTAGAGAGCTTTGATTTTTTTAAAATGTATCTTCCTTATGTCAGTTTAGTTTAGGTGAACTCCCATGAGCTCTGTGAGTTCAATGGACAAAAGTATATTAACTTAGTATAGCTAATATAATGTATTTTAAACAGGGAAATTCAAATATTGTGTTTATAATATGTAAATGTCAGGGATGACTCAGTCCTAAAATGAGAAGCACTTCTTTGTAATCTTAACACCGTAAAGATTACTGAAAATAGAAATGCATTATAAGTTTTGCATTATACCTTACAAAGAAGTGATTTTTATCTTTCTATTTTAAACATATGCCTGTGGATTTTGGAGGATATTTGTTTGTAAAAATATTTGGACTTTTTTCACTTTTTCTTATAACCCTTATACACCCTAAAATTTATATATCAATGTATTTGAATTATATTTTTAAAAACTTTCTTTTATCTCATAGAGAATAGTGAACCTAAAAAAAAGTGTATTTAAAATATTGTTTAAATACTCACGTTGACTTTTATAATGTTAACAGTGTTCAATTTATCTTTGAGCGCTATATTAAACATTAGATTAGAGCCAAAAGGTAAGTTTCCAATTATGTCCAAGTAGAAAAGAGAAATGCTGTTTTTTTTTCTGGATTGCCTTCTATTTTGGTTATTATTTTCTATGATCATCACTTAATACCGTAGCCCAATGAAGTTTTTCCTTCTTTCTTCTTCTTCTGTTCTTTTCTTTTTTTATTTTTTTTCTTTTTTTGGTAAAACTAGAATAATTTGATATTATTGGGTAGAGGAGGAAAATAAGGTTCCAGCTTTTTGATAGATTATATCAACGTCTATGAAAACCTTTATGTTCAAAAATGCTAAATCTGTAAGCAATTTTCTACCAAATTCAGCTCTTACCAGATTTCTGAATAAAGCATAGGAAAGCAATTAGAGCAGTTTAGTATACAGCCGACAGCCTAGCGAGCAGCTTTCTGCATGCTTCCATCAAAGCAGAAACATAGCCTTGTTAATAGAAGTAGTATTTAAAATGCCGTGAATCGACAGCTGCCCGCAGTGGTCGCAACAACAAGCAGTTCTACGTTAGCATCGCAGCCCGCCCTGCCCTTGTGCTGCCCACAAATGACCAGGCAAATCCCAGAGGTACTCTTGAATTTCTGCATTCTCATTTCTTCAGCTGTAAAATATCTGTCACTCACATCCCACACTGGCCAAAGTGACACCTGCCAGTCTCAAGAACAAGGACAAATTATTGTCCCTCTGCCAGCCACATTTCAGAAATGAGCACAGAGCAATGTAGGGACATGCATCCAATGGTGTATTTTTAAACTTTGTAATTTGTTTTTTGAATATTTCTTTAAAGGAGGCTAATTTGCAACATATTGTTGTTTTATATTACAGAACATGTGCTTTTGTGGTTCACTGTACATCATAATGACACATTTAAAAATAATTACAAACAGCTGGCAAAATATATATTGAGTAAGCTTAGGCATCTCTGTACAGGGCAATTTGGTGTTATTGTCATAAAAGGACCGTGGCTTTGGTGAAGTTGTAAATGTCACTATTGGAGGGCTTCCAGGATCCTTACAGGGTCAAAATCCAAAATATTTCCTTAGACTCACCTCCTGATCTGAACGTTTTGTGGTGTGTGTGTGTCTGTGTGTGTGTCACAGAGATGGAGAGAGGGAAGGACAGAGGGAGGGGGAGAGAGAGAGCGTGTATGAGAGGAGAGAGGGAGGGAGGAAGAGAGAGACAGAATGAATGAGACCTGTCATCATGTCATGTGAGGTTTTGCAACATTCTATCCGTTGGCGATGAAATGCAACATGACAGAATGTAATGTAATGTAACATATCAAAAAATGTAAATAATATACTTTGTGGGATTAGATATCTGCTGTCAATTCCTGTGGTCAGGATCTGAACCAAACTTACTGAGGTGGACAGAAGCTCAGTGAACGCCAAACTGGCCATGGTGTTAGAGAACCAACACACACTGCAGGTCACTGATTTCCCCAATTATTTTGGGGTAGTTTGGCATGTATAGAAATGTTCGACAAAAGTTCTCTTGTTGGACACTTCTGGGAAGTAATTTGATTGTTAATTACAAATGTGCAGGGTGATTGCTCTGCATAATTGTTTTACTCCTTCAGCACTCCATTAGAAGCTTACCTGCTGAAGTTTTATTTTTAGATCTTTGAAATTTTAGCATCTTCCTTATGTCAAACTGATTCAATATGAGTGACCCCTCCAGATAAAATCCTTTAACTAGCCAGGGTAATCCAGTGCCTCTTGTGAGAAGGAGAAGAGAGAGGATGACGACATGCATTTTATCTCTATTAGCATCTGTAATCAAGCAACACACACAAACACACACACACACACACACTTCAAAATTCTGTGCCTTTTGAGAAATAACTCAGTTACATGCTCTAGACTGCTTGAACATTGTGAAAAGAAAAAGGCACATTTCTGAATTAATCCAAATGCATTCCAGATACTATTTCTTTTTATTACTAAGCTTTAGTCTCAGCTCTTGACAAGAGACAGCAAGAGTCCACATTGCCTTAAAGGTAAGTGGGCAGAAGCTCATTTGATACTAAATTCCTAAGAATGGAACCTTTTATTTGCTGTCATAGTGATGACTTTTAATTGTCCTAATAAATAAGCTTTTAAAAAGCTTCTAAAATGTTCTCTAATAACACACTTTGGTCTTTAGCCATAGAAATGCAGAAATAATTAGAAGTGGCATTGTGTACACTGCCTTCTGGACTGGGCTGAAGGTGAAGGAGAAAGTCTCATGCTATCCTTGTCAGCTGCAAGGGTAATTACTGCTGGCTGAAATTACTCAACATTTGTTTATAAGCTCCCCAGAGCATGCTGTAAATAGATTGTCTGTTATAGTCCAATCACATTAAAACGCTGCTCCTTGCAAACTGCTACCTCCTGTTTTCTGTAAGCTAGACAGAGAGAGCCTGCTGCTCACTTATTGAGCACTGAGCACAGAAGAGCTATGCTTAATGTGATTGTTTCCATTAGATTCTTCTCTGTCTAAGATCACATTTGTCGTTTTCAGGGTCTGAATGCTAGTGGGGTACATTACTTTCATTAGGGCTCTTTTATTTGCTTTAGGGAGGATGAATTTCTTTATTATTGGAATGTATCTATGTCAGCTTGGAAGAAGATTAGAAACAATACCGGGAAGTGACCACATACTTTCTTTTTCACACATAGGATTTGTTTATCTATGTTGAGTTTTAGAAAGTTAATATTTGTTATATGTTTGATTCCCTTTAGTATGTGTATATGGAGTCCTCACTATATATGTCACACTGGATTAGGTACTATGAATATATATATATATCTATTACTCTTAGGGAAATTAAAATCTAGGTGGGGAAAATAACTTGGACACCTGATAAAGACTAATAAGATACGCGATGAAATGTAAATTTGAAATTAACTTAGTACCAAAATGGATATGCAAACTATACATATGGATGATCAGCAAGTTTTTGTGTTTGAAGAATGTGTTTCCTATCTTAGAAAGGTAATAAGGCTTTATGAATGAAATTAATTGCACCTTCTTCATAGGAACCAGAGACAATCCGGACAGTAATTTGCTCAGCTTCCGGTTCATCATTTTGTATGAGAGAGATTTGATTGGTCCTTTAGGCTGGCTGTGCTTAAACATTTTGGATACAGAAGACAATAGGAAATTAAAAACAGCTCAACAGAAAGAACCTGCATATTCACTGAACCAAATCCTGCCATCTTCCAACTTTGTTCTCTAATTGATTAGTAAGTTTTGCTATTTGGTTTTTGTTTTTGTTTTGCTAGGAAAAGCCCTGGGAATAATTCCTGAATTGTTTCCATTTATAATTGACCAAGATTTACAAATTCTGGGTGATCATATCTTTACAGTAGTCTCAAATAGAAAATTGTATTTGAGTTCATCAAGAGAATGAACTGCTCTATAAATCTGTCTTGAGAGGGGACAGACATGGGAAGAAAAATACTGCAGAGAAGGAATATTACTTAGATGATGGCAGATATAGGAATGAGAAATACAAATTGTATAAATTCAAACCTGAGAGACAAAAGCACTAGTTGTAAAGTGGAGAAAAAGTAGGTATAATCTTACTTTCCAGGTGATACTTAGGCTTTTCTTTTTTTTTCCTTTCCACCCTTCCAAAATTTTCTCTGGGAATTCTTCTTCCCCTTTATCTAGTTTGGAATTGCTGTGGGGTATTAGAAAACTTCCATTTCCTATTATGTGTGCCAGAGTCACTGGAAAGCATTACAACACACACACACACACACACACACACAGAGAGAGAGAGAGAGAGAGAGAGAGAGAGATTTGAGTACCAGGAATGATGATTCAATTACATTTTACAATAATTCCTGGAAGTACCATTTTCTAGGCTTTAGTGTATGAAAGAGCATCAGATGCAGATTGTATTTTGGGTAGGCACATATATTGCAGTGAAAATCCAGGGATGTTTTACCTAGAAGGGAAAATGAACATGGGGATGCCAGTGGTATGCTCATTTCAGAATGTTTGGCTAAATTTATTTTCAAGAGAAAACTGAAGCTAAATAAAATCATTCTTTAGGGCTAGCACACGTTGTCTTGAAATAGACTGAATTCATTTGTTATCTATATAACATTTTTATATGCTTCACATTACTCACTTTATGCCATTAGGAAAGCACTGAATCTTTAAAGAGAAACTTCCTACAGCTAAAAAAGACATTAAGGGAGAAAAATGCTGGGAGCCATAGTGACAGGTACAACTAAGCTTGTATCCTTCGGTTCCCTGGAAACCAGTCAAACACTATCTCATCTTGCAATGGTTGTGTCTGATCCTCTGCTTCAGACATCTTCCTAATAATGGCAACTGCAGAGGTGACTCTCTGCAAATAAGGGCTTGCAGCCACTGGGCATCCATCACATTTCTCCAGAGCAACATTAGACCACCCTAATGGGTACTCCCGTCTTCATTATGATATTAATTCTCTAAATTTCCGAAGTGATTTCATTTGTAATATGACAAAGCCTGGCTGCTCAGGAGACAAACTGTTTTCATCCCCCTCCTGCATGCTCACAAAGGCGTGCTCTCTTTAGTCTTTGGGGGAAAAGGAATTTGATAGCATCAGATCTCTTGTGATACACAAGGCTGGCTAACAGCTACACCACCTGCCAGCACTTCATGCCTGGCCATCCAGCCTGAAGCTTTCTAAAGCGGTGGTTGATGAGTGGAACATGGATGTTGGTTTGGAAAGAAACTATGTGGAGAGAAAACGGCAGCAGAATAAAAAACTCGGCATGGAAGCTGAGTGGGATTTGAGGGTAACAGTGGGGTCAGAGAGAGGCTAGAAACAGAATCAATTGCAATAGGGCTGGTTTGGTAGTTGCTATCTAACATCATGATTTTTTTGCCCTTGTCCATTGCAGTCTGTCGTGACTACAAATTCCAGGGCTGCCAACTGTATACAACATCCAAAGTAGGGTAATTCATTTTCCTTTCAATATGCTAACCTCTATGGACTTTAATTCAATCTCCCACATCAAAATTAGCTTATCTTCTATAATGCCTACTGGATATAAAACTCAGACTACACACAAAAAACCCTGTCTTGATCAACATAGAGGATTTTCCACTAACTGATAATCATAGTTCCTAATGGGATTAGGCATCATAGAAAGAACATCTGAATTGAGTACAAAATGCTAAATTTTTGAGAAGTCCAGCACTGATGAAAATACTGATGTAGATTTAATTTTTTCTACCTTCCCTTTCCTTGCTTTTTTCTGGCAAACTCTTGCTCTTGCCTTAACTATTGACATTTAATTTGTTAAAAAATTATTATTAGAAAAGACTAAAGAAAATTCTTATTTTTCAATTAAGCATAGCCTAATAAGTAGATCACTATTACTTAAAAATTCAGTATCCTAATTAGAGGTAGCCTAGTTTAGTGGTAAATCATCAGCAAAAGCTAAATTTCATTTCGTTAGCAAACTATGCAGTCTTGCAAAACTGAATGAAAGAAACTACTTGGGTTTCGTTTTTCCAATTTTAAATGAAGAAGCTAAACTGTAGACTCCAACAAGTTTTATATTTTGTATTGGTTTATATTTATATTAATATTTCAAATATTATTTTATGTTATATCTGAATTTTTGTCTGTGTTCAAATGCCTGGTTTCCAGGCAGGATGTATGTAGGCCATATCTCCTTCTTACAAATGTTAATAAAATATTCATGTAATTGACCTAACATTTCAGAATATTTGCTGTAGTTTCAGATCTGTAGGTCATTATTAGATTTGGACAAAAATATATATTTTATACTATATTTATTTCTTTTAGTTTTTGTTATAAATGAACTAGAACCAGATCCATCATATACATTGCTATTAGAAGCGTCAAAATAAAGATGTATAATTTTTAATAAAGTAAAGCAATTATTTGAGAATGATAAATTTTGCTTCTTTACCCAAACCACAAATTCTTCAAAAGAAAACAAGAGAACATTACTGGATATTTTATCTCTCATCCATCCTATTATTCAGTTTAAGATACTATCCTATACATTTCTTAGTACTTTTGCTCTTTTCATTTAAAAAATATATTCAAAGCTAAGCTTTGTTAATTTAATCTAAAACTTCTGTAAATGTTAGTTTTTCTTCTTAGAAAGTGAGAGTTGATTGTTTTCTGACAACTCAATTTCTAGAATAAAAAATATATCAAATTGTAATATTGTGCTTCTCAAGATTTTCAAGGGTTAAAGTGTATGCCATAAGAAATTTTAACATGAATCTTATGAATATTTGCAAAATCTAAGTACAGACCATTGCCAGATTAACAGTGTCTGATTTTAAATGTCTCTTCCATACAAGTGCGAGGCACTTCTGGTTTCGCTGTTTCTAGAAGCATCATATAATCCTGTTCACTTCCTAGTCTCTTCTACAGTGGTGAAGTGCCAGGCTCCCCTGCCACCGTTGTAGAATGGAGTCGGTGGTATGATTTCAGGCAGGGCACATCAGGGAGATTCCTGTTATCATGGAAGGTTTTCCTTGTGGAAAATGTCTTCCTTGGGCCCCAAGTTGGAACAAAAGAGTTGAGTTACATTTATTCAATTATCAGAGGTTTACTGAGAGCCTCCTATGTGCAAGCTAGCCTCTCCCTTCCAAATGTCCTTCTGAGAACTTAGCATGTTTCACTTTCTTCAAATGATTGAAACCATATTGTTTCCAAATATACATCTAAGGCACAGGACCTTTGATGTTGGATTAGTTGAAAATGGATGATATTTCACTGCAATATAAATAAGAAATAAACAAGCAGAGGATTGTCAGGCTCCTGACATCTGACTGAAATGAAATTAAGTCTAAGTTCCTTGAGTTTATGAATCAGTTCTTATTTGTTAAATTATCTATTATATGTATAGAGTAGGTAGTTAACATATCTCCATCAAACTAAACTGAAACTATACTAAGATTCGCAACTGATACATTTCCACTCATTTGCAATATAGAAATTCAAACTCATGGTTTGAACAATTTGTGGGATTAATGAGAACACTGCAAAGAACACTATTATGTTGACAACAATATATATAGCATATTGCCATAACATGTTTTATAGTGTTAGGAATTTTTTTTTATTTTTTACTTTTTATTATACTTTAAGTTCTAGGGTACATATGCACAACGTGCAGGTTTGTTACATATGTATACATGTGCCATGTTGGTGTGCTGCATCCATTAACTCGACATTTACATTAGGTATATCTCCTAATGTTATCCCTCCCCACTCCCCCCACCCGACAACAGGCCCCAGTGTGTAATGTTCCCCTTCCTGTGTCCAGGTGTTCTCATTGTTCAGTTCCCACCTATGAGTGAGAACATGCGGTGTTTGGTTTTCTGTTCTTGCGATAGTTTGCTGGGAATGATGGTTTCCAGCTTCATTCATGTCCCTACAAAGGACATGAACTCATTCTTTTTTATGGCTGCATCGTATTCCATGGTGTATATGTGCCACATTTTCTTAATACAGTTTGTCATTGATGGACATTTGGGTTGTTTCCAAGTCTTTGCTATTGTGAATAGTGCTGCAATAAACATACATGTGCATGTGTCTTTATAGCAACATGATTTATAATCCTTTGGGTATATACCTAGTAATGGGATGGCTGGGTCAAATGGTATTTCTTGTTCTAGATCCTTGAGGAATCGCCACACTGTCTTCCACAATGATTGAACTACTTTACAGTCCCACCCACAGTGTAAAAGTGTTCCTATTTCTCCATATCCTCTCCAACACCTGTTGTTTCCTGACTTTTTAATGATCACCATTCTAACTGGTGTGAGATGGTATCTCATTGTGGTTTTGATTTGCATTTCTCTGATGGCTAGTGATGATGAGCATTTTTTCATGTGTCTGTTGACTGCATAAATGTTTTCTTTTGAGAAGTGTCTGTTCATATCCTTTGTCCACTTTTTGATGGGGTTTTTTTTTTCTTGTAAATTTGTTTGAGTTCTTTGTAGGTTCTGGATATTAGCCCTTTGTCACATGAGTAGATTGCAAGAATTTTCTCCCATTCTGTAGGTTTCCTGTTTACTTTGATGGTAGTTTCTTTTGCTGTGCAGAAGCTCTTTAGTTTAATTAGATCCCA
>NW_016809923.1:859429-874429 GCF_001698545.2 Rhinopithecus bieti
CAATGACTTTCTTCACAGAATTGGAAAAAACTACCTTAAAGTGTTAGGAATTTTTAATGATCAATAGTTTGGTTTTAGGTATAAGCAATATACATATCTAAATTATTTTACATTACTTTGAAAATCAAATCAATTTCATGTACTATTTAAAATGATTTATATATTGCTGGTTTCACAACTGACACCTACCATATTTTGAGATATTAATTCATAGAAATGCTTTTCATTTAAAAATAAGATGAGCAAAGAAATTACCAGTGAATGGCTTTGCAGTGGTAAATGGTATAATAAACATACATAAGCCTGGGAATCACAATGGATTTATCAGTCCAGTGATTCTGCATAAATACAGTGAGTTGGCACATGTTTAGGTTCTTTTTTCCCGTAGTTGCCATCTGGATAGATCTAGAAGAGAGTATAGACTCTACCCCGGTGAGTACTATTTCTTGGAAATCAACTTTCTGATCCAGTAGACCCCACTAATGCCTTTGACATTAGTGTTGTGAAGGTCCTACATTAATCCAGCCCTTCATAATCACAAATTGGGACTTATGGTGTTTGGCAGAGAAAAGCACAGCCATGTTAATGTGGAGAAAATTAGCTTTTCTGTTAGATTAGGCTTTCACATTCCTATAGCTAAAACCCAAGATGGGTGGCATAGGGTGGTAGTGCGAGTGGGGTTGGGGTGGGGAGGGGTTGGTGGCTACCAGAATGTTGAACTCTCCACAACATGGGAACTAGTAAGTCCCAATATAAGTTTATATTTTTTGAATTCACTAGTACAATGTGCTGCACACAATGTAAGAGTACTAGTCTACAAATTACAAACCTTGGCTTCCAGTTCCAGTATGACCAATAAATGGTTCTTTGTTCTTGGAACCATTTAAACCCCGAGAGCTTTAGTTTTCCTGCTGTCCAAGAGAGGAAACTGATGAAAATAATCTCTCAGGTCTCTTTAAAATTCTAACATAATTTCTATTTAAAAAACACAAATTAGACTTCTTTACTAATTTACACTAATTACAGACTCTTTTTTAAAATAAAAAGCACGCAGAATATTCACGTATACTACTACATAAAAAATACTTGCAAAAAGGATATGGTTCTTTTTTACATAAACATGCCATTGCTTATTATTCATTATTCTTGCCGTTAGAAGTAACCTAGGGATTTTCGGTGAGAGCGTTTTCTGTAAGTAGTTTTTTCAATAGACATTTTCCTCTAGAGTAGAAAAATTCTATTATTATTGTTTCAGTGATAACAGAAGCATCAAGTTGTAATAGTGAAAGAAGAGTTTGAAAATTACTGATTTATTTTCCACTTGGTTTAAAAAACCAAGTGTAAAAAACACTGACAGAATTAAGGAGAAAATGACTAGCAATTTTCCTCTATTTTCAGCTCAAGAAATCAAAAGTGTGTTAGAGGTAGAAACTCTTACCATTCTAAAGATGGGGCTTCCTTTAAGAGGGGGCCTGTGTCTGCTTGGAAAGCTCTTCCCCCAGATATCTGTATTGTTCATTCTGTCACTTTATTCAGGTGCTTGCTATGATATCGCCTCGTCAGAGAGAATGTTTCTTGATAACTTGTTGAAAATAGAATCCCCTGCCACACTCTATCTCCTTCTTCTACTTTATTTTTCCTTACATAATATTTATCACCATCTGAAATGTATTTATTTATTGTCAGTTCACCCTCCCATCACCAATGTTAATGGAAGCTGCATGAAGTTACTGTGTCACTACTCCCCAGCATAGTATTTAGTGTATAGAAGCTGCTCAACCAACATTTAATGAATGAACTCCTGTAAATATTTAGTGCAAGCTGATTGAATTGCCCTGTAAGAAATAAGGATTTTTTTCTTTTCTTTTCTTTTTTTTTTTTTTGCAGCAGGGGAAGCCCAGAATCTAGGGTGGGGCATGCCAACTCTGATGCCTATAAAGATTAAAAAGATAATTGTAAATATGTAGGTAAATACAATAGGGGTGGTAAGAATCATTGTAAACTGAAAATTGATCAATATCTAAAAAATTTCACACATTTCAAACACTGTTGGAGTCAAATCAAACATAGCTATGTGCTATATTTGGCTCACAGGGTCCACCTGCTTATAATGTGTGCAAGGTGGCCTTTGTGGAACAGTGTAAGTAGGAATGACCTTGTGTTTTATTATGAAGGAGGCAAAATATAAACCAAAATAAATAAAAACCTAAAACGGAAGGCACCTGAAAATTTGAATAGCTGTTGATATTGAAGGTCACCAAGAAACAGAAATTGAACCCCTAGATATTGAACCTGATAGTGACATCAGGGTGTTTATCAATAATTAACTTGATATTTCGAGGAGAGCAATGTTTAATGTGATTCTAAGTATTCATTAGAAATCCATATTTCTCAAGCTTTACATCCCTTGCTTCTAGAGAAATCCTCCTTTATCTGCAATTGGATTCCTTTCAGAAAATGAGATCATTACAGACACCATATTTCTGACATTTTTTAAAGGCAAAATGACAAACTTGCAAACTCTAATTGCTATCCAGTCTTTGATTACATAGCATTATTTATGGCTTCTGATGCTTTCAAGAACTCTTTACCAAGAATACTGTGTTGAAAATAAAACGTGTAGGTATAGAGATTTAAGTTACAGGAAAGGTTTTGTTCAAAGAGTCCTGCTTCTTTCTAGCTGCACTGACTTCAGGGTTCTAGGTGTGTTGTTTCAAGCTGCACTTAAGGCACTTAAACCTGAGTTTTCTTCTGCTTGTTTATAGTCACCCCAACTGCAGTTTAACAAGTAATAGCTGTTCAGTTATTTAGTTTCCGATTTTCCCATATGAAGCTTAGCTTCAGAGACAAATCCAGCATACAAATATTCAGAGAGAGAAGTCGCCTTAGGTATGAGGAATAACTCTGCTTAGCTCTCCAGATATTTTGTGCTTATTAGGTCATCTTATTGCCTGACATAGTAGTTAATATTAAAATAAGCTTGCAGGTCAGCATGGAGGTAGCCTACTCCCATTTTTTGGCCTATTTCTAGGAACCAGTAGGAAATGAAGTCAGTTTGATGGAATTAGTTGTGGAATTCTCTATCCTCCCTATTTATTTCTCTTCTAGTTCAAAAGATGGAAAGGCACATCTACATAGATATTCCTAACTACACAATAATAAACATATTGAAGAAAGATAGAGTCAGATCCAAATATGTTTAGAGGCCACTGACTTCTAAATGTAATTTGGTAGGCATTTATTAAAAGTCTCCCATGTTTAGACTCAGCTTGGTTTCTGCTGCCAAGAAGAGAGTGATGACATACCCTGTGAGCATATTACATGCATAGTAATGCAAAGGACCACCAGGCTAGACATGCCAATAGGAGCATCATATTTGGCTATACTGCAGGCTTTTTCCCTTAGATGTGCATAGTGGTATATAATTATGCTTTATTTCCCTATTTGTACATTTATAATAAATTCCAGATCTTTAACAGCATACGCATCCTACATTCCAGTTTTAACACTGACAAGAAGAAATGGGGTAGCGAAAGATACAAGAGAATTTCTATCTGGACATGCTAATAAAAAAATAAATTTTGTAGTATTCCTCAATCTTTATTTGTCTGTGAGAAAAAGTAAATTCCAAGGGTAGCTTAGTTGCTTAGAGTTCAAACCTGGAAACTATTAACTGAAGTGCTGATCTTAGCTGTCCTGAGGGTAAAGAGAGAAGAGGGTGTTTCTCAGGCACTAAATATAGGTTTACAGAGCTTCCCATCAAACGGTGATGCACTTCAGGAGCAAAGACAGGGAGCAGATATCTGGGAAAGGTAAGAGAAGTTTGAGGGAAGCCATTGTGAACATTACATGTTTTCCATTATGCACAACTGTGCATGTGATGAGGATATCTGTAGTCAACATGAAAAAGCCTGATTACCTAACTGGGTACACACTTGGCCTCTGAACACAATTGAATCAGAGCTTCTAATGCATCTGTGATTGTGGGCCACTTGATGTACCTGAAGCCCTGTCAGTGGGAAATATGAATGTGTAGAAAGCTCTTAAATTCAGCATTTGAGGTGGGTGGAACAAGCTACTCAACTTTTCCCCCTCCTCTTTGCTTCTCCTTTTCTCCTTTCTTTTCCCTGTTCCCTTTGTGAATTTATGATTCAGAAATTATTCACACTGACTTCAAGCTCTGTCATTTCTTCATGGGTATTTTATGCCTGCTCTTGGATTTTCATCTTGTCATTGGGTCTAGAAGTGGTGGTATATCATTACATTAAAATACTTTCCTGTGCTGAATCTGTCAGCTTGGTTAACTCCCTTGTGGGGAGAGCCAAACTAAATTCTGAAATGATCCACTGGATTTTTCTGCAAACATTAATAAGAGAAAAAAATATTAGTTCTATAAGTTGAACAAATATTACATTAAAAATAAAGAGCTGCATGCTTTGACATTGAAGCTTTTAATTATGACTTTGTTTATATTGCTGAAATATTAGCTCTGGAGTGTTTCTGCAGGCAGATGATGTAAATGGCAGTTACATACTGCTTGATGAACACTTCTTATCTTTCTCATCTTTTTTTTTTTATGTTTGGGTACTCTACTTGTTCTATTCTTCAATTAATGAAAACAAGTTGCTGCATGTGATTATAGTATATATGTTAGGATTATTTAGTCTTTCTTTTCTGCATAATCTTTAGAACCACGGAACAGAAGGGCAATTATTTCATCCTAGACATATAGCCTTACAAAGAACCTTGAATACATACTTTCTATATTATTTTTCTGTTTCCCTTTCATCTCCATTCCCCAACCATTTCTCTTTGCCCCACCCCCTCAAATTTGCATGTGCTTGTCTTGAGATAACTGACTTTTCTCAGTGAGAGCATGATCATTATTAACCAACTGGGCCACTATCTACATGTGCCAGTTTGTCTCTAGTACTGAATGAAAAGGGATTCCTGTAGTAGCTTAGTAAAGTTTGCATTGTACAGATAGTTATTAGAATTGCCATATTAATATATGTAACTAACACCTTCTTATTTGAATACATTTCAGGAAATATCTATAAAAGTACATAATATAAATCTAAATTCTGGGCAAAATTATACAAACAGTTCATCTCTAAACTCTATTACTTATATAATTGAAACCTTGATGTTTAAAATAACCGGTTCATTATGAAGTGCAATGTACTTTTGTTCTGAAGAGACAAAACCTTTGTGTCTTCCTAATCTTCACGGAAGCTCTACTAGTGGTTTGTAGGTAGCCTGGTGAGACTATTACTACCTTTAGGGTGTCTATCTGGATGGAATAAAAAAGGTTTGATGAAAGAAGTGGAATGGAAATTTGTTTTTGTCTGCTTATTTAAAGTCACAAGAGGTTTCTCTCTCTCTCTCTCTCCCCCCCCCACCCCCGTGTGTGTGTGTGTGTGTGTGTGTGTGTGTTTGTGATAAATTTTTACAGTTTCATCTTTGTTGACCTTTTGCAGTCATTCCTGGGAATTTATATGCTTAAAAATAACTTCTAGAAACTATAGAGAATGGTTTCCTGAGTAAATGACCACTTGTGACAAGACTGAATTTACTCTCTGTGTTTGAAAGATGCTCTTGCTCACCTGGGAGTTTTACTTTTGGCAGGTTACTAGCAATCCTTTGTACAGAATGGCGTCATTCCATGACAATTAATAAAGAGAGGGCTGCATTTCCAAGATTTCTTTTCTAGGATTTCATGAGATTTTGAGCCTCCAAGAGTAAGGCAATAAAATATCACCTGGAGGTGAGTGGCCTCTGAAAGAAAAAATACACACCAATATTCTCAATTACCCCTACCCGAAACAGAATCTCTGAATTATTATGAAATATGTAAATTAAAATGAAATATGTGCCATAAACTCTGAATCATCTGTGTTAATGTAGGGGTGCATCTTTCGAAAGTCATTTATGTTAAACTTAGGTGGCATTCTGTCAATTGGCAATGGGTATGTATATCAGATTTATTGTTTAAATTATGTTGCATCTAAGCTAATAACAGAATCTCAGCAGTTTACATTTCTTGTGAAAGTGATAATGAGAGAGAAAAGGCTCAGAGGTGTATTAGATGGCAAATGGTAGCCACTGGGATAGCAATCATTTTTAACAGATAAGCCACAAAGTAGATAATTTACACCTGGGTGATCTGTAGTCATTTCTAGTAATGACTATAAGTATATGTGCTTTCAGTATTCTTGCTTACACATACATTGCTCTCGGATTGATTCCTGAAAAGGAATGTCAACAGAGGTAGGATGTTGAGGCAAGAACATGTTACAGGGTGCCGATGGACTCAGATCTGAACCCCAACTCTGATGTTTCTAGTTTTGGATTTTGAATAAGCCTTCAAAGTCTATGAGTAGTTTCTCATCCATAATATGGAATGATATACCTATTTTTCTTATCTAACATATTTTGGATTCTGAAGTTAGGAAATGTAGTTACAAAGATGCTAAGACACAATTTTGGGCCACAAAGAGATCGGGGGTGGGGGGGTGGGGGGAAGGAAACAGACAAGTAAAGCAGCAATTTCACTCGGGCAGGAAGAGTTAGAAGAGAAGTTGGATTGAGGCCTTCCATCTTCCACCTTGTACTAATTCATATCTCTCTCTCCTATTGAACAATGAAATCCTTGAAGTCAGGAATCATGTATCATTTACTTTAAAATCAACAGAAATGTAGAGTTAGGCCATAACAGGCACAGAAAGCATTTCTGTAGAATGATTCTTAAACCACTCAGGTTAGATAAATATTGTAACCCAGGATACTGAAAGCTAAACATAGAAACAAGTACTGTGTGTATGTTGTTGGGCCAACACCAGCCTTACAAGTAGGCAAAGGAGGTGGTTATGTGCTTGATTAAATGAGACCATATTTTCAATATACTTAGGCTAGTATTTGGAGTGGAACTCACTAAACAGAACTATTATATATACTATGATATGAGAAGTGGGAGCCATCAAAACATCCACTCAACCAAAATAGACTGTGGTAAAGTCCTAATACTTGAGTGTGAATTAATTTTTGATATTAGCAAGCTTAATATCAGAACCCAGATGGTATATGAGATTTAGGAGGAAAATTTGACAAGAAAGGAAGAAGGAAAGGTCTATAGCCTGAAGCCCTTTGGTGAGAACCGGACCCATTAGGGTGGACCCCGGCATAGGCACAGGGTTCCCTCTTCAGCCAGGGGGAACACGATTCCATTAACTTTCTGAGCCCAAACTTTGGGAAAGTTTTACTGAAAGTGGTGAGAGGAGCCTAATTGCAATCTTCACCTAGCTGTGGGAGAGTCGTAGGTGTCTCTGTAAGTCTGCCAACAAGGTAGAGAGAGGGGATGGAGAAGCTTCATGTATTCAACTCCCTCATGCCACGATAAGAAGTGAGAAATAAGCTTAAGAATGCATCAAAGTGGGAGTAATGATGGGGTGAAAATGGCATCTGTGTATTTCCTTCCCTGTTCCCAAGTTACTAGAAGACACCAGTTAGTGAAATGAAGAGTTCCCATGGGGCAGAAAGCAAATAATAAGAGCTCTGTAAACTACTTTGATTACTCACTTTCCTTCCAACCCTGGTGCCATTTATGTAAGCATTCTTGTGAAGAAAGAGCTATCAGCTAAGTCATACCAGGGAAATGCCAATATAAAAATATCAGTATGCACCTTAAGTATTGAATGGAAGTCAAATATTGGGCATGAATATTGCTTAGCAAGTCTAAGGAACAAAACTCCAAAGGCCACAGATAGAGGTAAGTCCTGTACTTTTCATTAAGATTTAGCAATTTGTGATTTGTTTTCGGTATTAGAGAATAATCCACTTTATTAATGTTTGCAGCAGATACATGAATGGTGCAAATTGCATGTTATAATTTGTCATGGAAATCTTATTGTCTCAATTAACTGTCCATTTAGTTAGCACATTCTGCAGCGAACTATCCTTCAAAGGCCTGGTGGTATTTCATGGTACGTCAGTCAATAATTTGCTTCTCCAGCTTAATTGCCAAGGGGATATATCCTGACTCCTAGCCTGAGGTTGGCCTTGGAAAGTATAAAGTTATGTTTGTTAAATGCAAGCCTCATGATCTCTGGACAGCGTTAGCAATAATCTTCCTGCCCATTGCACAAATTCCTCCCTGTAAATGCCAGTGATCATGGTGTAGACAAGCATGGACTCCAATCCTGTGATTTTCCTTGAAAACTAAACTTCCTGTCAGCTTCTGAAGCCCTCTTCTTTCTTTTAATGTTAGCATTTTGTTAAAGTAAATGGAATTAGAAGTAGAAATAAATCAGCTTAATCACACATGAAGCACGATTTTCATGAGTTACCGCACTCATTTTACATGAAACAATGAAAACATGAACTTGTTAATTTGCAGCAAGGTTGAAAACTTCTAAAATATTTCATTTCTATTTTAAATACTTGTCTGTGTTATGTAGAAATAAATCATTTTTAGATTATTCAGCTCTGAGTCTAGATTTGAATGATGAATATTCTCTAACATTGTTTATTCTAAAGAGAGAATTGCCTACTGCATATTTGTGTATGTACACATAAATACACTTTTTTTATAGTTTTGGAATTCAAGTGGAAGTGTATGTAATTAATGTTTTAATATGGTATATCAGTGTAGAAAAGTATGGATTTCATATAAGTAAATTTATTTTATTATGCGAAAATAATAAAAAGGATACATTTTCCAATATTTATACAGTTTACTTCATATCTGATTCGTAAAAATAAAGCCTAAGTGAAGGTAAGCATTCCCCTAAGTGGCACAGGTGGCAAGGAATCTTCTAAATTTTGAAACATTTTGAAATTCTCATTGGATTTGCTATTATTCTCACAAATGAATTCAGAAGACAGCCATGCTCATTTTAATTAATTATAACATAAACCTTTAAAGAAAACCTTTGCCTTTAATTTGTTTGCTAAACCAAAATAATGTTTCAGGACTGCACAAGTTGTGGACTGCAGAGGTTGCATAAGTTGTGGACTGCACAAAGATGATTGGTTGAAGGGCTTAGTGGAAGTCTACATCTAACCTGTTCTCAACTGATCATGTCTTTGCGCTTGGGGTGACATCATCAACCTTTAATAATTCCCACGAAGTGTTATGTAGATACTGTGTAATTTTTGTTTAGTTTCATTTCTAGTTTTAAATTTCCCTTCGAACACTGTCTCACTGTCTCTAGGGTCCAGTTAGAGCAATATTTGAAAGAATCAACCGATTGAATGAATCTAACAAATCTGATTCCTCCATTGTCATGACTGCATTGACTTAAATCATGTATTTTTTTACATGATTTAAGAAAACAACTTAAGTCCAGAAAAATTTAGCCAAGAATAAGAGGTTTCATTTTATATTTCACACACTACCCCCAATAAAAGTTGAATGATCTCATTTGGAGGAAACTCTTATGTATGTCAAAAATCAGGGTTCATAACAATAAATTATGTTTGTATTACTCATATAACTTTATTTTTAAACAAAGAGTAGCTGGCCAGGCATGGTGGCTCACACCTGTAATCCCAGCACTTTGGGAGGCTGAGGCAGGTGGATCATGAGGTCAGGAGTTCAAGACTAGCCTGGTCAAGATGGTGACACTGTCTCTACTAAAAATACAAAAATTTGCTGGGCATGGTGGCGCGTGCCTGTAACCCCAGCTACTTGGGAGGCTGAGGTTGGAGAATCACTTGAACCTGGGAAGTGGAGGTTGCAGTGAGCTGAGATTGTGTCACTACACTCCAACCTGGGCAATAGAGCAAGACTCCATCTCTAAAAAATAAATAAATAAATAAAATAAATGTAGCTATAGTTTTTTTAACCAAAATAGATGCTATAAAATAATCTATTCACAAAGTTTTTACATCCTTACTCAATTGCCATTAAAATATGTTTTATAAATAATAAAACAAATTATTGTGTACAGAATCGGTTCCTTCCCGTGGGTTCTTGGTCTCACTAACTTCAAGAATGAAGCCGTGGACCCTCACGGTGTTACAGTTCTTAAAGATGGTGTGTCCGGAGTTTGTACCTTCAGGTGTTCATATGTGTCCAGAGTTCCTTCCTTCTGGTGGGTTCGTGGTCTCGCTTACTTCAGGAGTGAAGCCACAGACCTTCGCAGTGAGTGTTACAGCTCTTAAAGGTGGCGTGTCCAGAGTTGTGTGTTTCTCCCGGTGGGTTCGTGGTCTTTCTGACTTTGGGAGTGAAGCCGGAGACCCTCGTGGTGAGTGTCACAGCTCATAGAGGTAGTGCGGGCCCAAAGAGTGAGCAGCAGCAAGATTTATTGTGAAGAGCGAAAGAACAAAGCTTCCACAGTGTGGAAGGGGACCCAAGCAGGTTGCCACTTCTGGCTTGGGTGTGGCCAGCTTTTATTCCCTTATTTGGCCCTACTCACGTCCTGCTGATTGGTGCATTTTACAGCGTGCTGATTGGTGCGTTTATAAACCTTTAGCTAGACACAGAGCGCTGATTGGTATGTTTTTACAGAGTGCTGCTTGGTGCATTTACAAAGCTTTAGCTAGACACAGAGCGCTGATGGGTGTGTTTACAATCCTTTAGCTAGACAGAAAAGTGCTCCAAGTCCCCACCTGATCCAGAAGCCCGGCCAGCTTCACCTCTCATTATGACTGAGTTGAAGTCTGAGATTTGATTGTTTCATTTATATTTATCGTAAAAGAGGTACCCTTTTTAATTACAATGATGAATAAAATATAGTATTCACCCTGAGATAAATTAAGGATATAAATATATACTCTCTTGGTATAGAGAGAAATTAGATGTTATGGTATGGAGTAGTCACCTTTAGTGAAGGAAAACTTTAGGGAAGAGAAAACAACAAGAAGTGATTCAGAAAACCAAGTGATATATTCAAACTATTAGGGCTGCTTTATACAGGGATGCTTGACTCTTCTCATTTTGCCAAAAACATGGGATATTTTCTAGTCCATGTCTTTTACAACACACTATTCACAACTGAATTTGTTGCTGGAAAAGAATGTCTGATTTCTTCATCTATTAGTTTTGATTTTTGATCCAGTTAGAGAGACTATTATGATTCTCACGTTTCACAGTTGGTTATCTAGAAGACAATGTTTTGTGCTTGGTGTTTTCTTTCTTTGGTGAGTTGGCTAGGAGATTTATACACGTCCAAGAATCCTTAAATGCTAGCAAGGCCAGCCCTTAGTGTTGATGAGAAGCAGGTGTAGCCTGCGTTTAGAGGCCCCCATCTCTATGTCAAAATAATTTCCCTGTGTTTTGCAAATCTGATCACCTTCCCTTTATGCAAGCCATTTGGCTGTTCTTATACTCCTCTCTTCTAAAGCTCAGGAAAGAAATGTGCAAACTAAAAAGTTATGGATGTCTTGTTTGAGACATCTATATGTTGAGGATCTAAAAGCCCTGCATTAGCTTGTTGTAAAAATGGATATTGTTACTGAATAATTGCAAAAAGAACATCATTGAATTCAGAAAAAGTTTATTAATCATCTACTTCAAGCTTCTTATTTTATATTGTAGAAATTGAGTCCCAGAAACCTTAAATGACTTATGCAAGTTCATGATGAAAGGGTGGCAGATGTGAGTAAGACTTGTGATATCCCTCAAACCATACCACATGGGTCTCTTCTGTCTTGTTTAGAAATGCATGTGTTGATCATTTGGCCCTAGGCTACATATCCTTTTATTTGTAGACCAAAGTGTCAAGTCACTGATGTAATATGTGAAATTTGCCAATCCTTTTGTCTTTCATCTCTGAGAGGGAGTGTTAATATAATTGTGAATAACAGTAGTAATAATATTTGGCATGGTAGAGAATATTTATCAAGCACTTACTATAGGCTAGGCACTGTTAAAAGTGCTACGTATTACCGACTTATCTGATCCTCAAAATAACTTCATGACATTGGTTAAAAAAAAACATGATCCTTATTTATAGATGAGGGAATGGAGATTCAGGGACTTGTCTGAAGTCTCGCAGCTGGCTGTGGCAAAGCCAATATAACTCAAAATCAAGAATCTGGCTTTAGATTCTGTGCTACAAACCAATATACTGCCTCTCATAGAGGATAGCCTTTCTTTCTTTCTCTTTCTTTCTTTCTCTCTCTCTCTCTTTCTTTTTTTTTTTTCTTTCTTATTTCTCTCTCTCTCTCTCTGTCTCGTTCTCTCTTTCTTTCTGAGAAATAATCTCACTCTGTTGCCCAGGCTGGAGTGCAGTGGCATGATCTCGGCTCACTGCAACCTCTGCTTCCCGGGTTTAAGCGATTCTCCCATCACAGCCTCCTGAATAGCTGGTATTACAGGAATGCGCCACTACACAGGCTAATTTTAAAATTTGTAATAGAGACAGGGTTTCGCCATGTTGGCCAGGCTAGTCTCGAACTCCTGACCTCAGGTGATACGCCTGCCTTGGCCTCCCAAAGTTTTGGGATTACGGGCGTGAGCCGCCGCTCCTGGCCCTCTAATGTGTTTCAACAATGGATCAAGTGGTGTCTGTGTGTATGTGTGTGTATATATGTGTGTATATATATATTTGTGTTATTTACGATATATTCCATATTGTGTTACCATACGTGCAATGAAGTCTTTATGTAAGCAATATAAAAAAATTTTCAGAAAAAAATAATTGAGTAATGGGCACTTATATTTACTCCACTGGGATTAGCTTTGTAGGCTCACGATTTGTGGAGATAACTGAAGAACACAACGGATAGCTAATCTATGATTTAATGATTACAATTAAAGTACAATTATTAGATTTTCATAACATTTATTTGTTTAAGAGCACTATCCTTCCTGCTTCACACAATGTTTGCTTATCAAAACTGTCAGTCCATAAACCAAGCTCATAGCTGGCAAGAAAACCTAATACAGAAAGACAGAGGAGAAAATCAGCATATTTTTTAGATCCTTGATGTCCCTTCCTGCTTCCCCCTTCTCCCAACTATTCTGAATAGAGAGAAATGTTGTCAATGGTGCTTTTGGTCAAGAACATAAGGGAACATTTTTTTTGTCACTTTCATTCATCCCCAGTGTTCTCTCTTTGGGTACCACCCTCCCTCCCAAATCTCTCATTTGAAACCCCTGAGTTCTTTTGAAAAGACACAGTCTATTCTTCCTTTCAAAATGAAATCCCAAATTCTAGGAGGAAAAGGAAATTGTACAGTGTTCCTTCTTGCCTCTTAGAACAAGTACAGTAAAACTAAGTCTGGATATTGTTTCCTTCAAGTAGTTTTATTAGCCGAGAAGTTTATGTGCAGGGAATCTATTTTAAAATTTATAACTGACTTAGTTTTAGACTGCACACACAAATGTTTATTTGTTACTAAAACTCTTTATGTTTTGTTTTCTAAGCATTTATGGTGTTAACTTTTTGACTTGATAACATAGCTAACATTATTTAGAAAATAAATACCTAATACAATATGACTCATGGCATATTAAGGGTGTTACTAAGTATGCAGAAATTAGAAAGAGTGCTCATATTTTTCTTTTTGAGACAGGGTTTTACTCTGTCATTCAGACTGGAGTGCATGACTCACTGTAGTCTCATACTCCTGGGCTCAAGCCATCCTCCTGCCTCAGCCTCCAGGGTAGCTGGGACTACAGAGTCACATTACTATGCTTGGCTAATTTTTTTTTTCTTCTTTTCTTTCTTTCCTTTTTTTTTTTAAGAGACGGAGTCTTGCTATGTTGCCTAAGCTGATCTCGAACTCCTGACCTCAAGTAATTCTCCCCCTCTACAGCCTCCCGAAGTGCTAACATTCCAGGTGAGAGTGGCCATGCCTAACCAAGAGACTGCTCTTTTAACAATATTGTATGATTCAATTTAGCCAGCAAGCTTTTATCTGATTAATATTTATGCCCAAAGCTGGGTAGGTCTATATATTCTCTATAAACATACAGAATAAATATCTTTTGTCAGTGGTGAAAAGGGAAAGATGAGTTTCAGAAGAAAAATTAGATACTAGTTGTGAGTTACTTTTAGCCTAGCACTTTCATTTCTTATAAAAATATTCAAAATATAGCAATGCATTTAGAAATATCAAAGTTCAAACTGTTTAAACTTAATTTGCATCATATTACATCAGATCAAATTTCTAGTTATTTCTTCAATCAATATTTATGATATGCCTGTATTTTAATAAAAATCCAAGAAACTGAATGAAGCTTTGGTTTTACTGCAAATGCATCTACCTGTATTTATTATAAATATGAGCCTAGCAGGCATTTAGCAGAGAATCATGTCAGTCAAACCAGTGTCAACATATTAATACTCTTCTTCTAATTAGGAAATGGAACTGAGGTGGCATTTTTATCATGATGTCCTTTGTGACTGACACATGTCTGTGCTGAAATACATTTTTGCACAGATTCATAGTGTAAATGGATAATTTGCTTTCAGATAAAGTCCTCTTTTAAAAGACTTTAAAAATAAGTCCAAGAACCGCGAATAGAAATTTAACACTCTCTTTAAGAATGTAAAAGGCAATAAAATGCTAAATGGTTAGAAGTTACAATTTAGAAATATGTATTTGCTTTATTTGTTGTTATGATTAGAGAAGAATGGATTGAATTAATCTTTGAAACAAAATTGTGGTGAAATATGTGTCAAACATCAATCGCTTTAAAAGAACCCATTATTTGTCTTTTGTTCTTTCCTTTTAAAAAAGATGAATGCAGGCAGATGAGGTGACTCATGCCTGTGGTCCCAGCAATTTGGGAGGCTGAGGCGGGCAGATCACCTGAGGTCAGGAGTTCGAGACTAGCCTGATCAACATGGAGAAACCCCGTCTCTATTAAAAATGCAAAATTAGCCAAGTGTAATGGTGCATGCCTGTAATCCCAGCTACTCAGGAAGCCTAGGCAGGAGAATCGCTTGAACCTGGGAGACGGAGGTTGCGGTGAGCCAAGATCGCACCATTGCACTCCAGACTGGGCAACAAGAGCAAAACTCCTTCTCAAAAAAAAAAAAAAAAAAA
>NW_016809923.1:876929-886376 GCF_001698545.2 Rhinopithecus bieti
AAATGACAGATTCTCTTGCTGCTGTTTGCAATCTGAGAATAAATTATTTTGCCACCTTTTCACCACCCCCAACCTCCAACAATTTAATGAGGAGTATATGGTTGGACCACTAGCTGTTTGAAAAAGATGAACATCTAATAAAATTAATTAAATTATAGTGAATAATTTGAGTAAACACAGAATTGGTGAAATCATTCCTTTCTAAAATATATGTGAAAAATTTCCAGGTGTACAGTTCACTTTGAAAGTAAATCACCAGGCAATATTCAAAGGATGCCAACCAGATAATAAACTTGGGTAGTGATTGGACATTGGGCAATTGAGTAGCCAGACTGACAGTTCCTGAAAACAACTCTTTTCTCTATTTGGTTGATTACTTCAAGAGTCAATAGTTAATGTAGGTTAAATACTTTGTTGGCAGTTTCCATTTCTCAGTCTATAAACATTACCAAATATATATCCTTCTCAGTACCCTGTCTACCAACTTATTTCTCTCCTTCCCTCCACAGCTAAACTTCTTGAAATAGTGATGATTTCCACTTCCTCCTTTCTCCTCATTCTCCATGCACTCCCTACATTCACCTTGCTCCTAAAGCACTACAGACTTTCTTGCCTTCTTCCCATCCCTCCACTGAAACTTCTCATGATGTATTATTGACCAAATTCTATCTTCATCAGTGCCCCCATCTCCAGCCCAGTCAGCTCAGTCATTTGGTCAAATGATCAGTTCCATCTCAAGTATCATTTCTGTCTGAAGGCTCTATGATAGCTCCTGAAGGATATATGAAAGTGCATAGCATAGAGACCTGGATATGTAGAGTTTGAAAAATTAACCCTGTTGATTTAAAAAATGGCAAATCTGTTCTAGTAATTGTCCCTTGGGCATCTTATCTAACTATTAGCTGTGTTGGTGTCACTCAAACCTATAGCTTGAACTGAGGCCTCTTTCTTGCCAGTCTGAGCTAAATATCTAATTGTCTACCAGCTATTTACACCAAATTGTACCATAATCAGATCAAAATAACAGTGTGCTGCTGGCTCCTTGTCTCTGTCAACCATAATCTGGTTCAGAATAGTAACATTTACCTGGACACCCAATTCAGAAATATGGGAGTCATCCTAGAATTACTAACTCTATATATCGAATTGGTCACTAAGTGCCATTACACCTCCTTAAAAAGTTTCTAATTCGAATCTGTCCCCTTCACCATTCTACTTAATCAGGTCAGGACTTTGTAATTTCTTACTAGGATTATCTTTACTTCTCTCATTTGTTTTCACAGGCCACCCCCACTCCAATTTATCTTCGCAGCTAGAGTTGCATTTTCACAGTGCAAACCTCGTTGTTCCCCCTGCTAAAATTCTTTGGAGGCTTTCCATCACTCTTAGGTTTAGAAGTCTCAGTATGGGAAATACTTCCCTTGATGATTAGCCCCTGGCTGTCTCTCCAGCCCTATCCCCTGCATTATCTACATTGGCACTCTGTGCCCCAATCTAGAATAATTGTTCTCATTCCCTGGGAGGAACCATGCTATTGCTTGCTTCAGTGCCTTCCTTGCCGCTTGCCTACCTGGGAAATTCTTACTCGTTCCTCATTACTCAGCTTAATTTTTTTTTAATCTTTTTCATCAGGCTTCCATTCTTCCTTCCATGTCTTCAGATTGGGTTAAATACCAGGCCCTCTGTGCACCTGTGGTGTTTTACTCATACCTTGAATGTACTACTGTGAGATTTTATATATGTATTAGGTTGGTACAAAGGTAACTGTGGTTTTTGCCATTAAAAAATATATATACATTTTCTCTCTCTGTGTGTGTGTGTGTGTGTGTGCATGCGCCTGCGCGCGCGCGCCTGGATAATTGTGTGTGTTGGGGAGATTATTGGCTCTTTATAATATTTTTGAGTTAATAAATGAATAGCAAATGAGCCTTTCCAGCAAACATCTAGCCTTTATAAAGCCAATCCTAAGTCTATTTTGTCTCCTTGGACTTTCATTTTACCAAAAGCATCCCTGCCTGACCATTGAGCATGAAATCTCCCAGCATCCTAAGAAAACATTCCACTTTGAAAAGGTGACATTTCACATTGGTTCTGAGATTTTTTAGTTGCTTCTAATTTTTCCTAAATTCATCTGGAATTTCCAGTTATTTATTTATTTATTTACTTAGAATTTCACAACTCTTTATGGATTTAGAAAATACTTCCCTGTATAATGACATTGGTTATTTCTATTTAGGATAAAGACACATTGATAGTTATCTTAAAATGGGTCTTCCTTTAAATACAATTTTATTTACAAAGGATTGGTGGGGAAAAATGCATAGCTAGGTCTCAAAAGTCTCAAATCATTGTTCTCTGGTAGATTTCTTTATCTAAGAAATTATTTTAAGACAGAATAGTTTGGACCAGATTTTAGAGCTAAATTTATTTTGCTCCAGGTTTTGTTGTTTCGTAGACATTTTTTTTTATTCACTTCCAAGAGTCCTTCTACAAATTCAGAGAGATACAAACCTCTTCCTTTTAAAATTATTTTGGGATTTCCTAGCTTCAATATACAAATACAGGAGTATGAATATGATATTGCACTATCAGATGAAGCAGATAAAAAGATTGTGACACTGACCCAAAAAAACCAACCCCAAATTAACAAAGCAGTTCCATTAAAAAGAACCTGCAGTTACCTTTCTGCTACATAATCCCAAGGACCCCCACCCCTTAGACACTATACTGTGGGTTAAAATGAAAAAAAAAAAAAAGATTAAATGGCAATGGACAATTTTAATGCTGTGAATGTCTACTAATTTCAGTGTAAGAACTTTGTAGGATTCAGATAATATCATCTAGTCACTTCAATACAGTTATCTTATTGGTTTACCTGAATTTTTTAACTTTTATTCTAGATTTTACATGAATTAAGTATTAAAACATAACTGTATCTATCAACATTTCTTTTAAAGTATTTTCCATTTGTCATTATTTCAAATTGCCTGTGTTGTTAAGAAGGCCACTAGACTGTATCTTCTGCAGACTTCCACTGGTGTGCTTTTAATCTACTGACGATTTTCCTTCATTATAAGATATTAATAACATTTTTAAGCATTGGAACAATTAGATGAGATAATAATAACAGCAGCATCAGGATCACTGAAACAAGCATTGGTTTCAAAATGACACTTATTTAACATTCTTGGAGAAACTGCCTTACAAGAATGAATGATGGCAGGATTAAATATCCAATTAACTAGTGGTTTTCTGGAAACTGGGTGAGACGAGATAAACATTGTGAAATTGGTGGAGGTTGGAGAATGGATTTAGGGAAATGAACTCTGATGAACCAAATTATATGTAATAATTCTAGCAAAATTGAGTCAAACCTATGGAAAAATTCAGTGCCTGGGACAGAGTCATTGGAATAGGCTTTGTGGATGTAATTGTTCATGACCTGGTACTTGAAGATACTGGATAGAGAGAGATAAAAAAAGAAGATGTTTAGGAGGGGGGAGCCATATAAACCAAGGATAACATTGAGAAAAGCAGTTAGATTCACAGAAGTTGTAATTATTCACAGGTCTTATGTTAAATAGAGTGGTATCAGATAATATGATGTCTGTAATATACTCAGAGAAATCTGGACTTGAAGTAACAGGTAATGATGAGTCTTTGGAGATCTTTAAGTAGGATAATAATATGAGTAAATTGCTGCCATATGGTTGTGGTATTAGTTATGTATTGCTGTGTAATAAATTTAGCAGCTTAGAACAACATACATTTATTATATCACAGTTTCTGAAGGTTCTAGCTCAGATTATTTCATAAGGCTGTAGTCAGCCAGGGCTGTAGGTTTGCTAGGACTGAAAAATCCACTTCTAAGCTCAGTCATGTATTTGTGGACAGGCCTTAGGTTCTCACTGCCTGTTGTTGGCCAGAGGCCTCCAGTCCTTGCCACTTAGATGTCTACATAGACTGCCTGAAAGTTTTTCCAGTATGGCAACTGGTTTTCACCAGAGCCAGTCATCCAAGTGTGAATGATCTTATAGAAGGAAAGAGAGAGCAAAAAACCAAGATGGAAGCTGAAGTATTTTCACAGTGTGATACTGGAAGTTATATACCTCACTTCTCCCATATTTTACTGGTCACAAGACCAACTCATAATACGTGGAGGAGAACTATACAAACGTGTGAATGCCAGTTGAAGATCATTAGGGGCCAACTTACACACTGGCTACGACAGTGGTAAAGTTGAAAGGCCAGCCAAGAGGCTGATATAATTGACAGTGAGAACATGACGAAAGCATGGGAACAAAGATGGAGATAAAAGGACAAGTCCATAAGAAATGCAGAAGAAAAAATTATTCAATAATAACAAATTTGATAAAATTAGGATAGCAAAGACTAAAAGAGGACTTCCAGATTTTGACTTTGGATAACTGTAAGTGTTCTGTTCTTGCCACAAAAAAAAAAAAAAAAAAAAAAAACCCAAAACTAGGGAACTCAAGGAAACTTTTGGGGGTGATGGATACATTTATTACCTTCATTGTGGTGATGGTAATACAAATGTATACATATATCCAAATTCATAAAATTGTGTATATTAATTAAGTATACATATTAAACTATATATATTTTTGGTATACCAATTATAATTCAATAAAACTGGGAGAAAAAAAAGAGTGATCTGGCTTCCAATTGATTGGATGGTATAGAAGTGATAGTTTAAAATGTGAAGATGGCTTTATCTGCAGACCTGTTGAGTTTGAGGTGGTACTCATCTATCCAAGTGAATATGCCCTATATTACATAGATAAGCATTCAGAAAATACTATGATGGAACATGAGAGAGACATAGGCAAAGGTAGGTCAAAATATCTATATTAATGGAAGATGGTGAAGTGAATCTGGTCAATCAGAAGCAGGAAAGACCAGAAAGAAGTGCTATGGGTAGTATACATTATTTGCATAACAGATGTTTGATATGATTTTCAATTTCTTGTCTTTCAATAAAAGTTTGTTTTCTTCTTCCTTTTTCCCTTGTTATCCTTCCTTTTTTCCTTTCTCTTTCTCCCTTTCCTTCTCTTTTTCCCCTCCCCTCCTTCTCTCTCTTCCTCCTACTCTTCTTCCCTCTTGCCCTTTCCCCTCCTCTTTCTTTCTGTTAAATCATATTTACTGTTTTTTTTTTTTTCTGCTGATAATAATCCCAGTAGTTCAGAACCAGATTAGGAGGATCCCATAAGAGCTCAATGATACACTGCTTGCAGTGATATATTGCAGTTTATCATTGAACACTGCTCATTTTAATAGATTGTTTATTTTAAGCCCCAAAGCTAAAACACAGAATGTCTGTTAAAGAAAATAGTGTAAGAAAATAGTAAAGAATTACAAGACAGCATTAGGAAAGAAACACAGAAATTCAAGTAACTGCTTCATAAGACCAAGCATTTTATCCTTAATGTGATAAAAATCTGGCAAAATAAGTCACCTATAAATGTGTGTGAAATTTTTATAAATCCATTTGCAAGATCCATGTAGTATATGCATCCTCATCATATTTAAATGGAGAAAAGGTAAAGGTCTCTTAATTTATGCTCCTCCCATATGCACATTTTGTCAAAAGTACAAAAAAAATAGGAAAAACAATGGAAATTTTCTTTTACACTTTATTTTTAGGTGAGAAAACCCTTTTTTCACATTGACTAATGAGATCAAATATGCCTCACAGGTTACACATTCCAGATGATCCTTGAAGTATAAAATGCTGTTGATTCATGAAATAATGGATAGTCCCATTTTGAATCTCCAACTTTTTGAATTTTAAAAGTTTAAAGATTGTGAGTTAGCTTGAGAACTGCCACTCCACCTATCATCACTCTAAACTGGTAGTCTCACTACTTGTTTTGTTTTGTTTTTTTATGACACGTGAGCGAGCTGAGATTGGTTTTACATTTGTGAATGGCTGAAAACAATCAAAAGAGACAGTGTTTTAAGACATTTAAAAATAATAAGGAATTTAAATTTCGCTGTCCATAAAGTTTAATTTAAAAAAAAGGCCATGCTCACTCAACTATGTATTTTCCATGGCTGTTTTCCCAGTGCAATAGTAGAGTCAGTCATTGCCATGGAGACCATATATGGTGTACTATAAATTGTAGTGATACAGTTTTAACTCGACAGGGTTTCAGGTGCCACATGTATTGCCATACTGCAACATCAAAACAATTTTTTAAAGCATTTAAATTCTTTAGCCACCATGGCAAAAGAAAAAAAAAGAGAAAGGTGGACTTTGAATGTCATGCTTTTAATGCACAGTGAAGTGCAGACTATTATTTAAAAATCTAATTAGATGGCAAAGCATTGTAGCTTATAGCAGTGACACAGTAGCTGTGCTAAAAGAATACAGTGTACATGAGCATTACAAGACTAGGCATTCATCACAATACTCACAAGTTACAAGAAAGCAGCCGTAAGAAAAATTAGGAAATTTAAAATGAAATATCTCCTTAAACAAGAATTTCTTCACACATATAAAACATGAAAATGAGTTTCCAGCCAAAATAATTTTTTGAGCAGCTCAATTATTAGACAAGTACAGAATAAGTAATTGTAGATTGGCAGCAATTCTATTTTGATGTTTTAAATTAAGTTGTCATTTCTTCTCTGCTGGATTGTATTGTTTGTGTTGAAAAGTCAAATATTTTTATTACTGTTCCTTTGCAGGTAATGGCTTTTTCTCTCACCTACTTTAATAATTTCTTGTTGTCCGTCATTCTTAAGTTTAACATGATGTTACTGGGTGTGATTTTCTTTGTAATTATTCTTCTTGGAGTTAGTAGACCTTCTTGTATCTGTTTGGGTAATTTTTACCCAGTTTTTCTTGAAATATGACTTCTACTCTTTTATTGCTTTTCTCCTCCTTGGACTCTAGCTGCATATATTCAGGCCTTTTATCCATGACATAATGCCTCTTTTGTTCTTTTCTATCTGTCTCATCCTTTTTCCCTTTAGCGCTTCATTCTGGATTTTCTTATTTCTATTGCTGTGACTAATTGGCTGTTACATCTGTATATAGGTTTCTTAATTTTAGTTGTATTTTTTGTTTTACAATTTTTATTTTTTACATTATGATTTTATAATCTATGATGGAATTCTCCATCTTTTTATCGTATTATATTTTATGTCTACTAATAAAAGTATCATTGGCCTCCATTCTCCTTGATGTGAATTTTGAATGTCTCTTTCTTTTTTGAGATGGAGTCTACTCTGTTGCCCAGGCTGGAATGCAGTGGCATGATCTTGGCTCACTACAACCTTCATCTGTTGAGTTCAAGTGATTCTCCTGTCTCAGCCTCCTGAGTAGCTGGGATTGCAGGTGTGCGCCACCATGCCTGGCTAATTTTTGTATTTTGAGTGGAGACAGGGCTTCACCATGTTGGTCAGGCTGGTCTCGAACTCCTGACCTCACGATCCACCTGCCTCAGCCTCTCAAAGTGCTAGGATTACAGGCGTGAGCCACCGTGCACAGCCGTGAATGTCTTAAGAAGAAAATGTATTAGTAAATGTTAGGAAATTTCCCTATGAATTTCCATTTTTCTTAGTAAATAGGCTCCTCAAATCCCTACTACCTTGGTTATTTTCCAGTGCTCTCAAGTAGTGCATTCTCTCTGTCTCTTTCTCTCCCTCTGTGTGTGTGTGTGTTTTGCCCAGCTTTTACACTTCAACTCAGGAAGATAAAAAAATTGGAATGAGCTAAATCAGAAAACCAGCCCTATTCCTGCTTCATAGCTAGTGTTCAACGAACATTTGTGAATGAGGTAAGTGATGCACTCAATTCTGAGTTTGTGCTACATATGGAAGTCCTCACTCTCAAAGTTGTATAATTGCCAACCCCTGCACTTGTATAATCCTGGGAGTCAGCGTCTCCTTAAATTTTGTGCACTAAACTGCCTTACTCATCTTACTTTAAGCCCTACCTATGAAGTGTGCAGAACAAATTTACTCTTATGATTCATGGTAACAGTCATAGAATGATAACGTAATTTCCCTAAAGCCACATTGAAACCTAGAAGACTAACAAAAAAGGAAAATAGTGTTGATAATTATGGGTAGGATGCACTATCTTTTTGGTCAAAAATATAGTTTCCAGCAGGATAGTATCAGAAAACCATGTTCAATGCTAGTAAAACTCAAATCAAAGCCCTGTGAGTACTTTAGAGCAGCGACAGTAAAGTAAATTTCACAAGATCAGTCCTCATATACCCAGCACACTCCATGACCTGAAAGAATATTTTTTGTTTGTTTGTTTTTGGGTGGTACATATTGACTTTATTGCTTGCTGTTGTTGTTAACCTCTACCATACCCATCAGGCTTAAACTTAAATTAATGGATGACACTTAAATTCTGTCCTTAGCTTAACAAGCCTTCGTTATGAAATCAAACTATTATTGTATACTCTTTTTTCTTTTTCTCAAGCTCAGCAGATGCCACGCTAATCTCTACAAAGGTGGTAATAAAGACATCTGCAGTCAGCATGTACAGGAAAAGTATAAGAGATTCTCACTACCAGAGAGAGACGTTTCTGTTTAAGAATACAGAATGATTTACAGGTGTTAATGGGCATGCATTATTGTTGAAACGCCGCTCAATTAAGGCATCTGTGGAACTACAGAAAGGTCTGTGTTGAAAATGAGTACGCCTGTTTACAACCTGCTAAAAGATGTATTAAGGATAAGATGCAGTTACCCAAAAATAGTCCTAAAAGCAGGAATTAGAAAGATTTATCTCTTTCTAGCATTCTTTTTTCTGTATTCAGCGTCTTCCTCAGGTGTGAACTAGAAACTTCATTTTGGATCAGTCATATTACGTAGGAACTAAGGTTGAGTTTAAAGTGCTGTCTCTTAAGTGAAGGTCAGTGGTTTATCCATTATAGCACCCAACCCCAAATACTTCTGGCAATTAATTATATCTATATCTGTTTTTATAGAGTAAAAGAATAAAGAAGTGACAGTCAGCAGTTTTAAGTAATACAAGTTAAAGGTGTTCTATCATTTAAAATGATATATCATTTTGGAAAGAAAATTTAAAAGCTGGTACGTGCAATCTAAAATTAAATACAGATTTTGAATTTCAGGCTGTGAAGCTAAAAAGATCAAAGGAAAGTCTTTACAGTACTTTGGAATTTGGTATAATACTTCCCGGGAGGTCATTTACTCCCATAATTTAGTCTGACTTATTTTGGCTTCAGGTCCATTAAAAATGTGCAGCAGAAAAAGGAGGCTTCTTTTTACTTTAATTTTTAACAGCAACTTGTCAGTGAAAAAGAAAGGTGTCTCAAAGAGGATCATCTATCATAGTCCTAATAGCTTTCAAATCTTCTGACTTTTTGAGTCTGCTTGAGAGAGAAACTTATCTTGAAATGTCTATATTTTAACTCTTTCCACCGTTCTATGGAGGAG
>NW_016809923.1:886478-905667 GCF_001698545.2 Rhinopithecus bieti
AGGCTTCTTTTACTTTAATTTTAACAGCAACTTGTCAGTGAAAAGAAAGGTGTCTCAAAGAGGATCATCTATCATAGTCCTAATAGCTTTCAAATCTTCTGACTTTTGAGTCTGCTTGAGAGAGAAACTTATCTTGAAATGTCTATATTTTAACTCTTTCCACCGTTCTATGGAGGAGTATTACATTAGATCTTAAGCATTACTCAAATGCAGTCACCACCTCCTATGACATTCGGGGTTGTTTCCCCTTAGCTAAGGAAACTTTAGAGGTCAAGAGGATTGGGTATATTATTGGCTATAGTTTTTACTCCTTTTTTTACCAATGTGAATTCAGCTGATGGGTGGATAGTTGAATACATCAAAGAACCAAGTAAATAATTTCTATTTCTTCCTCTTTTTTTTTCCTCTTTTGTTTCTCGTCTCTCCTTTTCTCCTTTCTCCCCCACTTCCTCCCTTCCTGTTTCCCTTCTCTTCTCCCCTCCTTTTCCCTCCCTCTGTCTTGCCCTTTCCCTCGCTTTCTCTCACACACACATCAGGAAGAATAAACAATAAGGGCTAAAATACTAGGCTGGGAGTCAAAAAGGGGAAGAATCCTGTATTCTATCTCCCTATGCCTGTGCGTTTCATTCTGTAAGTTACTTCACTTCTCTAGTCTTCAGTTCTCCTTATTTGGAAATAAGGAGGTTGCACTTGATGAGATTTGAGGTCTCTTCTAGGCTTGAACTTGTCCTGAGCATGCTTCTTTAGAATATTAGTAATTACTCTTTTACAGTGACAAATTCTACAGAGAGATGCTCATCTTCTCTTAATTTTGGTCCAGAAAACTGGCAAAGGATTACTTTAATTGTACCAATATAGTTCAACTAATCTGACTAAATAAGTTTTCATAAGAGCAGATGTCCACCCACTCTTAAGAGGGTAAGTAGCTATCAGCTCATCATGGGTGGTTGTCTAGAGTCCTCTACTGGGAAGGGTTGTGAAGCTGGGTCCAGAGAGTGCTGTGAATTCTGGGCAATGTCTTTCATCAGTGAGGAAAAGGTAGGTGGGATGTACTTATCATTGTTTTGTCATCCCTGAACTTCCTCATTGTCAAAATTGTGTAAAATTACACTATTGGTAGACCTTAGCAAAAATCAAGCTGAATGGAATAAAACATAAGGTATAACAAGGCTTTTATTAGTATTTTGATATAGAGATGGCAATCAAAGTTGCACTCCTTACAAATTTACAAGTTTCTAATATATGTCAGTTCTGGACTTATTATTGCTTCAAGAAATGCTTGAAGTAATTCTTGTGGTCCTCCTGAACACATTCACAAAATGGACGGGTGTTTTATTAAATAATGTGGGAACTTCAGGGCATTTATTCTTCTTTGTACGACATTTTAGGGAGCCTCCCTACTGACCCACCTACTGAAATCCTTATACCTTAAACAACTCTACATTAAGATTTGGTTTAGTATCAAAAGGCCATTTCTTGGACCAGTGTTTGACTCAAATAAAATACATCTGGAATACTTGCAATATAAACTAGTCACCTTACGTGCTTCTTGACTCTTGCTGTTGAAAGGTTCAAGCAGGCCAGCCTCTATTTTATTATAATCTAAAGAAAGTGAACATTAAGAATTATGGAATTTATATTCTTGTTCTAGTGGTAAAAATATGGTAGGAAGTTTTAGGTATTTTCTATTTCTATTCTCCGAACCACTTGGAGATTTGGGTAACAGACAGTTCTCAGAAACACTTACATACAAAAGAGTTTAAAATATGTATCAACCCATTTAGTAATGTGGTATAATCTATTGTATTGTGCAGATAATTATAGCCAAATGTTATGAAGCAATACAAGTCAAGTAATCTGTTGAGATTTTTGCTTTTTTTTTGCTTATTTTGGAAGATTTTTTATTTTAAATCTTCTTATTTCATATAATTTTAAACTGATATAACAATCACAAGAAGAGTTCAAGAAACTCTGTATACTTTGGATGGTTAATATTATATGTCAACTTGACTGAGCTAAGGGATGCTCAGATACCTGCTAAAACCTTATTTCTGCATGTGTCTGTGAGGATATTTCTGGAAGAGATGAGTATTTGAATCAACAGACTAAGTAAACAAGATCACCCTCAATAATGTGGTGGGTGCCATCCAATCTGTTTAGTGCCTAAATGAACAAAATGGCAGAGGAAGAACAAATTTGCACTCTCTGCTTGAGCTAGGCCATCCATCTTCTCCTGCCCTTGAACATCAGTGCTCCTGGTTCTTGGCTACCTTTGGACTCAGAATGAAAGTTATACTATTGACTACCCTTGATCTCAGGCCTTCAGATTTAGACTGGAGGTGCACCATTGTTTTTCCTGGGCCTCTAGCCTGCAGATGGTACATCATGGGACTTTTCAGCCTCCATAATCATGTGAGTCAATATTTCATAATAAATCTCTTTGTTTATGTCTCTATATATCATATTAGTTCTGTTTCTCTGGAGACCCCTAATATAATACCCTTTTCTTATTCACCAATTTTTTAATTCTTCTTCTCTTTTCTTTCTCTCTCCCTCCTTTTCTTTTTCTCCATTTTTTTCTGAGCAAATTGAATACTAGCTCAGGCTACCATGTCCCCCTTTCTGAATACTTCATTGCATATTTTCAAAGAACAAAGATATTCTTTTATATAACCATAATATAATGACTAGAATCAGGAAATTTAATATTGATATCATTATATTATCTATAGTCCAAATTCAAATTAAATGTACTTTATAGCTAATTTGTATTTTGCTGGGAAAGGTTGAGAGGATACAAGAGAGGAATGAGAAAATTGCTATAGCATGTCCTTGAATAAGCAAGAAGAGATGCTGATTAGACACATATCATGGGGTTAACCTTAGTTTTGAGACTAGGCAAGGTATGCAGGCACAGATAAAAATTGAGTTGATTCATTTTTTGATGGAGATTTGGATGGTTCTCCTTTGTTACTTGTGTCCACTTACGGAACTAAAAAGCTGAAATTGAAGAAAGAGGAAGAATAAAGGTTTGAGGAGGAAGAGGAAAGTATTAGTTATCTATTAGAGTAGGACAATGAATTGATTAGGAGAATGTGTTATGACTGCAGGTAGCATTAAGGGTACCGTTATCCAGGCATGGTGGTGTGCGCCTGAAGTCCCAGCTACTCAGAAGGCTGAGGTGAGAGGATCACTTAAGCCTGGGAGGTCGAGGCCACAGTGAGCTGTGGTCATGCCACTCTACTCCAGCCTGGGCAAGAGAGTGAGACCCTGTGTCAAAAAAGGGTTACACTTGAGGTTAATTGTCATAAAATGCTTACCATTATGGTATTTTTTTTTCCAACCACATTTGGCTGTACAGGTGCAGGTACAGGGTAACAGGATATTTTATTTGGCCAGGGATGAACTTTTGGCATGGTTGTACAATGGGGGAAGAGAGGGGCAAGGAGGTTGAATGTGTATACAAGTGAGTAATTATGAAACTTGACTATGGATTTAAACTGGAAAAGGAGGAGATGTGAGAATCTCAGAGAATAAGACACAGTGAGGAAGGTTGCAGTTATTGCAATGACAAAGTCTAGAATTTATTCTAGGAAGTAAGGAAAAGTAGATAACAAGACCACTGGAAAGGAAGATGTCATGGGACATGGAAGTCTGAATTCTGGAATGATCAAGATATGTGATCATTGAAATCACTGCAGGAATAGTGTAAGAAAGTACCAGAGAAAAACTGGCAGAGAAAATCTTCCAGGAATGATGCATGACACAAAGCAACAGGGACTGGTAGTAAGTGGTATAGTCTCATAGGAGATTCAAAATTTGGGCTCTTTAGAGAGGAGAGATTGGTCAGAAAGAGGTAATAAAGATCATGGAAAGCACTTACTATACCTTTAGGCTCAAAGGTGTGAGAGAGGTGGGGAGAAAACATGAAAGGGCCAGGGGTGAAAAAGAGTCCTCTACAGAGTAAGTCTTCTGTGAAGCTTTAAAGGAAAGGTCTCTGTACTGCATAGGAGTGCCACATCTAAGGAGGCTTCATTCATAGTGTGGAATTCACTGAACACTTTGTATATTTAGTCTGGCAATTTTCCATCAGCTGGAAGTAAAGTGTCTTAAGGAGAAGCACCATTTTCTAACTCACCAAATAGTGCTATAAGGGCTTATTAGAAGAAGTTGAGGATAAGAGATTTTGTTGATGATGAACCATAAGTTCCAGAAAGCCCAGAGTAAAAGGACACTAGAAGTCATGGGAAAGTGAGATATGAAGTAAAAGTGTAGAGCCTTTGAAGGCTGATGACTGGGTATGAGGGATGACCTTCAGAAATTCTGATTCAATTGATTTTGGGTAGGGCCTAGGCATCAGTGTTTTTAGAAAGCTCCCAGTGATTCTAATATGCTCTCAGGGCTGGGGACCATAGTTCTAAATACTTTACTTGTATTAAGTTATTTAAACAATTCTTCTAAATACCTTTAAGCACGGTATTAAATTCATAAGTGACACATGCATAATGTTACATATTGTATAGTAAAGATTAAGTGAATCAATCACTCCAGCAAACACACAATTCTTTTTATCTATCTCTGTCATTGTCAGTAGTTCAAAATTAACACAGATAATTTTCATCCAATAAGCAGATGCTTCCAGGTTCATTCACTGAATAGATCAAATGAAATCTACATCCAATGTGACCTTGGAGACATATGATACCATTTAACATTGTGTACTTTCACAATGTAATTCTTGAGCAGTCATTTAAAAAACAAGTACAAATTTGTTTTGTTACTGATTTTATTGTTTGTTAGAGACCAATCAAAGATAAAATAAATATTTTAGTCTTTTTTTTATTTATTTATTTTGAGACAAACTCTTGCTCTGTCGCCCAGGCTGGAGTACAGTGGCCTGATCTTGGCTCACTGCAACCTCCACCTCCCGAGTTCAGGTGATTCTCCTGCCTCAGCCTCCTAAGTAGCTGGGACTACAGGCTAGTGCTACCATGCCTGGCTAATTTTTTGTGTTTTTAGTAGAGACGGGGTTTTACCGTGTTAGCCAGGATGATCTCAATCTTCTGACCTTGTGATCCACCCACCTTGGCCTCCCCACAGTGTACAGGCATGAGCCACCAAGCCCGGCCTTTTAGTCTTAAGTTTAGATTTAATAGTTGAGTGCCTGTATAGGAGTCTTCGGGGATGAATACCTTCCTACAATCTCTATTTTGGTAACCATTGGCAGTTAGACTTAAGATTTTCAGTTAATTTATGGTGTTAGTGATTCACAATTCAACCATAGATGTTTTGCTTCCTCATGACTTCGCAGTTATCCTGTCTGCTGGTAAAATATCTGTCAATTATCTGTGTTAGTGTATGTTGTTAAACAATTTAATTTGGAATTTGAACATGAAATTTGCACTCTGATTGTTATTGATAATGATAAAAGAACAATTATCTTTTAATCAGGTAGATCTGATTTCAGTTTCCTATAATAATGTAAAACAACACATGCAAAAGGTTATGTTGTAACTTTATTTTTAAATCTGCAAACTTCTGCACATTTTACTGGAAACTTAGCTCAGTTACACTTTAGTGCATCAACAATTATCATGAGGCTGTGCATCATCTGTCAGAAACAAACACACTGAAGAGTCTGAACTCATTGCTCACAGGTTTTATTATAATATTACGAACAGGATGTAAGAAATCTAAATGTACCACATCAGGAAATATTATCTTCTACAAATACATAATTTGGGATTTTTCCTATTCAGAAGACATGTTGAAAATGCTCAAAAATATTGTACAGTGATTTATCTCAGCCTGCAATATCTAATCCCCCCTTTTGGACTGGTACAAATAGTCAAATCACTCCCAAATCTTCAGGAAATGAAAGGCTAGATCGCTAATCACCACATGCGTACTTCACTTTAATATTTCATTCAGCATTGATAGAAGATTATAATGGAAGATATTATGAAAGGGCACCACTACAATTGCACTCAGTAGGCCATGTGTAATATTTGAAAGTACATCATCTCTGTGGGTACTTTGCAAGTTGCAGTTGTTAGATGAAGAATAAATGTTAAACTAGATTCTCCTAGTCATCCAATCAAAAACATCTATTATGTGCCCTCTGTGTGCAAAGAACTGTATTAAGTGCACAGCTTTGTCTCCATCATTATTCTTAAACTATGTTCCTGGCGTGTGTGTTAAGCAGCACTGAGTGGGTCTTGTACTGAAATAAAATAAAGGCAATGTTTCCCAGTTTCTAGAAAATAATTAAGTTAGTGCTTAGAATTTTGTCACTTTTATTTTTTTCCGGCTTATTTTCCTTAAATGTTTAATGCCTGATACTGGTTGTTTACACTTGTAGCTTATTTTCAATAATTTCAAAATTATGATTTATTTGGGTATAATGCATTTTTATTGTATGTTGTTCTGAAAACAACATCATAATCACCAAGTGTCCTTTCTGTCATGCAAACAAGTTTGAACACCAATGTAACTTTAAGACTCCTTGGAAACTATAATAATTAATTCATCCAGGCTGTTAGAAATCAGTATTTCAGACAGTTGCCTAAAATATAAATATCTAAAATGTAATCATATACTTTGAAATAATTAATGCAGCACTTTGTAAGTTAAAGAGTAGAAATGGGTTATATCTCCGGAGGGTTTGGTTTATTTTGTATTTACTTACATGATTTTCTAGAGAATGAAGTTAAGTCATGTCTAGTATTTGTTAATGCCAACCATTTCCTACATCAGACCATCTGTAAATTTAGATCTCACAGACTATATAATAAACCTGTTTTATTTTTGTCAAACAGCATTAGCTTAGAATTTAATAATAGCAAACACTTACTGAGCACATACTTTGTGTCAAGTACTGTATTCTGTGTGTACTGACCTTTAAACCTCTCAATCATTCTATGAAGAAGAAATCTGTATTACCACCTTTATTCACATGTGGAAATTGACTCATAAAGGTGGTGTAAACGCAACCTAATTTAGACAGTTAATACGTGAGAAAGTGGAGATTTGAACCCAGTTCGTTTGGCTACTGACTCTGGGTTCTTGACAGTTAAGGGATACTAACACCATTTCTTAAAAAATTCAAGAGTGTTGTATTATTTAGTATGCTGTTTGTTGCAAGTGTCACCCTAACCTAAACTGGTAGAAACAATAAAAAGAATTTACTGGCTCACATAATTAAAAAGACTAGAAATAGTACTTGCTTCAGGGAAGGCTTGATTTGTTGGTTCAATGATGTCACCAAGAACCCAATTTCCTTCAGTCTCATGCTCTGTTTTCCTTAGATAGATGCCAGCAACATCAGAGGAAAATGCTTCCTTATTCACAATCCACAAGAGAAAGACTGCCTTGGTCTCAGTATTTTTTGTGAAGTTTTGAGAAGTGTTTTGAACGAACCAGTTTAAGTTGATATGTGCCCCTGAATCAATCACTGTGGTCAACGAGATGCAATACTCTTGTTGGCTTAGGCTGGATCACATATGCTTCCCTGAAACTGCAGAATCCCCAAATGCGTATCTGATTGAAAGAGAAAATGGATACTCTGAAGGCATTCTACAAGTGTAAACAGAATATGGTATTTCTACATTCAAATGTTTGTGTTAAGAGAGCCATTTCCTAAGTACTATATATATAAATAATATATAATCTTATATTGTCTCTGTCTTTCTCTCTGGTACCTTTTCATGATAGTTAATTCTTGAACTGAGCCAAATGCTATACAAAATGACACTTTGGGGGAAAGAAGCGATGTTAGGAGTATCTACCCTAAGGCTGCCTTGTAAGTAGTAATGACCATTGGAACCAAGATTTACCCAGCACATTTGATTGTATGGATACTTCGAGCACTGAGTAAAGAGAAAATAAGATTCTATTTAAAATTATTGTTCAAATTTCACAAATTGATATTGTTATCTATAGTTTTATAAATCATTTTTTCTTAGGCAACAGTTTTGCCTTTTCTTCATGCACTTTTAGGAAATAAACACTTCTCTGAGATATAGAGCTCACATTGACTGTAGTCTGACAAATTTCAATGCTGAGGTTATATTGGCTGCTTGTAACATGGAGGAATGAAATTCTTGTCCAAAGGAAATAGACGTGCTTCACGTTCTTCTATGCTCAATAAATAAATAAATAAATAAATAAAAAAGAGGAAGAAAACCCACCTCTGAATTCTCATGTCAAGGCTAAACCATTTACAAAGTACAGTAGTAAACATGCAAGTGGAAGTGAGAAAAAAGTAAGTGACTTCTTTGGTAATGCTGCAGTTCACAGCATCCTAAACTGAAATTGTCATCCACCCATCTCAATGTTATGGTATCTGACATAGACAGTCTTGTTGAACCTAAAAATTGTAACAGAGAAAATGGCCTTCCTATAATTATGTAGAAAGACTATTTCCTTTATGTCTGATGTTTCTATTTCAATCAGTTGTGGTGATCTACTTGAATAAACTGGAGTGTTTTACAAATTTATACAACAGGAAATAAAAATACTTCCTTGAATATGCATGTGAATCACTTAATATTTTTATTTTCTCCACCTGTATATAAAATGTAGAGATATAAAAGCCACAAAATCTGAAATCGCCAAGTGGGATATATCTTTTGAAATAGCAATTGAGAAAATGAAAAGAAAACATTTTAAATAAAATGCTTTTCTTGCATTTGTGTTTTTTTTTTTTTGAGACGGAGTCTCTGTCTGTCACCCAGGCTGGAGTGCAGTGGCCGGATCTCAGCTCACTGCAAGCTCCGCCTCCCGGGTTTACGCCATTCTCCTGCCTCAGCCTCCCGAGTAGCTGGGACTACGGGCGCCTGCCAGCACGCCCGGCTAGTTTTTTATATTTTTAATAGAGACGGGGTTTCACCATGTCAGCCAGGATGGTCTCGATCTCCTGACCTCGTGATCCACCCACCTCGGCCTCCCAAAGTGCTGGGAGTACAGGCGTGAGCCACCACGCCCGGCGCATTTGTATTTTTTAAAATAAACTTTATTTTAGGGAAGTTTTAAACTTATAGGAAAACTGCAAAGATGATACAGAGAGTTCCATCTTTACACCCAGTTTCCCAAATCATTAACATCTTATTTGACCATGGTACCTTTGTGATGCTCAATAAACTAATATTGACATTTTTTTATTAACTGAAGTGCATATTTTATACAGATTTCCTTAGTTTTTAAAAAATAAACATATATATAGAACACTTCAATATATACATAATGTGAAATAGTACAGCAAGTTCCCATATCCCCCACAGTGAGTTTTCCCATTATTGAACTCCTACATTAGTATGGTACATTTGTCACAATTAATGAGCCAATATTGATGCAATATTATGAACTAAAGTCCATACTTTATTCCGATGTCCTTAGTTATGCCTAATGTCCGTTTTCTGTTCTAGTGTCCCGACCAGGATTCAACATTACGTTCAGTAGCCATGTCTCCTTAGGTTCCACTTGGTTGTGACGGTTTCTCAGACATTTTTAGTGACTCTGACAGTTTTGAGGATTGTTGGTCAGGTGTTTTGTAGAATGTCTCTCAGCTGGGATTTTTTAATGTTTTTCTCATGGTTAGAGTGGACCTTTGAGTTTTGGGGAGAAAGACCACAGAGGCAGAGTGCTATTCGCATCATATCAAGGACACATACCATAAATATGACTTATCAGTGTGGATGTAAACTTGATCACATGGCTAGGGTAGCATTTCTCAGGTTTCTTCACTTTATGGTTACTCCTTTTTGCTCTTCTTCTTTCACACCATATTTTTTGGAAGAAAGTCACTATGCACAGCCTGCACTTAAGCAGTAGGGAATCATGATCCACCTTCTTAAGTGCGGAGTATCTACATAAATTATTTGTAATTCTTCTGCATGGGAGATTTGCCTCTTTCTTCCTATTTATTTATTTACATTCACATTTAAAAAATACAATTAGTCAAGTAGCATAGCACTTGCACAAAATTATTTATTAGAAATAATGGAACAGATGCCCTGATAGCCCAGAATTTTAGGGTTAAGTTTATATTAATTGGAATAGTCTGGTATTCCAGTAAGGCCATGAGACCCACTTAGTCTCTGGATTATGATCAGTCATGTCTTTTCTAAAATCATTTTTTATTTCCTGCTTTTAACACCACATATTAGTGATAATGAATTGTAGAAGCCTATTATCTGATGGATAAAGTAAAAGCATTCTTCTACTTATTCTAATTGTTTCTTATTAAATATTTATCAACAACTGCAGTAGCAGCAGTTACAACAATGTGACTAGGTTTATTGAATGAGTCAGGCATAATGCTAAGTGTTTGACATATATTACCTAATTTAGTCCTTACTACATCTGTATACATTACATCTTTTTATCCCCATTTTGCAGAATAGGAAAACTTCAGAGAGTTAAATAATGACCAAAGTTAGAAAGTTGGCATATGGCAAGGTTCAAATTTAAGATTTTCTGATGCAAAATCCTGAGTTATTATCAACTGCTCTCTACTGCCTCTACATCACCCATGGTGAAAAAGGTTTTAAGTATTTCTATTCTCCATCTTTCCTCCTGTAGACCTTTTCTGATCCAATAATATCCTGTGTGAAATACTGTAATAGAAATTTTCCATTGAGTTTTGTTGTATAGGCATTATGGTTTCATTATATGGAACTAACATGGGCTGGCTATTTTGTTTCTCTAATACTTTCCTTGATGCCCCAAATTTCATTAGCATTTTGTCAAGACTATCCATTAATCCATACATGCAACAAATTGTCATTAATCTCCTATGTGTATTATGAGGAGATAAAAGCCAAGAAAGATTGATTCTGCCTTCAATAAAACTATGGGTTGAATAGAAATAATATATTCTATTACATATATATGTATATAATGTACATATATATCAATATAGTACAAGGAGAGAAAGTGGTGAAAATTGTGAGACACATAGACCAATGGGTAAAGAGACCAGGAGAAAGATTAATTTTGAATGGGAATATCAGAGAGGACTTCCTGGGGGAGGTAGCATTTGACTTAAATTTTGAACAACTGGTAGGAATTGGGAACATGGAAATAGAATTGACCTCTGTGATTCCACTTTCTGCTGATTCTCTTTATATCTTTCAGACACCTTTAGGTGCTCATCATCTACTGCCTGCCTTTTAAATATACAATTATTGCCTTCTGCCTGTGATTCTTTTCTTTTTGTTCTCTATAATTACCTTGTGCCTTCAATTACCAGTCTCATGCTGAAAACTCCGACCCTTTCTATTCACCTGTCTACAAAATATCTCAACAGACATCTCAAACTCAGTATGTCAAAGATAACTCCTCTTCATTTTCTTAGATGTATAATAATACTTAAAATCATTTACTTTTCATCAAGCATTTCTGGGTTTGAGTGCAGGTTTTATTACATACTACCTGACAGACTTTTCGGCAATTTATTTAACCAGTCCGAGACTCTTATTTTTTTTTTTTTTCACACTTAGACAAATACCAGTGGTGCCTACTTTACTTAGATGTCATGAAAATTGAATGAGTTAATACGTGGCTAAGCTTCCCATGCTAGCTATTATTATTTTTATTATTCATGCAATTTTAGTAAAAAATGGCACCATCTACTTGGTCACTCAGGTCCCAAGCTTAGCAATCACTACCAATGTAACTCTTCAATATTACCTTCCACCAGTGCTATAAATTCTGTGTTGAAATGTCTCTCCTTCCTGTGTCTTCCTGTCTATCCCTACTTTCTACTTTTTTAGTGTAGGTTTTCTATCTCTAATTACAGTAGTTTATGGCTGGTTTTCCTTTAATTCTCGACATTATTTATTGCCAGAGTAATGTTTCTAATACGCTAATCTGATTTTTATCCTCTGCTTTAATCAATGGCTGCACATTATTTAGGAGTTCAATTCCAAACTTTTTAGCTTGATCTGGCCTTTGTTGTAACCTCCTGAATTATCCCTAATAAATTCCCAGCCTCAAACACTGTAGTTTCCCCCAGCCGCATTCCCATGTTACTTATTTTTTTTCCCCAAATTCCATGTCTACCTCCCATGTCTTCTTCTTGGAACAAAGCTTGGCAAGCAATGTCTTCTATAGCTGTGATGTGATATGGTGAGCATGTCCTCACCTTTTAAAAGTCACTTCTAAAATCGTTTTAAGATAGATCGAGAAACTTTTGAGTTCCCACTGCAAACTTTCATGCTGTTACTGTAATCCCTTAACCTTCCCTTAACAATAATTTATTTATGAGTCTGTCTTTTCTGCCAGACTGTACATTGCTTGAAAGCAGGGATCTCACATTTAATTTTGCATTTATTCACACATTCTTGTAAAATCTTTCCCATATAGTAGGCATTTGATAAAGCCTTGTATGAATTATTTAATAAATTGGTATCCAAATATCAGAGTTACTCATTTCCTCATACTTTTTTCCGTTCGTATTAATTCGTGAGATGTTATCTGTTCTCAAAATTGGATGCTATGCTAGACAGAGGAATTTTTCACTGTAAACTCAGAGAATTCTGAGTTCTTTATCTACCAGATCATTTATGCTGATGATGTTTAACACTACCACTATCACCAGCTCTTTAAGACTCAGCTCTAGATACTTCTTTATTCAGAGAAGTGCCTCTTTATCATAACCCATCATTTGCTGTTTCTAAAGTAGGTCCTCCCTCCTTTGTCAGAACAGCTCTGCCTGAGATCTTGGCGACCTAATTTCTCAGAAAAATATTTTGAAAAGAAAATTTGCCTAGGATTTCCCTCCATGTGATGCAGAATTCAAATATGCATTTAAATTTGATAGAAGCTAGCGAAGATGCCCAGTATCTTCTTAATTTAGCCTGTCACCAGGTACACCACAATACAATTACCCATTTATTAAGAAATAAAATGAAGACAAAAAGCATTTAATTTTAATTGCCTCTGATACTCACCATATTGTCACTTTTTACTGGCTCACTGTGGCTGCCCAGCTAGAATTTCTCTTTCATGCAAACAACAGAACTAAATTGAATTACATAAAAAGAAGCTACACACTGACTCCCAGCAGTATGTTTTGACAAAACATTTTGTCTCCTTAAATGATTTCAGATGCTGTAGTCAAAAGCCTTGACTGCAAATAATGGGTTCATAAAACCTATTTTTAAAATTTTACCTGACAGTAATGCCGTGCAAATACCTGCACTTCTAGTTCACCTTCCTCACTTGTTTACATCAGGATTTTAATAGAGTGGCTGTCACAGAACAACAGCTAAAGGACACTGTTTGATAAGTTGCTACAAAAGCACAGTGTTTAAAATGAGAATTTCCTTCTTAAATTCAGCCATCATAAAAGGTGATGGTGGTGGTGGTTAAGAAATGTGTTTTCTTTCTTGGAGGGTCTCAAAATTCTCAGAGTTATGTAATGTTCCAAAAAGTGACGACTTTCAGATTCTGAGTTTTGAGTTGCTAAAGCAGCACCTGGAAGAAAATTCTTCTCATAGTAGGTTCTCAATAAATGTCTTCCTTCAGTGATCGAACAACATGTTCTTTAAAAATGTACTTCATAGAATCTAATTTTGGCTCTAGCATATTTAATTCTATCGAATAAAAGCATGAATTTTTCCCTAATGGAATTGTGTTAGTATATTAAAAGCAGGTAAATATACAATACTGTGTGTGTTTTACTTGTTTGCTCTTAAATCCTTGCTATGAGGAAACAAGTAAAACCTTAATAATGAACTTAAAGTTTATTTAGTGCTTACTATGTGGCTTGCAAGATGTTAAGCACTTTACAGGGATGATCTCATTTAACCCTCTTATCAGTCTAATGAGGTAAGTACTGTCTACGAAGAACCTGAAAAGCTGCTCTGTTTCTCAAAATCAATTGTTTTCATTTAACTAAAAAAGTTATGTAGTTATCATACCATGATCGTGTCATAATGTAAGTGAATCATTCAGTAGTTTCACATAATTAGTTTTTTTTTTTTTCTTTTCAACATCATGTGTGGATGTGGAGCCTTATTTGTCATTGGGAACATGTTTTAATATCTGATGCTTTCTTTTAAAAAATACTGCAATTTTTAAAAATATTACAACTTCAGCTTCAGCTCTAACAAGGTGAATTCTACACCTGTTTCAGTTTGGTTTTCAGTTCTGTGTAATAAACAGCAACAGCGTTAGCATTATCTACATTTAAGAATTTAAAATTATTTATCATTTTAAAATATCAAGCCTTAACATTACTATCATAGTAAGGATTTGAAAATGCCAAAAAGTAATCCTAGACTCTTGTATACGTTTTTCAAAACTGGACACTATGATTTTGTCAAGACTGGACGCTATGCTTCCATTTTATTTTCTGCCTTCAAAATGATTGTGCTAACTCCTAATCATTTCTTCTTCAATCCAACCTTATTTATTTTTTTTCAAAGAAATTTGTTTCTTTGAAAGAGCTCCCAGAATGGTGTCAAACGTGAATTGGTTCTATATGACATTCTTTTTCTTGGCAAACCCCTTCCACACTGTTAGAGAACTTTTGTAGATTAAAATTGTTGAGATTATTTTAATTCTCTTTTATTTTAAGTAAATTAAATTCTCTGTCTTGTACTCTCTTGCTCATTTTATGTCTATAATTTGAAAATAGGAAGGAAATTAGATTTTGGCCTACAATGAGATGATATTTCAGGGATTATGGCATCCCTTGTGATATTAAGGACTTACTCTATTGAAGAAATGGCAGTCCATTTTTTCTCATCAGCCTTATTTCATGATATCACCTTATGAATGTGTTCCAAGACTATACTCTGTTACAAAATCCTTAGCAAAGTTGTCTATGAATCAGCATGTGCAAATCCTGGAATCTTGAGGTTAAGGTAGCATACAAAACACAGCCCTGAAACTATTTTGCCATTCAAGGCACATCATTTCTTCACCACAGGGGAAACCAGAAAATACTGAATTTCAACATTCTCATCGTTGTGGTTGTTTGCTCTCTTGCTTAGAAAAAAAAATTATAGTATCTCTCACATGTATGTCATTTCTGACAATTGAAAAACCATGGAGTGCTAGAACAGACAGATGTGTATCTTAGATATGATTTAGTTATTCAGAGAGACTAAATTGTGCCTCCAGTCCTCATCAATATGCAAAACCCAGGAGGCAAATAAATGGGGTTTATTTGAAAATTTATCTCACATTTGAAACACCAAACATGGTAATTTTTATGCCCAAGACTCTAGATGCAATTAGAACTAAAGCAAAACTTATCCCCTTTCTCCATCTCTTTTTAGGACCAGGGACTTTTATATTCCACAATGTTTCACTCCTAGCCAGTTGCTATCACTGTGAACAGTTAGAACCAACAGCTTGAGCATTGAGCAAAGTTGGTAGAAGTGTATTAACATAACTTGGGCTTTGTCCCGTGAACAAATTACATGGTTGCTTTAAATCTGAGTTTGACCATAGGTATAATGAGGATAATAATGATATTTATTCATAGGATAGCTTGAGGAAAGCAATGTACTAATTCATGGAATGCATTTATCCCAACACATAGAAACTGTCACATATATTAAGCACTGCTGTTACATTTACTACATTGTGGGTGGTAAATGTGTGTGGGTAGAAGTGAAGATGGGTGCTTTCTTAATTTATATTTTAGTGCTTCTCATAAAGCAATAATATACAGGTTCCTTTAACAGTTTTAATTTTTAAGTAAATGTTTTATTGAATTATAATAAATATGCAGAAAAGTGAATCACATTCAGATTTTTCACAAAATAAACACAGCCTTGTAACCAACCACCTAGATCAAGAAATAGAAGAGAAGTTATGCAATCCCTCCTGCTTCCTTGTTCACTACTCTCCCAATAATAGTAATTACTATCGTGACATGTCTCACCATTGATTAGTTTGCCATTTTGGAACTTTCTATGATTGGAATTTCTATGACTGGAAGTTGTGTCTGATTTGTGTTTATGAGATTGAGTCATATTGCAAAGTCTCTCAGTATATGCCCATTCTTATTGCCTGAAAATACCACAAATTATTTATCCATTCTAAAGGGGATGGACCTCGGGGTTGTTTTCAGTTGTTTTATTATGAATAAATCTGCTGTGAACATTCTTGTACATGTATTTAGCTCTCATAAGTATGTCTTTCTGTTGGATATAAATCCAAGGTGGAATTCCTGGGTTGTTAATGTGTATGCTCAGCATTAATAGATACTACTAAACAATTTTTAAAACTTTCACTCCTACTGGCAGAATGTGGGAATTACAAACATTTACTATTATTTTCATATTTTTAATCTTCACAATTTTAACTGTTCGACTGTTGAGTGTGTAGTGGTATGTGGTAGATTTTATTTTCATTTCTCTAAAGAAGCTGAGGGCTGCTTTTGGTAGATTTTTTTTCTTCGTATTTCATTGGTCAAATGAATTTCCTGTTTTGGAAAGTATCTGTTGAATTTTTTGCCCATATTTCTATTTTCTATGGGGTTATTTGTCTATTGATTTTATAAGTTATATATTTTGAAGTACAAGCAGATAAAAGTGTGACTTCCCTTTTATTCTTTTATATCTATTCATAAACAAAATTCCATAATTGTATTGATTTGTTTTGAGCCTTCTTGGAAACATCTTTTATACATGTGTCTTCATAACATATTTCATGCATCACATTTAATGAAGACATTCTAGAAGTCTCTACTTTTAACAAAGTGAAATGTGTTTATCTTTTCTCTTATGGCTAGTATATTTTGTTGTGCTGACTTAGATTTATTTGTCTACCCCAAAGGTATGAAGATTTTCTCCTGTGTCATCTTCTAGATTGCTATATTGTTTTTCCTTTCCCTTTTGAGTTTGCAATTTATGTGGAAATAATTTTGGAGTATGATATGAAGTGAAGGTCAGGATTTCTTTTCCCCGGTCAATATATAGTTGAGTTTTGTCATGAAGATATATTGAAATAACCATCTAATTTTCCTCTTTAATATGTTATTATATAGTATATTTAAATAGTCACATGATTTTTCCCTTATTCTATCAATGCTGTACAGTATATTAAATTATTTTTGCATCCCATAACTCAAATTGGTTGTGCTATACTATCTTCTTATGTATCACTGGTTTGATTGGCAAATATTTTTCCTCCCTCCCTACCTTCCTCCCTCTCTATCTCTCTCTTCTTTCTTTTATTTTCTTTCTTTTCTTTCCCTTCCTTCTCCTCCCTCCCTCTCCTCCCTCGCCTCCTCCTCCCCCCTCACCTCCCTCCCTTCCTTCCTTCCTTCCTTCCTTCCTTCCTCTTCCTTCTTTCTTCTTTCCTCTCTCTCTCCTTTTTCTTTCTCTGTCTCTCTCTCTCTTTCTCTCTTTCTCTCTTTCTTTCTTTCTTTTTTGATGGACTTTCAGTGTTTGGCCCAGACCAAGAGTGCAATGGCACAATGCAGACCTCTGTCCCCCGTCTTCAAGCCAATTCTCACTGCCTAAGCCTCCAGAGTAGCTGTATAATAGGTGACCACCACCACGCCCAGCTAATTTTATATTTTTAGTAGAGGATGGGGTTTCTCCATGTTGGCCAGGCTGGTCTGGAACTCCCTGACCTCCTCATAAACTTGGCCTCTCAAATTGCTAGGATTACAGGCATGTAGAAACATTGGTGCCCGTAAATTTTTACTATCTTATAGTTCTTTATACATGTGCCTTCATAACATATATTTCACGCATCACATTTAATGCAGATATTCTAGAAATCCTCATTAAGTCTGTAGGTCAGAAGTTCAGCATACCCACTTCTGGATATATATCCAAAGGGTATGAAATTAGTATCTCAAAAAGATATCTATAGTCCCATGTTCGTTGCAGCACTATTTATAATAGCCAAGATATGGAAGCAATGATGGATGAATAAAGAATATGTGGTGTCTATAAATATTTAATTCAGCCATAGGAAATAAGGAAATACTGTCATTTGTGACAACTTAGATGAACATGGAGGACATTAGGCTAAATGAAATATACCAGACATAGAAAGTCAAATACTATATGATCTCACTTATGTGTGAAAGCTAAAAAAAAGTCTAGCTCATAAAAGCAGAGAGTATTATGGTATTTGCCAGGGGCTGTAATATGGGGGGAGAAATGGAGAGATGCTTGTCAAAGGGTACAAATTTTCAATGAAAAGATGAATACGTTCTGGGGGGCATAATATACAACATGGTGTATTGTATACTTGAAATTTGTTGAGAGAGTAGATCTTAAGTGTTACCCCACCCCCATAACACACATACACATGTAACTATGCGAGGTGATGGATATGATAACTTGATTGTAGAGATGTTTATTTCACAATGTCTACACTTGTCAAATGATCACATTGTACCTCTTAAATACATGCAATATTTCTTTGTAAATTATACCTCAATAAAACCAAGGTGTGGGGGGAAAGATTAGTACAGTATCTCCAGACTAAAATCCAGACATCAACAATCTGTGTTTTAGAGGCTCTAATGGGGAATCTGTTTCCCGCTCATTTGGGTTGTTGGCAGAATTCAGTTTCAAGCAGCTATGAGACCGATGTCCTCACTTTCTGGTGTCTATAAAATCAGAGTTTATCTGAGCTTCTAGAGGTCACCATATTCCTTAGATAATGGCCCACTTCCTCATCTTCAAAGATGTCAAGTTCTTGTCCTGGTCTCATCTCTCTGACTCACTCTTCTGCCTCCCTCTTCTATTCATTAATTTTTTTAAATATTTACTTTTAGAGATGGGGCCTGGCTCTGTTGCACAGGCTGGGGTACAGTGGCATGATCATAACTGACTGCAGCCTTGAACTACTGAGCTCAAGCAATCCTCTCTCCTGAGCCTCTCAAGAATATAGGAGCCACTATGCCTGGCTCTCTTTCACTTTCAAAGATTCATGAGATTAGAATGTGCCTACCGGGATAATCCAGGATAATCTCCTCATCTCAACATCCTTAACCTTAATCACATCTGCAAAGATGCTTTCACCATGGACTGCAGCATATTCACAGGTTCCAGGGATTAGAGCATGGGCATTTTTAGTAGGTCATATTCTGCCTACTGCATCATGCCTTGTCAAGATTTTGCAGGCATTATAAAACGACTTGGGAAGTACCGTCCCTCCCTCCCTCTCTCCCTCCCTCCCTCCCTTCCTTCCTTCTCCCTCCCTC
>NW_016809923.1:907079-962792 GCF_001698545.2 Rhinopithecus bieti
TTCCTTCCTTCCTTCCTTCCTTCCTTCCTTCCTTCCTTCCTTCCTTCCTTCCTTCCTTCTCTCTTTCTTTCCCTCCCTCACTCCCTTCCTTCCCTCTCTCTTTCTCTCGTTCTTTCTTTCTTTTCTCTAGAAGTGTTTCTGGAAGGTATAGATCAATTCAAGTTTTATTTTTCTAATTGCATCCGTTTCAGTAAATTGTAGTTTTCAAGGAGTTTGTTATTTCATCAACATTTTAAAATTTATTGACATGACATTGCTTATGATGTATTTTTCTCTTTTAAACGTTTGTAGGATCCAAAATGATGTCTCTTTTTTGATTCTTGATATTAATATTCTGTGCCTTTTCTGTTTTTCTTAACCAGTGTTGTTAGAATTTTACTAATTTTATTTATATTTTGGAGAATACACTTTCGGCTTTATTGATTTTCACTGCACATATTTTCTATAATTTTTTAACTTTTTTTCTACTCTCTTTGGTCTTTTTTTTTTTTTCTGGAGACAAAGTCTCACTCTGTCACCAGGCTGGAGTGCACTGGTGCGATCTCAGTTCACTGCAACTTCCAACTCCCTGGTTCCACAGATTCTCCTGCCTCACCCTGCCAAGTAGCTGGGATTACAGGCGCCCGCCACCACTTCTGGCTACTTTTTTGTATTTTTAGTAGAGACAGGGTTTCACCACATTGGCCAGGATGGTCTCGATCTCCTGACCTCGTGATCCACCTGCCTTAGCCTCCCAAAGTGCTGGGATTACAGGAGTGAGCCACCATGCCCGGTCCTGGTCTTATGTTTTCTCAATAAACATTCTTGAGATGAGTTCTTAAATCATTGTTTTTCAGCATTTCTTCTTTTCTTATATATGTATTCAAGGTTATCCATTTATATAAAGTGAGATTTACCAATATTTTACATTTGTTGTACCATATTTTCATATGTTTTATTTCAAAATATTTTGAAATTTCACTGTGTTTCTTTTTTGGCATACATATAATTTAGAATTATTTTGCATAATTTTCAGGCAGTTGAAATTTTTCTATTTATCTTTTATTATTAATGATTTTAAGCTTAGTCAGATAATATATTCTAATGACTTAGTCCTTAACATTTGTTGAGACTTGCTTAGTGGCCCAGAAGGGGATAAGTTTTTAAAAAGTTCACTTGAAAATAACACATATCTATTGTTGTTGGGTTGAGTGTTCTACATATGCCAATTAAGTCAATATTGTTAATCTTGTTCACATCTTCTATATTCATGCTGTATTTTCATATGTTTATTTCATGAATTTAAATGTGCTTATGTTTGATGATGAATATGCCTTTTCCTGTTTCTTCTTTAATTCAGTCAATTCTTGCTTTATATGTTTTGAAGGCATGTTATTAGAGGCATACAACTTTAGAATATTTATATTGTCCTGATGGGTTGGGTTCTTTATCTTTAATAAACATTTCTATTTATTCCTAACATTATTTTTATCTTAAAATTTATCCCATATGATAACAATGTATCATCAAAGCTTGCATTCAGTCAGTGTGAACATGATACATCTTTTCCCTATCCTTTTATATTTTTCTGCATCCTTACTAAAGTTCAGTTTTTGGCTAAGTACTCCAAGTTTGAGTTTCATTTTTTAATTTAGTCAGACAATTAGCCTTCTAATTGGATTTTTTAGTTTGCTTACATTTAAGTTAATTGCTGTTACATTGGGGTTTGCACCTATCATTTTCTATTTGTCCCATCTGTTCTTTATTCTTTTTTTCTTGCTTATTTTAATTAATCATATATGTGTTAATCTATTCCCAACCCATTAACTTGTCATTTATTCTTTTACTAATATTTGTTACTTGGAAATGAAAACATACATATTTATTTTACAGCATCTAATGTAAATTAATGCCTTTATCACTTCCTGGACACTGGTAGGTCCTTAACACCCTTAAACTCCCTTTACTCTCTTTCTCTATTCCTTATAGATTCTCTTCTCCTAAACTATGGCCAAGATTTTAATTTTTTTCATTCCTTCCTCATTTTGAGTGTACCCCACTCTCATCTCTTCTGTGTCTGCTTCCTTTCCTGTTCTTGACTATGTTTTTGGTCTTTCTTTCCTCATCTGTCTCTGTTTTAGCTGCTATTGTTTATTCTTCTCTCCTTTAACTCATATTGACATATAATTGAGTTTTGTGAGTTTTAGATAATGGACTAAAATTAAAAACTTTTAATTATAATCATATTTCTTGAATATCTTAATTTTTTCCCTAATACATGTTTTAAACGTAACTTCTTGCTTTTGTGATGCACTCTTAATTTATTTCCCCAGTGGCCACTCTTGAGAGGGAGAAAAAAGATTATCATATCTACTTTAAACAGCAAGCCCTCCCTTCTGTGGTTTTAAAGTGCTGCTTTATACAGTATTTGTTTATTTGGCAGGGAAGAGGAGTTTCAGAGAACTTTAAAACTAACATAATGAGAATTGATGCCAATCAAAATCAATAAGAAATGGATGAACATCCTTGATATTTTAATTAAAGTTTCCCTAAATTGGATTTGATTTCTAAAATGTGATTCTCATACATTTTTAAAAGACATGCATAAAGTATCTTCAAATATTTGTAAATATAAAGGTCCGCTATAGGAGACACTTTAGCTTTTGTTATCACAAACATGATCATGGTAGCTAAGTAAATTAAAATTGTATCAGGCAAAATTGCTCACTGTGTTTCTTTTACACCTTTCAGAACAATTTACTTACCTACAGCCTTCAGTCTTCTGATTCCCTAAACTTAGTACTCTTGTATTGCCTCCCCCAAGCCCCAAACAGTGCAAATTTATCAAGGTCTGCTCTACTGCTAAATTACCCTCTCTTCTAAAATCCTAATTAAATAAACCATTATCTGAAGTCTCAGCAATCCATAAAGAGGAGTTTGGAACGTTATTCAGATTTAAGAAATTTTCACTAAGGTATACATGTGGGACACGTGCAACACTGTAACTCACCCTTCAGAAAAATCTCAAATAAAAAATGTAGTTAAAAATATTCTTAGGCTAAATTCTAACATCCTTGCCAACACAAACCTTCTATATCCCACGACAATGTATCAGCAGGAAAAAGTCACTGAGAAAGTCACTTATGTCATTGTTTCTCACACTTGGGTTTATACACATATTTGTTTTCTTAGGAGTCTGGAAAATTAATATTTTCTCTAAAATAAGCCTATAGGGAAAGGGGTTGTGGTAGGTTGAATTGTTTGCGTACTTCATCATCATAGTTCTCACATTTTTAACCATGTGACTGTGCAGTTTCTCCCACCCTTGACTTTTGGATCAGCTAAATCATCTACTTTGGCTATGGGATGTCAGCAGAGGCAATGCGAGAAGGGACATAAAATGTGTTTGTGTGGCTAGGTGTACTCCCTTGTGTTTCTACCATCACCATAAGACCATCCCCTGGGGAGCTGCTGCTTCAGAATGGGCTGGAGTATGAGCCCTAGATTGGACCCACACGGAGTAGACCTCGGTCAACTAGCCTCACAGCTTAAAGCTATTCAGCCTAGTTCAGCCTACTTCAACAGACCCCTCAACAATCTGCAGACATGTGAGTAAGCCCAGCTGAAATACCCTAGCCTCCATGAAGATGTGTGAGAAATAAATGCTTATTATTAATGTATGTCCCTAATATTTTGTGTTTTTTATTATGCAGCAATATTTAACTTACCCTAGAAAGGAGTAAAAATAATTGTAAAGTATAAAGAATTGAGAGAGAAAAGAGCTAGATAGAAGGATACAGAGGACTTGAAATTCAGAAATAGAGGCTCCAATGAGGCCACACCTTTTCAGTTATGAGCTAAAAAGTAAGATCGCTTTTGATCAAGAGATTACTAAAATTTGATTAGCGATTTAACCACTGTTCACAGACTTTAACCTACTTAAACCTGCTCAACACTGTTCAAGGTAAACTGCAGCCAAAATGATTGGGGTAAGAATTATTCTTTGGACTGTACTTGCTGACGTCAGAACAATATACAACTTGAGGACTACTTAGAATCCTGCTTATCAATTTGGGCCCAGATTTTTAGTGCTGATTTTAAAGGACTCTGGTAAATAGTTTTGACATGTGAATGTTTTTTAAGTTTCATGTTTTTCATTAGCGATGCATATCATGCTCTGTTAAAACTTCCTCTCCTCAGATCTGTTTTAATCACAGCAAGTAACAGGGACCTAAATAAAACTAAAGGCAGCTAGGTATGGTTTTCCTATTAGGCTAATGTTTTCCAAATTGTGGGTCTTGATCTCTTAAAAATAAATTTTATGAGTTGTGGTCAGCAAAATTTTAAAAATATGTAGAATAGAAAATATCAGAGTATATCACATGCAGTAATGGCAAATACTGTTTTGTAAAAACGTTGCTCTATGTATGTTTTATGTATGTGGATATTGTGGATTACAATGCATTTCTGATTGTGGGTTGTATTCGTTTGTTAGGGCTCCCATAACAAAGTACCAAAACCTGGGTGGCTTAAGCATCAGAATTGAATAATTCTGGTGGTTAGAAGTTCGAGATCCCGGTATCATCAGGACTGGGTTCTGAGACTGTGAGGGAGGATATATTCCATGCCTCTTTCCTTCTGCCTGGTAGTTTGCTGGCAATCATTGGCATTTCTTGGTTTATAGATGCATCACCCCAAATTCTGCCTTCATATTCACATGGCATTCTCCCTGTGTGCATGTCTTTCTGTGTCTCAGTATTTCCTTTTTATCAGGACACAGGACACAGATTAAGGCCCACCCTAATGACATCACTTCAACATGATCATCTGCAAAGATCCTATTTCTAAATAAGGCCACAGTCACAGACACTGGGAGTCAGGACTTCAACATCTTTTTAAGATTATATTGTTCAACCCACAACATGGGTCATAGACAAAAAGTTTGAGGCCTTATGCATAGACATTCTTTGCCCACACCAATGTTTGACCCCTAAAACCAAGCTGTTCAAAAAGGGCAAAATTTTATATTGATTTGATGATGCAACATGGCATAGAGTACTGATTTGGGGGAGTCCTCTCTGACCCTAACAACCACAGGTAAATAATTTGTATGATTCTAATCACATTTCTTTTTATTTAAGCAGCTGACACACATCTTTCAAGGTGTTTAGAAAGTTAATAAGGATGCTGAATAATGATTTTTAAGGTAATATTTATATTCACCTTTTTCATTGACCTTATAGACATAGCCAATACTTATGTAATAGTTTAGTGACTTATTAAAATATACTATCCAAATATAAGTATTTTATTAATTATAATATAATCTGTAAGATTGAGTTCCATGGGGATATATATGTATCTATGCCACGTATTTACAGCTAGCTGCATATATTTATTCTGTAATTCTTAATCACACCACTGTATGCAGTCATCAGTTTTCTGACAACCATCTGCTTCGATGTCACTCACTCCTTCCATCCTGTCTAGTTGAAATTAAAATATTGACAGAAATAATTTTTTCATGGAAAGTGGAAAAGCTAATAGGGGTGGTGAAACTAGATTGGTTTTTGCTAGCATTGCCCCTGACAATACTCTGACAATTTTTAGCTTGCTTCTTCAAGTCATGCAGTAAATACATTAAAATAAAATATAAAGCAAAGATTTGAGCAGAGTATCAGCTTACTTTTTTCCTGATAGTCTTAAAATATTCCGGAAAAGTAAAACTAACCACACAAAAACAAAAAAGGCTACTGAGCAGTATTTCTCATATTTTATTATGACTCTATGTAGTTAGAAGAGGGGCACCAGTAGGGATAAAATGTTCTTCTGCCCCTTTACAAATACATAATGGCAATAACAGCGATAAAACAAAAGAAATGAAAGCAAATGTTTTAACAGAATGGAGGACCCCTTTTTAAAAACTTTAAGATATATCAATAACAAATTCATTTTGAAATTATTAATAGACCTAGCATATTCTTTATTGAAAATATTTAATATTTAAATAATCCAACCCTAAACTTCCTTTTGACCTCAGCAAACAATATTTAGCCACATGAAAAATTCTTAGATTAGGTTTTAGAATTTCCATAGGAGATTTTGTTATTAAACAAAACACTTGACTCCCTACCCTTAAGAACCTCGAAAGCAAATAAATTGTCACTAAAACGGTTTGGATTCACACCCCCAAAACATAAAGTAGCATCACCAAGGGAGCAGAGGACTCATACACATGTACAATTTATTTCATCTTAAAAATTGTGTTTATATAGTTAACAGATGAAGAATTAAGGTGGTGAATTGGATTGTGGTAAGAGGATGCACTGACAAGGAGAAAGATTGGAATTAAGACTACAGTTAGTGGAGAGCTGAAGGAATCAGAGAAACCACAGGTAAAACAGAAACAAGAAAAATAACAATCATTTACTTTTTGCTTTATCCTAATTCATGCATGAGAGATTATTTTTCATATTTGAACACAAAATACCTAATATAGAGAAAGGCTTTTGTCAATGATTCTTGCATGGTTCAGAGACCACCAACATCATTCCAACCTCACTTTTCTAAACCTCATCCCTAGCCATATTTCTTTCTACACCTTACAGTGTGCACTTTTAAATCTCCTTCTATGGGTTTGTTCTGTCCCTGACACATCTTGTTTTTGTTTCCTTCTCTTCCTGCAATTGTGTATTTATCCTTCAACAACGAGCTCTAAACTCACATTCCCCTGAAAACGTTCATGACCAGTGCCATCACTGAGAATTAATCATTTCTTCATCTGTTTCTAATTCTTCATACTGCTCTTGTAATATTTATCACTTGAACTATAGTAAGTTATTTATGAATGTGTTTCCCAAGCTAGACTATGTGATCCTCAAAGACAAGGACAGTGACTATGTCTTAATAATGTTTTTATTCCTAGAGCTAAGAACATGTAAGTCCACAATAAAAATTTATTTACTTGTGGGTATTTTGTACTAGAATAGTTGCAGCAGCATACCCTAGGTCTAGTAAAAAATTTGCAGAGGTAATGACAGATGTCTGCAGACTTCATTTCCATGCTAGCTCAGTTCATTCTCTTCAACTTTTGGAAGGCTTTGAGAGAACAAAAACAGTAACCACTATCTCCACCACCACCATTACCACCAAATAGGATTTTCCTTAATGTAGTTCATGTCTCTCCCCTTATAGTTTTCTTATTCCCAGCTGTATGTCTACACACAGGAAAGCATTGTTTAAAAAATATTAGCTTCCTTCTGCCATGGAGCATTTTAGATCATCTTACCATTTGTAGTTTATTGTTTTATTGCTGTTGTTGCTCCTGGCCAGGCAAGCTGTACCTCTCCTTTTAAGGTGGATCCATTCTAAGGCAGAGTCATTGATTTCTTAAAAAGCCAAAGCAAGTACATTTTTCAGTTCTATCTTTGGAAAGGTGATTTCATTTATTACATTTATTAATTAATATTTTTAACATTTATGGTACAGATTTTTATGCTAGACTCTGTGTTGTGGACTACAGGTGAGACAAAAGAACTCATGTTCCATTGGGACTGGTGGCAGGGTGCTATAGGTAAGTGGATAAAGACAAAGCAATGTGATAGGATGATAGCAGAAATAGGAGAAGCAGAGGAGGGCAGTGCTGTAGGAGACGAGGGAAGGAAGTGAGGGTGCAGAAAAATGTTTTACAGGAGTGGTACTTGAATGGGGCTTAAAGATAGAGGATGAATTAGCCAACATGAACATAGGCATTTTAGACAGTGGGAATAGTACACTGAAAAACAGAGTTGTGAAAAGGCTTAGCTTAATAGGAAAGGAACTGAATGCGATTAGATCAGTTACTAAGGTGGTTGATCCACAGAGCAGGCATCAGATAATAGTACTTTAGTGTTGGTTCACCCTTCCCAGGCCAGGAGAGACCCAGTTCACACATGACCCCAGTTCAAAACACCACCTCATCATAGTGTTTTGAGGGGTCAGAGGTAAAACACAGTCACTGCCTGTATAAGCTGAGCAGACACCAGTGACCATTTTGCAAGGCAGGCCCTCTCTTCCCTTGTTTACTATAATTCAAGACAACGTAGAATGGTTTATGGGCTATATGAAAAGGTGGTCTTTGGAATTTGGCACCTATGATCAGACTGGTACTTCACCAGATTTTACTGTTAAGAGAAAGGACTGTGCCTACATTGAATGTGGCAGACTAGGAATCACAGCTTTGTCCTATTGAAGACAAAAAGAAGCTGAAGTCCACGAAATGAAGTGACTTGACCAATCAAGGTCATATAACTTATTAGTGAAAGAGTTGGTGCTGGAACCAGGGTTTCTGGCTCTCAGCCCAGTATCACTTCCATTGTCCATGTGCTGGTCTTATCAAATGGAGGTATTTGCTGGCGTTTGAGGGGACTAAGAATCTCAACCTATGTTGAAAAGAAATGATAAGTTCTCTGAGGAGCTTTGAAGTTAATAGACTTTGTGATGGTTAATTTTGGGTGTCAACTTGACTGGCATGATTTCTGGGTGTGTCTGTGAGGGTGTTTCTAAAGGAGATTGTTATGAGAGTCAGTGGACTGAGTGGACAAGATTCATCCTCAATATAGGCAGTCACCATCCAGTCAACTGAAGGCTCAGATAGAATAAAAAACAGAGAAAATGTGAATTTGTTCTCTCTCTTCTAGAGTAAGGATACCCTTTGTCCGCTGCCCTTTTACATAGAACTCTGAGTTCTTCAGCCTTTGAACTCTGGGACTTGCACCCCTCCCCCATCCCTCTGACCCCCATGTTCTCAGGCATTTGGCTTTAGACTGAGAGTTAGACTATCAGCTTCCCTGGTTCTGAGGCCTTTGGACTTGGACTAAGTCATGCTACTGGCCTACCTGGTTCTCAGCTTTTAGGTGACCTATAACGAGACTTCTTAGCCTCCATAGCTGTGTGAGTCAGTTTCCCCAATAAATCCCCTCTTATCTCTCTCTCTCTCTCTCTATATATATATATATGTGTGTGTATATATATATACACACACATATATATATCTTATATATATATCTTATTGGTTCTACTGCCCTGTGGAACCTTGATTAATACAGGCTTCTAATTGCTTTTTTTCTGACCAATCTTGTCTTAAATTTGTACTTATTTCTGGATTCCCAGTGATGCAAACATCATTGAGCACTCAGAAATAAAAACCCATTCTCCTTTATTTAGATATAATTTAGAGTGCCCACCAGTTTTGACCTGGCACAGGCTATCTGATATTCTCAGTATAATCCATTTTTAGGCCAACATCAGCCAGGATCCCTGCAAGAAAATGAGAACACATGCGTAAGGGACAATTGAAGATACTTTAGTGAAGGGACTCTTTCCAATGAAGTGGGTAACAGTAATGGAAACTAACAAGCTATAGTGAACCACATTGGGGTTCACAATGGTAGGAGAGATATTTGTGACCTAATCCTAAATAGGGAAGAAGAAGGAACTGTTACTGGAATCTGAAGGGAATATCGGTAGATATGAGACAATTATCAAAAAAGATGTAATTGTACATATAATAATAGCCAACCTGAGGCACAGGAGGGAGGGAGCCGGAGAATGAATATCCCACCTCCAATTCCTTCCCACCCTCAGGTATTCTCAGTTTCACTGAACCCAAGAAAAAGTAGGAGAATAAGGTTTTTAAAGTCAGCCACCAAGGACACAAGCAGAATCTGTAAGGGAAATAGAGAATATCCAGGACAGGGCAAATACAAAACAATCATCCATACCCTGGCCCAGGATCTCCTCCATCCTCCCGTTCCACAGCCGTTTGTGGATGTGCAACTCTATAAACTGCTCTGATTTCAAAAAGTTTACCTAACACTACTGGGAGAATTATGTAAATAGAATAGTTTGGCTGAGCAGTGACTAAGGAGAGAGGGAAACATGACCTCCATCTGCAAGCAGTGGTGGGAATGGAAATGATTTCCTCTGGGAACTCAGCTGGGATTACTGTTAAATCATTTGTATACTGTTAAATGAGTTGCGTGCTGGTGGGGCAAAGAGGTCTTGGAACTGTGTTTGCTGGCTTTCTCCCTACCTCCATCATTGTCTACAAGCATTTGAAAGGTTGAAAAAACAGCACAAGAAGGTTCTGATTCAAGGTGATAGAACCAGAAGTAGTAAGGTAAAATCAAGAGAAAGATATTGGAAGTTAAAAAACATGGAAATGTTCATAGCAGAAGACAATCTTTTATTAAAATATTCTAAAGGAATAAAATATGGGGAAAGCTCTTCTTTTGCATATTTAGTTTTAGAGTGAATAAAGCTCTAAAATTTACGATTGAAAATAATCTTTGTGGAGAAAATACCATGTAGTTTATTTCTTGTTTGCATATCTAACGAGTACACTTAGCAAGATTAACAAGCTTTGGCAAGATTCACATTTAGGATATGGCTAATTGATATTTACTTTTACTATCTGAAATGCAGCTTCTGATACTAAACATTTTAAATATCTGAAGATAAAAGTTCCTTTTCCCTTCAGGTGAAATGCTGAATATGTAGTTAAAAAAATCTAACTTAATAAACATTTTATGTAAAGAGGTTTGGTATAAGGCTTGCTTTCAAAAGATATATTTAAAACATAATATAAGCCTTCCTATTAAAATTTCAATTAAATTAAGCATACATCGTGCACCCACTGAAACGGAGGTTTTCCCAGTTTAAGACTTTCTGCCTGACCTGATGAGTTCTTGTGGGCAAAACTTATGTCTTATGTTTAATTGTTTTTCCTATATACCCTGCATAGTCCCTCAAGCATAAATTATAATACAAAATTTGAGTAGAGAATGTTGTGTAACCACATTACCGATCATACTGTGTCAGACACTGTTGTAAGAACATTCAATGTCTTAATTCATTTAAGCCTCTTAAAAACTTCGTTAGACATTTATATCTTTGCAGATAAGGAAACTGAGGCTTGAGAGGCTATATAACGTTCTCAGGTTTATGCAAAGATCTAGTGGCAGGTTTAGGATTCAGATCTGAGAAACTGAGTGCTGGACTTTGGGTTCTAAATCATGACACCATACTATCTTCCAGATTGACATAAGGTGGGGCAGAATATGAGGAGCTTTGAATGCCAGGTCATTAGGTTGTCAACTGAGAAATCTTGTATGCTTTTACATAATAAAATACTAGGATGAAATCTTTTACATTAAAAAAGTCTATCTTTTTTAAGGTTCAAATAAGGCAGACGGAAAAATTGTGGTTTCTTTATAGCTTGATGTATTGTTTATTTAATATTGATTTAATGTCTAAACTATGCTATGATTATAAAGAAAATAACAGATTTTATTCTATAATGCAATGGCTTTAAAACTCACCTTAAAAACATTTGCTCAAACAAAATTTTCTACAGACACTTGTAAAATATATTAAGAGGCTTCAAATACTTTGTATCTGTGATTCTGGGAAGAAAAAGTAGTTTCTGGAAGAAGTGCTGCCAGAAAGACTGCAAACAAGAACCCCTTTCTCAATGGCTATTTACCTTTTTCTTCTTTTACATAGTACACCTGGCTCACAGGGACTTTACTAGCCAGGGAAGGCCTAATTGCTATAATGAACAATTGCAAACTTTAAGTGGCTCAACATATCAAAGACTTTTTCTCCTTTGTCATCTTATAGTTCAATGCAGGTTGCAAAAAGAGTGGAGGGGGCACAAAGTTATTTGGAGAGCCAGGCTGATGGAGGCCCTACCATTTCCAATACATGGAATTTAACATCTAACCAGCAAGTTGGAAAGAAAGGAAACAAACATGAAGAAGGCATACTCATTTTTTTTTTTTTTTTTTTTGAGGTGGAGTCTCGCTCTGTCACCCAGGCTGGAGTGCAGTGGCGCGATCTCGGCTCACTGCAATCTCCGCCTCCCGGGTTCACGCCATTGTCCTGCCTCAGCCTCCAGAGTAGCTGGGACTACAGGCGCCTGCCACCACGCCCGACTAATTTTTTGTATTTTTAGTAGAGACGGGGTTTCACTGTGTTAGCCAGGATGGTCTTGATCTCCTGACCTCGTGATCTGCCCGCCTTGGCCTCCCAAAGTGCTGGGATTATAGGCGTGAGCCACTGGCGCCTGGCCGGCATACTTATTCTTAACTGCTGTAGCTGAGAAGTCACAAGTGACATTTCAGTTCACATTGCATTGATGAGAACTGATCACATGGCTTCGTCTTGCTGCAAAGGGCCAGGAACTGTAATTTAGCTGATGCCCAGGAAGAGGAAATATGTTTGGTAAGCATGCCAGAAAGAGTGCATTACAAATCACAGTCTCTTTTAAGTAAAGCACTATGCTAGGAACTAAGCATACCAAAGTAAGTCAAACATGGTTCCTGTTTTCAGTGAACTTTCTGTCTAGATGTGGAATTTATTATTACTATTTCTATTTCACAGATGGAAACTAAACAGACAATAGTCATGCTCAATGAGGCATGACTATTAAGATGTGGAGCCAGGACTTGAGCTTAGACTAACTTCAAACTCCACACTCTTTAGAACGGTCAGTGCCACAGGAAGAATACAGTCACAGTGCATATCTGGCTTTGTGAGGGAGGAGTAGCTATGTGATGGTGATAGGTGGCCATCAATCTGTGGTCTTCACTTGGGAGCACAGGCAGACCGTTCAATAAATGTCAGGTATTTTTGTATTATTGTAGTAAGTTTCCAAGAAAAGATAACATTTTGAAAAATATTTTAAAGGAATTAGGCCATTTGACAAATGGGAAATTAATGTGAATGGGACTTCTTCGAAAGTCATGAGAAGGCTTTTAAAGAGGTACAAATGCAAAGACTAGAAAAAGGAATCAAAGGAGTCCAGGAGAAGTTCAGTGACTGAACAGGGAAGAAGGATTTTTGTGCTGGCTTGTTTGCTCCTTCCTACCTTCTGATAGGCTTCTGCCTACTGTCCTTTAACTTCAACTTTCCATCAACACGTCCTTTCATATACTTTCCTCAAGTAGAATCCAGATCTAAAGTAGCTTCACAATGTACTGCAAAAAGCTTCAAACAAGAATCAGGGAACCAGGGGTCTTGTGGCTCTGACACTCACCCCTTTTTGATCCAGGGCAAGATACTTAGACTCTTGGGCCTCAGGTTCCTTACCTTTAAGAAGAAAAAGTATGAACCACATCATTTCTCTAGCTGCTACTTATTTATCATTCTTCAAAACATCTGAAATTCCAAGATCTTAATACCTAGTAATTTTTTTAAAAGTTTCATTTGCTGTCTCATTTTTGGGCAACCTCAAGTCAAACATGGTAAGTTTGACAAGTCAAACAACCTCATGCTGTGTGTGAGATTAGTTTTAAGATACAAATGTTTATGTTTGTATTCTGTATAGTAGGTGTTAATTCTGAGTCAAAGTTAAATATTTTGATATATACTGATCTGGTTATACCATTCACTTTTCTCTCTACACATTTTATTGACTTTCTGTTCTGTTTATAGGATGAGGTTTTCACAGTATAATTTGGCGATGGGATCATGGAAAATTTTAGGATATGAAGACATCCATAGGAAATATGAGTGGGAGTGTGTTTTTCTTGATTTAATAGATGCCATTTAAAATTTAGACTCTAACAATAATGTTAAGAAATAGCTCACTTTATTGATGAAAGGTTCTGTGACTATTTTAGTGGAAAATGAAAATCAGAAATAAAATTATTTAGACCTTGGCTATGAAAAGCAAATGCTATTTCATCTATTTTTCTGTAGTTAAGAAACAGAACTGTTTTATCTATTAAATTAAGCTGGAGCATGCTATCATCAACCTACCACACAGAAAAAGAAGTCTATGAAAACTTCAGTCATTTTGATCTCAGCATGATGATACCCCCTGTGTGCTTTTATAATTCTCAATTAAAATGAGTAATTCAGGGAAAGAACAAGTCCCATGAGGGAAGATGCCAAGAAGGAATTCTAATGTTAAAGAAATACTTTACTATGGTAAGCCTATTACAATGGTCGGTGATGCTTCCAAACATACCTATACCCACATTCTTTGATTTTCATCTTAACTTAGTAGAACTAGAAATAAATTTAGGAGCAGAACTTAAAAATGGCTGCTGTTGTATTACTAATTGTGTTTTTCTTTTCCCATTAAAATTATCCCACCTGATGACACATTTTTTTTTGGTTATTTGTATTATTAGTAGTAATATATGTAGTACTGGATCCATCAGAATTATGAACTTTTCTGCTTCCAATTTCATACATCCTATTATGTGCCTGCTATTTTTCTTCCATTTTGCTAGGGTTTACTACAAATGTCTAATTTATTGCTCAGAATAATCCTATACTGTTTAAGTAAGAAAGGTGACTTGGCTAAAGTCATGTAAGTTATAATTGCTCAGAATTTTAACTGAAATATTTTAAACGTCTTTTTCTATATAGCTACACATTCGCTAATTCATTTTTAATATCTTCAGCTGATGATATTGCACAACCCAAACATTTTGGAGCACCTAGCCACTGAATGATATTTAGGAAGGAATCAAATATATTTTTGCATTACAAAGAACACTTGGAGGGACCAGGTCTTCATGTTGGTAATATTTGAAGGCTAAAGGGCAGACATCCTCCTCACCAGCCATCCCAATAGTTAAATTTCCTATGGCTTTAGGTGTTTTTGAACTGGGTCAAAGTCCTCAATTAAAATGCAAAAGTGCTCCCTAGAAGGACAAACACATTAAATTCTTTTTTTTTTTTTCTTTTCTTTTTTTTTTTTTGAGACAGAGTCTGGCTCTGTCGCCCAGGCTGGAGCGCAGTGGCCAGATCTTAGCTCACTGCAAACTCCGCTTCCCAGGTTCACGCCATTCTCCTGCCTCAGCCTCCCGAGTAGCTGGGATTACAGGTGCCCGCCACCTCACCCGGCTAGTTTTTTGTATTTTTTAGTAGAGACAGGGTTTCACCGTGTTAGCCAGCATGGTCTCGATCTCCTGACCTCGTGATCCACCCGTCTCGGCCTCCCAAAGTGCTGGGATTACAGGCTTGAGCCACCACGCCCGGCCTAAATTCTTAACCATTAATACTTTAGTACGAATTATTTTTCAGATCTTGTCTCCGGATAGAGCCCCAAGGGCATAGAACATAGGTCTGAGGAATTGAAATAATGAATTGAAAGATGTACAGATTTGAGGATGCCTAAAAGTGAAGAACTAAGAGGGCATCAAATGAATTTATCTCATGATCACTACTAGCACATGTAGCACCTGTTTGTGAATTAAAAAAATTCTCTTTCCAAGGATGAATTACAAAAAAGCACCCATTCTAGGTAGATGAATTACAGTAAGGCATCCTTTCCCCCCAGGATGATGTAGCTTCAAGCTAGGGCACAAAAATTCATGGGGGGAAGTGTGAACTCGATGTTAGCCCCATAAATTCCCCCTGGGCTGAGTACCTTTGTGTACAACTTGCACAACCTTTCTTGGAAGCCTTAGTTTTTCTGGAGAACCACTGGATTGCATGAGTTCAGCGGGCTCTACAAAGGGGAAGAAAATTATGTTTATTATAGAATTGAGAATCAAATTTATTTAAGGCTGAGCTTAAATGACTCTGGTCTTTGGGGGATTCTAGGAGCAAGAAGCTGTAGCAACTTCATACTGCTGGTTGCTCACTGAGGCTCCACCCTGCAGGTTAGGAATTGGGCCTAATGTGGAAAACACGGAATTTATTCCAGGCAGAATCATGGTTATTTAAAGATGTTTTCTTCTCTAATGTTTAACCTAGGCAAGAATCTGAGTGTTCTTTGTTATTCACCAAAGGGGAATCAATTATTGTGGAATTTTAACCTGCCTCCAGGGACAACTACAGCAGGTGGCAAAGATTTCAACTCTTTTGAAAGATGGCATTATTTTAATTTTCCAATATAGAGCCCCAGGTTTTTTTATGAGCACCAGGCTTGGATAGTTCTTTAACTTGTTAATAATTTTGATATTTATATATATATATATATTACTGTTTTACATCATTAGCAGCACAAATACCTATAAAAGTAATATATTATATGAAATTCTGAAAATATAAAACACTGAAAGAAAATAGAAATTAATTTACAATTCCACTAAGGGGTATAAGTCTTATCCTAGACTTGTATTGACTTGCTTTGTGTCTGTCATTGTCAAAGTCCCTATTTAGTCAAAGTCAAAAACTAAATAGATGTTGTCTGTTTGATCTTAAGACCAAGACGGCTACTACAGACCAAATAGCTGATCCCATCAGTGAGTCTTTGACCAGTTTGCTATCCTTCTTTTATGCAGTCTCAGATTTCTTGGGCCCCTGCCATCTGTGAATTCTGACTCATCTTTGCAACAGTTATTTCTAATAACCAGTTTGTTAATGACAACTTGATTTTTACTATGACTTTAGAAAAATAATTAGAGCCAAATTCTTTCTATGAATTACTTTGATTTATTTTCTGTAAGAATCTTCAATGACGTCCTCCCTCAACCCTCAGAAACAAGGAAATCAAGCATCTGGTATGCACGCACACAGCTTCATTTATTTCAAGTAGGTAATTCATTTCAATCTACAAACCCAAGCAAATCTTGAGGACCCCTACCTGAGGAGCTTTGTCACCATCATTGTGAAGAAAGTCTGGAGTTTTGTAAGAAAGCATTGAGACTAAGACTGGTTGCTTATGTATAGAAATATGTGCGTTGGTATGGAGGGTAGAAGGAAGGAGGAGGGTGACATATTTAGACTACATAGGCTGGGAGGAAGAATGAGAACAGTTAAAAATTTCTTGTTCATTGTTCCCTGGCATCAATACTGTATGCAGATAAGAAGGCCAAAATAAGCATGAGTTTTGTTTTAATTAACTCTCTAAGATTTGTCTACCATTTAGTTGACCCCTCCCACCTTCATCTGTTATTTTGTTCATTTTAGGGCCATAAATATTATTAATCCACAGAGATTTCTTTCTGCTTCCTTTAGTTAATTAAAGATACTCTAGAATTTATCTTATGCTACCACCAGGAGGGCACAAAAAGTGAAATATTATATTGCTAGATAGTTCATTCATTAGCATAAAATAATCAGTGGGATTGTGTATTGGGGTTTTAAATACCTCTGCCAGATTTTCTTTTAGAGGACAAATGCGGTCAACAGAAGAAATATAGAGAGAGAGAGAGAGAGAAGGGAGAAAAGAATTAAAAATTAGGGAGATAGGCAACAACAAATATATAGATTAATGTTTTAAAAGATAGTCTATCTAGACTCTAGCACGGGAATAACCCATAATAATTCCCTGCCCAGATATCATTAGCAATACATACAATGGTGAAATCTTCCTTCATCTGCTTCAAGCTGTGTCGCTCAGTTGGGAGACAAAGGGGGGCAGAAGGGCAGCTGTCAAAAAAGAAAAAAAAAACCACTAAAATGATATTCTTATATTTTAGTTATTTTCTTTTATATTAATGGTTTTATTACAAAAAGAAACTATGATGTAAACTTCATGTATCATTCACTTACAACATTTTATACCAAACCAAGCAGAACCCCACACTAGACAGCTCCACTATTTATATTCCTCCAAGGGTAGCTCATCCTGCCCTCTTTTTCCACCCTCAAGTGTTTTTCTTCCTTCAGGGAGAGATTCTGTATCAGTGTTTCATTTCTCCTCTGGGTAGACTTAAAGGCCAGACACATTGATTATTAATCATTATATTGGGGTTTCTCTCTTTCTTGACCAATGACACAATCTGCAGAGCATGATAGGTATACTGTAACTGACATCTGTACCAGAAAAAAAAAAAAAATCAGGTTATGGCATATATATCTGCACTAATAAAAAAAGCCATCTTTCAAATCCTTCTTTTGTAAGTCTTACTAAAGAGACCACTGTGTTACAAATGCATAGGCACTGAGCCATAAATCCAGTAACAGAGACATATCTAAAAGCCCATTTTGGAACATTCTTTACTTGGACTCTTGGGAAACTCCAGGTTTAACTAGAGGCACTTATTCTTTTTCTAGGTTGTGCTGCTGATGAATACCAGGGAGAAAAGTTGAAACATAAGATTTTCTGACCCTATTATCTAGCTGCGCTCTTTTACTTCATCTTATTTTGGTGTATATTTTTATTTATGGAAATTCCTCAACTTAAAATTATTTTGCTAGTCATACTTTATACAGTTTGCTAACTATATGATGTCAGGGTGTATCTGAAGTGTGTTAGTGACTATCAGTTTACAGTTTTCTATTGTACGGCATAAGTAAGTTGCAGAGCAGTAGGAATATAGTATAATTATTAAAAGCATAGATTTATATTCAGGCTGACCACAGTATGAATCCTGGCTCTTGACCTAAATGTGTTACTCTGGGCTAGTTATTTGATCTCTCAAAAGCTCAGTTTTTCCAACTATGAAATGGATATAATAATAAGATGAATGCTTGGGCTTGCTTCTGGTTCAGAACCTACCTTATAGTAAGTCCTCAATTAGTGGGCATTTTTATTATTATAAAATTAGGATATTTGGGATTATTAGGATGGCCGAATTATTATTATTATTAGGATGGCCGAATCAGTATAATTTGGAGAATGAACGAGTTCACTGTATATTTTAAAATAATTACAGTGAAACAACAGGCATAAGCCAGGACTTTCCTAGGTAGATTGGGATATATAGTCAACCTGATTATTATAGGTAGTAGACTATCTCAGTATTGGTGTGGGAAAATTAGATATTGAATTACTCATTCTGATCCAGTATTGAGAGGAACATATAGTGACCAGAGTAAAAAACTAAGGGACTTTTTTGTTTTGTTTTGCTTACTTTCCTTTTAAGAAGATGTTTCAATGTAGAAAGGAACAGTTTATAATCATGCCTCTTAGCTGTGGCCATGCCCACATGCATACAAGGATAGTCCCTCCTTTAGTTGCATCATTTCTGACTGTAAAGGACAATATGGATTTATGCCTAGTGACCTCTTGCAAGTTTTCTTTCTTTGCTGCAAAATTATGGGGAGCAACAATTTGATTTATTTTATTATTTTTGAACTGTGCTGCCAATAAGTAAATTGGCTCATGGTAATCACAGTATTCACTTCAATTAAATGATCATCAATTGAGTTATTTGCCTTTTTGCATGTAATTTATTATGGTCTACTTTTCTCTTTCAATTAAAAGTTGAAGTATATAATTTGCTTGTTTCTAGGGATTACAAATTAAGGCCCTAGAACTTTAAACGGATTGCATCTTAAAGATTCAACAATTTAAAACATATTTCTTTACATTTAAAATATAAATTCTTTTGTCGTATGCAACCAAAACCAATTATTTCCTTATGCAAAATGTACCTTAGAGAAAGGGAAAGATAAAACATATGAGAAAACACATTTTGTCTAATGATTTTCTCTCAGGAAAATATTGCTATCATGATCCTTTTAATTAAATAAGAATTTAGCACTTTTGTGTGTGTGTTCTTAATGTCAGACTCTTTGGTTATCACACTTACACCTCTGTTATTAATGCTAGCCATGGTTTGCAGATGAGGAAAAGCTAGTTATCAATGAATAATTCAGATTCCATAACTGTCAGACCTCATTATTTTAAATAGGGCCTGGTAGTTCCAGTTGTAACCAGCTAATTGCCTCGTTTAAACTTAAAATGTTAGACTATTTCACATAATTCTCAATTTTAAAAAACTTTAAATACATTTAAAATTGCTGTAATACATAGAGCAATTTGCTTTAAATCAATCTAGAAGAATAAAAGGCATTCTGCTGATGATCCGTCTTCAAATAAGAGTTCAAATTTATTTTAATTTAATCCAGTGGCTGTCATGAAATGCTTACTTAACACAGAATGAACAAAACGTTTTTAATTTATAAAAAATAAGAGACTGAGATTGAATTTAAAAATGGATCTCCTTTGTTTAAACATATTGCCAAATAAAAGTTGAAAACCAAAATGAATGTGATGGAAGGGATCACCAAAGGTATTGCTTTCACTTCCTGAGTCCCTGCCACCTTTAAAACTAAATCACTATACATTTAAAACATTTTTAAAAATCTGAAAAGTCAGAGCTGCAGCTATGGAGCGGCACTGCTTAGATCTTCCTTCAAGAGAAGTTATTGCAAGGGACATAGTAGGCAGACAACCTCCAGTGGCCACACCTTCATATCTGCTTCAATGTTCATGCCAAAGCTATACCCTTCAGGGGTGCTCCCAGCCAATGACTAAGCATGGTGGAGTATGAGCGCCAGGCCATTCCTGCCATGCGGGACCCCCTTGATAACAATAATTTCTCTGAGACTCATCAGCCTGGTTGAAACTCTCTCAGAACTGTGCTTCTGCTACCCAGTCCTCCTTCCTTTTATGTGTAGATGTCAGAACTAAACCGCAGCTTGAAAGCTCTCTATGCTGGCTCCTGCTTGGTTCCCTCTTTGTCATTTGTATGCATTTTCCCCAATAAATCTCTTGCATATCTAATTCTGTCACATTGTTTGCTTCTTAGAGAAACTGCACTGACACAGAATTCTACAATCTCCCCATGTCTAATTAAAGAATTCTATTCACAAATCTAATCTCTTTTATTTAATTTGGTCGTCATTAGATATAGTGAGCTTTAAAAGGTTATGTCTTCCTAATAATGAAGACCTTCATGTGGCTGTTAAGGCCCATGTAGAATGATATTTTTTTCCTTTGTTTAGGCTAAATAATGCCACCACTTATGGTCCTCCTGAAATTTGGAGAGAGTAATGCTTAGTCAATTTTCAGATCTACATATGAAAATTTCCTTAATCTTCTCTAGATTCTCATTAAATCCCAACATGAATAAGGCCTGAAAATATACAGTTCTACTATTTTTACATAAACATATTATCCTAAAGTCTGGTTTAACCCTCTTTCAATGAGGTCACTGCCCTTTGGAAAAATAAATTGTATATATCCCAGGTTTACAAAGCATGCCACTTTGATGTGAAGTCTATCTTCCTTTTGTGAATTTTGATTAAAAGCAATGTGGTTTCTTAACCTTGGAAGTGGATATGCTGTAACTAGGGGGGAAATCTCACAGTAATTAAAATAATCAGCAAAGCTTTATTGTGAAGGTTTCAGCTTCATAGTAAACATAATTTCAGATATTCTGGACAATATTTGTTAAAGGTTCAGTCATGTTTATGGTCATGTATGTATAGAAATAGCACAATTTGCATAAGGAAGAAGAAAGACTTCTACAATTCTATCTTGCTATCTATTCATGTTGTCTGAGATTGGGTATCGTTTCCGTCCTCCGACATCTGAAGTTTCTTGTAGTGGTCCACAGATGGGAAAGGCCAGCTGTGGGAAATTATAAGAGCATTTGGAAATAATTTACTGAGTTTTCAGCTAAATTTAAGAGATGCTTTAAAATTTTAATAAAGTGTTGGCAATATTGTATTGTACTCATTAAAAGGGTAGACTTCTTGGAGTATGCACGTTTGCACAGTTCAATTTTAATACTGCCTTTGTACTAGCTTTGAGACCTTGGGTCAGTCATAAACATTCTCTGGGTTTGTGTTTCATCAGCTGTGAAACTGGTAGTGGAGTGGAGCAAGGAATGAGATTAGACAAATTCTGAGACCACTTCTAGCCCTATTTGTGTCTTATTTTAATAAGTGCAGTTCACACACTTCCTTTAAAGAAAATGTTCACTGGATATTTGGAGAGCCTAATTCTTTGATTAATTTTCCAATATAAATCCACACTGGCTGAAAAAGCATAGCAAATGGGGTTGTTGAAATTAATATTTTCTAAGTAGAAGTGAAAAATGAACTTATTTTCTTCTGAATCAGATGTAGGACATTTTAATTTACTTATTTTTTGCCCAGATAAGTCTTCTCCCTAGACCATCTTGGTAGTTTAAACTATACTAAGTTTTGAGAATATGAAATTTGAATTACTTTTCTTCTTTTGATTTACATGTAACAAACAACTTGTAAAATATTGATACTTTCTGGAAGATATGTTCCCCTCTGTTACCATGTGATCTCTGAGCAAAGACTAGTTTTTGTCTGCTTTGTAACGTTCTGAAAGTATAATAGGCTACCATGAAATAATACAGTAAATATTTCCCCCTTTTCAATTTTTACATTGTGACAGGTCCCCCCCTCCCTCCCTCCCAGAAAACCCAGTGAAGATAAAATACAGACACATACAATTAGTGTCAGTTACAGTTCACAGAAGCACAGGCTTTTCTTCCATTGTAATAACTGAACATTTAGGGACTGAAGGATTTAGCATCTGTAAGCTATGTGTCAGCTTAGCTGTCTCAGATCAAGCTTCGTTTTAAAATACTGTGTTCTGAGAGAAGGCCACTTCAGTCTCTGAATGTCATGCTGTGACCACACTCAAATATTGTAATCAAAGGAAGGCCTTGCTTGTCTATCTTGATATTCTGGCATTGGTTTCCCTCTTTTCCTGTGGCATGTATCTTTAAGGAAGCTGACCATTAATTATATTTAGTAACTGACTAAATTCTACCAAAAAATTGTTGACCATTAATGTACTACATTTAGCATTTTAGATAATTACATAAATTGAACATAAAAGTTGTAAATGTCAAACTCAGAATGTATCCCCTCTGTATTGTGGTTTAGAATCCTATTATATAATAAACACTTTCTTGTTATAAGCATTTAATCCAATTAATTTTATGTTGCAAAATAATAAAAAACAGATGCCTTTGGTTTTGCTCTGATTTTAAAAAAATGTCTTGAAATTCAGATTTTCAACACTTTTTTTTGTAGTGTAGTTTTTTGTTTTATTAGAAATAGAAGACTACATTTGTAGAGGTACAAGAAAGGAAGAAATAGTGTTATTAAGTAAGCGTTCAAGTAGAGCAACATTTCGGGTTGTATCATATACACTTTGGCCACTGTTTAGTGTTGACAAGAAGTTGATAACCTAGAAAGAGTTTCAGAAGATTAAATGGTCTCTGTACACATAACTCCAGTTCAAGTCATAGATTCCTTTGGGATCACTAGAGCCTGGTTGTGGTGAGAATCCAGAATCTACCTTGCTTTCTGAGATGTGAAAAATTGGAACATTCCCAAAGACAAATTTTGTAGAATGACTTTTTATGCTTACTGTTAACATGTGTTCTATAGAGGACATATCATTTTCTCCAATTATAATATTGTGATGGCTGGAAAGTTCTAAGAAGAAAGTAATTATAGCTTCATAAGGATCAACTCAGACTTTTAATGTATACCACGTGCTTCTGCCATAAGGTACATATGGATTGCAAACCACACCTGAGCATCGGTGATCCCTACCTAGCATTTGGTGTTTATGTTGTGATTTTAAAATAGTCGTCGATTAGCCAGGGGTGTAGGGAGGTGTGTGTATGTGTGTCTTAGACAGTCAAACAAACACTCTTTTTTTTTTTTTTTTTTTTTACTATTTCACATAATATGAAGGAGAGTACTTTACCACAGAATATTTGAGAACATACTTCCCTGCTGTAGTTGTTAGTCACAGACTCTTAATACCTCCTTGGTCAACATGAGAAGCAGATGGCTTGTGGAGATATCATTACTTTTCTTCTGTCATATTCTAAAATGAAGACTTTCACTTTTTAAAGAACAATTCTTTTAATTTTCCCCCTAAAACTCTAGCAGCAATAACGATAGATTCAAAGGTACATGCTAAAAAATGTTTAAGTGCAACAGAGAGGAACACTATTTGACAGTCAGCCATACCTGATATTTGTGTTCTTTGTTACCCTGACATTATAAACTGTCTTCCAGTTTTGAAATTTTTGTCCACTTAGAAGCAGGTAGTTTGTTAAATCTCTTTCAGATTAAAATGTATGGAATATAATAGCCTATAATCAACTATGCATGCACACAAGTCCTTTAAACCTGAGTGGTGCCATTTGGGAGTGTTCAGATTTAGCAGTGGGAAAGATTTTCCATCAGACAAAAGCTGCAGTGCAGCCTGCCCACATGAATGACCCCTTTAAGCCCTCTATCTCAATTTATTAGCTCTTTTCTATTATTGTATCATCCAACAACAGCATTGTTTTATACATGGCCCTTATTGCAGTGGAAAATAAATTTGTTACTCACTGTCATTTTAACAGGTTTCTAGGGTCTGGAGTTTCTCTATATTTGGGCATTTTTCCCTCATTCTATAATTGAGAATTCAACCATACCATATGTATAGCTCTCCTTCATTGTGTGCTTGAGGGTATGTAAAATATGTATTTTTGTTTGTGCAAATCTTAAGTGATTCTAGTTCTAGTTGTTGCATGGGGTGAAATTCTTCTTAAATTTGTGTTAATTCTATTTTTATAAATTTAATTATTGAAAAATTAAAATATATATAAGCAGACAAACCGAATGACATAATGAACTTCCATCACCCAGATTTGACAATTATCAACACATGAACAATCTTCTTTCAACTGTCCCTACTCACTTTTCTGCAATTGATATTGGATTATTTTCACACAATCTCCATCATGTCACTTCATCTGTAAATACTTCAGTCTATATTCTTAAAGTGTAAGAACTCTTTAACATAATAGCACTATCACATCTAAAATAATTAAAATAATTCTTTGTATTAATAAATATCCAATCAGTATATCAATTTCATTTATTGTTGCATACATTTTCTTTCTCAGTTTGCTTGTTAAAATCTGAATCCAAACAAGTTCTAAATATTGCACTTGGTTCATATGTTACTTAAAGCACATTAAATCAATAGTTTGATGTCCGTTTTCACTGCAATTTACTTATGGAGGAAATAAGTTCGTACATACTGGATTTTGCTGATTGTATCCTTGTAGTATTGTTCAACATGATTCTTGGTCCAGATTTGATTAGATTATGGTTCAAATTTTTGCAAGGAAGTTGTAAAAGTGGTGGTGTATATTTTCTACTGCATTACCCTTAGGGACACATATTATTTGTTATTACTTTTTATGTCATATTTAGATTTCCTCTGGGTTTCTATATTATCTGTCTAATCTGTCCATTACATAAGTTCCTGATCAGTTTGTCAATCAGTGGTTTTTATAGCTATTTTGATCATTGTATATCTCCAATGAAGGCATTGTGTCTATTTTTGTTCTCTAAAATTTCTACAAGTAAAGCATTACTTCAGTGCATGCAATATGTTTATTGAGGAAGCCAAAGTGATATAGGCAGTAAGACAATGACAGGTTCTAACATTTTGCTTTTCCTGGGAGTGGCGGATATAGAAGCATTTCCTTAACACTTTTATTATTTTGATTTCAATTAGTCACTATTGCAAACACAACTATTTTCTATTATAAACGAAGAGAGTTAACATTCCTTAAAATACTGTGACATGACTGTTGGCACTGTGAAAGAAATAGCTTACTTTAATTGCAAATCATGATTTTTACTCTAGGGTTAGATATAGGTAATTATTGGTGAATTAAGCATGATTTCTCATTTGTTATCTCACCTGATACAGCAGCCCTATGTCATAAACAAAGAAATATATAATTTTCTCTATTTTACAGATGTGAAAATTGAGATTCAGAGAGCAGATATTACTTTCCATTGTTATGCAATGAGTAGATGGCATAACTGGCATCAGATCTTGGGTTCCCAACTCTAAATTCAATTTTCCTTTAATTGTGCAATTCCTGAGTTATCTCTAGAGTCAGGCTGCCTGGTCATTTATTAAATTCATTAATATATACTGATTAATCAAAAATTTAAAACTGACAACATGTTTTAAGTGAACAAATAAATATAATTAAATATGCTTAACATTAAAAGTTGCTTATAATAATTTTCATGAAACCATCACAAGCAGAGGCTATCTTCCAAGTTTTATTTTGTATTACTCTTTTTGTTGCATTAGCACCCTGTCAAAGCTCCTTTGAATCTCTGGAATTTGACAGTTACAGAGGATTAAAAATAAAACATGAATATTTTGTCTCCACTGGAGGGCTTCATGGCATAGTGCAAGAAAAGAATATAAACAAGCAAAATATAGATTGGTAAGATGATAGGTTTTAGGCTCCAAAAATTGTCAATTTTGACTTGACCCTAAATTCTTTTTATTAGTCAGTTACTCAAAACACGTAAGATACATTTCACAAATACAGGTAGTGGCTTTTTGTATGTGTAATTATATTTTATTTTAGGGGTCAGACATGGCTAATGACACTTCTTCTTTTTTTTTTTTTTTTTTTTTTTGAGACGGAGTCTCCTCTCAGTCGCCCAGGCTGGAGTGCAGTGGCATGATCTTGGCTCACTGCAAGCTCCGCCCCCCGGGTTCACACCATTCTCCTGCCTCAGCCTCCCGAGTAGCTGGGACTACAGGCGCCCGCCACCACGCCCGGCTAATTTTGCATTTTAGTAGAGACGGGGTTTCACCGTGTTAGCCAGGATGGTCTTGATCTCCTGACCTCGTGATCCACCTGCCTTGCCCTCCCAAAGTGCTGGGATTACAGGCGTGAGCCACCACGCCGGCCTATACTTCTAAAACTTTTAAAAGTCCTTCTACCTGAGGAAGTGACTGGTTCCCAGAGGTCCACTCTCAGGAAGGTATTGTGTCTAAGTGTGGTGTTAGCATTTGCCCTGCCACCAAAGTGGGCCAGAACCATATGAAACCTACCTCCAGAGGTCTGAGTCCCAGAGCTGCCATACACCTGCCTTGCACAGGTCCAAGCTAACAGTTCATTACTGATCTTGAAAGTCTGGAACACATTTCGGATCTAGTAGATATGAGTGAGACTGTTTTTGGAGCACAGTTCCTATAGCACCTCTGATAATGGTTGGTGCTCAAGGTAAAGGATAAAAGTATAAGTCTTGAGGGGTTCCTCAGACACTGGAGACTTATTTGAAAGACTTGGGTGACATGATTTCCAAAGAGAAAAAAAAACAAACAAACTAACATCCTCCTGGAGGAAATATTCACTTTTGTTTAGAGAAACTAGTGACAGGCCAGGTGCAGGGGCTCATGCCTGTAATCCTACCTAGCACTTTGGGAGGCCAAGACAGGTGGATCTCTTGAGGTGATGAGTTCAAGACCAGCCTGGCCAATATGGCAAAACCCCATCTCTACTAAACACGCACACACACACACACACACACACACATGCCAGGTATAGTGGCGTGCGCTTGTAATCCCAGCTACTTGGGAGCCTGAGGCATGAGAATAGTTTGAAACTGGCAGGCAGAGGTTACAGTGAGCTGAGATCATACCACTGCACTCCAGCCTGGGTGACAGAGTGAGACTCTGTCTCAAAAAAAAAAAAAAGAAACCAATGACAGACAATATTAAATGATACTATAAAATGAGTCAAAATAATATGGACATGCTGTGAATACTAGTATACGGAATTAGTTTGAATTTTAATGTCATATGTACCTGGCCTAAAGCCCAAATTTATATCATGAAGATTTGGATCTTTAAGGTGCTTGAAGCAGATTGGAAAGGCGATTATATGTTATTTTTCTTGGTTTCTTTATCACCTACCCCTAACCTTTGTGTTTTACATGACCAAAATCTTTAAAAGGATGAAAAAAAATCGAGACATTGCTAAATTCCAAGTCATGACAAATCTTAAAGTCTTGTATTTGTGTCCCTAAAGCATCTTAGCCTTGCTTCTGTATTTAATGATATTCTATGGCACTGTTAAGTATCTAGGATATCATGTACCAACTAATATATATATGTTATATATTATATATGTTAGATATTATGTGTATGTTTTATATTATATATGTGTATATATACACAAATATAAACACATAATACACATAACACACATATAATATATACACATATATTATATATACATATATAATGTATGTCCCTTCAGATGCATTTATTAGACATTTTATTCCCATTTCCTTGATAAAATCAAAGCTCAGAGAGACTACATACCTTGATAACTGAGCAATAATTAGGAATTGGGAGTTTCTGACTCACAAACCAAAGGTTTTCATTCACGTCTTAATTTCAAGAGACTAATGTTGCATTCAACAGAAGATACAGTAATTTTCCCTGAGCAAGCTTATGTTCATGTGGAGGCTGATCCGAATGATAGATCTGCTGAGCTGTATCGTCCTAGATGTGTGGTGTGCTTGGACCAGGTGGAGGTACTGCAGGAGGCTAAGTGATGTGTAAGCACCATGAAAACAGCATACACGTCTGCCTGTAGGAAAGCGTAGTGAGGGCATATTGGTAAGTGGTCTCCATGATTTCCTTTGCAGTGGCTCCTTAGGATATTCTGAAATTGGAGTTTAATTATTTCTTTGGAAACAAAAAATTAAATCAAAATAGTAATTTGTATTGTCTCTGCATGTCTTTTGAGAATTTTGTGAGGGAGAAAACATTTTAAGTATCATTCCATTTTTGGAAAAATGGTGGCACCTTGGTGCTACTCATTTTATTGTGAACATCCTAGAAACATAGACATATAAAGCCTTTTACATATCAACCTTTGGTGTAAGGCCAATATTAAGGCCATAAAACTTTTTAATGTTGTGTGATCTTTATTTTCAGAAAGCATTTATTGCACATTTTCTGTATTCAGGACTCTATACCAGGCAATGTGGGAAGAATTAAAGAAGAAAAAGGCTGAGTTCATAACTGGAAGAGCTTATAGAAAATCACTGACTGTGTGCATACTTTATGACTATGTACAGTAAACTCCCAAACCTCCATAAGCAGCAGGAACCAGACTTCTCCACCCAGCTGAGATACCCCGTGGACAACTCTGGGCAAGGACTGGGATTGTCTCTGTTTTCTACAATAACGCAGAATCAAGGACATGGCTCCAGGTACTGCAACAAATTTCTCTCTAAATTAGTCAGATGCTTATTATTTGGCTCCATGATCCCATTTATGGGCACAGAGGTTGGATTTTTTTGTTTTATGGATGTACATATTCCAAAGTGGCAAGAATTTGAAAATATCAAATGTTTCCAACCACCCATAAAACATATATTTTCCCCTGTGACCTTTCTTTTTGAAATGCACACTAAGAAGTATATTTTGCACCATGATATATTTACATATTCCACATAAATATATTTGTATAGTAATCATCTCACACACACGAATGCACAAACACGACTAACATAGAAGTTTCACAGAAATACCATGTTCACTGGACTCTAATATTTTCTTTTCTTTCCTTGTTTACTCTATTTTATTTCAATTTATATTTCTACCTTATTTTAGTTTATTTAAAAAATGCTACTTGGTATCTACAGAATTTATTTCATAACATTCTTATGCCTCCGGATTCACATATCAAACAGCTTTGTGCTAAAGAAGTTACAAAAATGAAAAGAGAAGCTATGGCAGAAACCAGCAAGGAGAATCTGTTTTATGTTTATAAGAAAACAAGAAAGGTGATAGGGTGCTCAGGCAGAGAGTTACTCCTTTAGAGTTTGGTTAGTTAGGTGTGGTCAGGCATACTTTGCAACTTGAATCATGTCTTCCCTACCCTACAACCCCAATGTCTAGCACAGTATTTACTCTCTAGGAGTTTATAAAGAATGTGTTGAATTTAATTGAAATAACTTCTGATGTTACTGTAGAAATGGATAGAAGTTGTAAATTAAAAACCATTATGAAGAAAGAATTTGGACAACTTGGACACTTTTTATGTTTGACCTTAGGAAAACAAAACAAAACAAATCAAACAGAGTACTAAAATTGTGCCAGTTTTATGAATTTAGGTTGAAGATTAAGGGGAAGATTTGGAAGGAAACAATAAATGTATCAAGAGATGTTTTTATGAATAAGTACATGACTGTGCCTGGTGTCTCACAAAATTATAGATTATCAGTTAGAAGAAACTTTAGGGATTATCCAGTGGTCCACACTCCTTCCCAATGCAAAGCTCCTTTTTATACCATCCTTGAGCAATAGCCATCTCATCTTTTCATGGAACATTCAAGTGAAGGGAGAATGTGCATGGATAGGTAATCTGGTCTGTTATTCATTATCCTGAATTATTTAAGTTTCTCTTCTCTCTCTAGCTGAAATCTGCTTCCTTGTTACATCCATTCTTTTTCCTTGGTCTGCTTCCTAACATAATATGGAAACAGTTCATTCCTTTGTTTAAACAGTAGCCCCTTTTACCCCTTGGCTATATGCTTTCAGTATTTTTAATATATCTGAGACTCAGTGTTAAAAATATTAGCAAGATCCACAGTGTTAAAATTAAGCTGAGGTCAAGAAGGGGAATGAAGCATCAAAGAATCACAGAACGAATGCCCAGTTCTAAATGATACATGCAGCGTTTCATGGCCATGAGATAAGAATTGCCATTGTTTTTAAAATTCCACATATTGTTGACTTCATAAATCATGAGCAACAGATTCTCTTTATCAAGAATTTTCTTTTGGGAAAATGAAGCTCTGTTAACTGAAGGCACAGTATATTCCCAATGGCTTGTTTTCACATGGGAGCCTCGTTTTGCCAAATGGTTAGAGCGCTCTTAAATGCATTTGCATTAACATAATCATTATTTACCTAAAATTTTGATAAGGAAGGTGAGCTTCTCTTAAAAAGAGATAACCCATATTTGAACAGAAGTATTTTTTTTTCCCAATCAGACTCATACAGTTTACTTAACTGTATGTTTTCCCTTAGGCACTAGTCTGCAAAATGGAGTGATCATGAACCCAAAATATTCACCCTCAAAATTTTCTATAATATAATCTTTAGTCATAAAAGATTAGGCAAAATTTGCTAAAAAATCAGCTTTAGAAAATATTATTGGAAAATTCCCAGTTAGGGAATACTGAAAATGTCCAGAACGACATGATTTAACTACAGGCTAATTGTATTTTTAAGCAGTAAATCATTATCTGTATTTAGAAATTCAATATCATCTGAAATAGGTGAAGTTTTGAAAGCTTCACCAAGTACGGAACCCTAATGATTTTCAAATAGCATTTGAAAGGCTAATCATAAGTAACAAATCTATTAATATAGCCAATCCATGTTGCACTATCGTAAAACTATATAAAATCACAGTAATTATAGTAAGAAAAACACAGGTATGTGTTTCCAGCCTCTTCTCTCTCTACAACTCTCATAATCGTTTCTAATCAGTAGTATAATATATAAATGTTTACAAATTACAAAAGCTGTAAGTTTGAATATGCAATTGCTTTTTGGTTCTCTGGCCCTAAGTCAACTCAATAATGGCATTTCTTGAACAGGCACACTGCTAATGGCAAGAAGTGAGGAGCATTACATTTCGGCAAAGGAATAGAAAATGTATTCACACCTTTAAAAAGGTTTAAAGTATGATCAGAAACACAGATTGCATGCAAAGAAAATAACTGAAGACCATGAAATTGTGTATAATGAACACACATCAAAAATGCATTCATGATGACAAATAACATATAAGTGCTTAGAATTAGGAAAAATAGTCTTGAAATAATTCTTGGAGGGATTAAATTTTCAGCAAAGTAAATGGGCAGGAACCTTGTTGAGTGTGTGAGTACGTGTGTAGAGTTACAGCATTGAAGATAAGGGGAAAACATCTAGAAGTAATAGTATGGCACAAATGGTTTTGAAAACATTGCAGAATAAGGTAAGTGAGTGGTAAGGGAACAGCTGAGGAAGAATCTTATGTGGGTAGTACCCTCCGATTAAGTTGAACCCCATGCAATTGTTATGATTTAATTACTTTGACCTAGAAACACAACTATTTAATGTAATTTATTATAATTTTTCTTATTTGAGCTGAAAGGAAAAGGCTGTATCAGGAAAGCAAACTCTTGGGTTCCCACAAAACTACTGAAGAGGAATGCCTGCCATTTAGTCATAGGAATTGACATCGAAATTAAACCCTTTAGGTGATTTTTAGGTATGCTACAGTTTAATAGCCATCATTCCGCCAAAATCCTTGGCTGAAAAACAGACTTCGTAGCTACCTTTGTACTTGATCCCATGGACCTAACCATATAGCTGACCGGGATAGAGTAGATCTCTAATCCCAAGAATAAACTAGCTAGTGGCTATGATTTGTCCTTTAATGTAAGCTCTACCCAGACAAGTGCTATGGTAATTAGCAAGCCCAGTCATTTTCTCTTTTTCAGATATCTGAGCCAGATATATAGGAAAATAATCAGTTGGCAGTGGGTAGAGACATAAGCATAACGAAGGGTTGTAAAAGTAATACTGCCATTGAAATACAGATCAGTAAGTGCCTACTTTTGAGGACCATTGTAAAGTTCTTCTGAACTACTAGAGATTTCAGACAACTAGAGTTACATTTGGATCGTGAAAACATTCCTGTCTCCCTAAGTCCTGGCAATATGGTGGAACTTCTTGCTATTTCTGTGTGTATTCTTAAAACAAATTGCTAACATATTTAAATGAATAGAGTGAGCTACATTCATTTCAACCAAGAGAGCTATCACACATAAATATGAAGTCCAGATCAGCTTTTAAAGAAAAGTGGAATGCTTTAATTTTAGTATTATGAAAAGAGAGAAGCCAAGACACTGGCTATTTGACTGTGTAATCAGCTTCGAGAAACCAAGTTCAATATACCTTCTGAAATAGAGCTAAATAATATTAACTTTCTTCCACACTGCCAATCTAAAACCTCTAGAAAGATGCCCTGTCATTCTGCTTGTTAATTTGAAATTAGTCTACACAGCTCCAACTTCCCTTGAACTTAGGAGCAAAGTCTCCAATAATGAGGTCACGCTTTTGAGTGACATTCTTAGCCCATTGCTTTAAATGATCGGAGTCACCATGATTAGGATCCTAGATTTTCTCTGTAGCAAGTGCAATTGTTAAGCAATAAGTAATGCACAGTAGTGACAATGGCCTATTTTAGAGGACACATTGATAACATAATAATGATTAGGGCTGAAAAAATGGTGTTGAGGGAATACTACAGTGGATAATATCACAAACACACATGTGCAATATTTTTTTGAGAACTAAAATGTGTTACTTATTTTATTTCATGGCCTTCAAACATGAAAATTTCCTTGCATTTCTCCCACATGGCAGCCTCATTTACTTTTCATGAGTTAGTCCAGAATCCTTCTATGCATGATCATGATAGTATCTGGGCTTTCCTTGATGTTCCAAGCCTCTGATACCTTCTGTAAGAAACCTTAGCTTCTCGGTTATTTTTTTAATGGTACCATCCTGTGGTTTGTGAGTTTCAAAACCTTTAGGGGGATAAAAATCTATGATCACTTAGAAAACCTTGTAGAAGTCAGGCTCTCTTCCCTACATCTCCACTGCTACAACCCTAGTCTAAACCACATCTCTTGACAAGTAGAACTTCCTAAGTTGTCGCCCTGCTTTTATTTTTGTTCACCACAAAACATTTTCCATAAAATAGACAAAGTGAATTTGTAAAATCGTAAATCTGATTTTGACACACACACACACACACACCCCTCTACTTAAATTCATTCAATTGCTATCCACGTTGAGAATGAAATCTAAATTTCTTTCTGTGAACCCATCTCTCACTTCGTATCATGCAAGTCACCTCACACTCACTGAGCTCAAGCTTCTTCTCACCTCCAGAACTTTGCAGATGTGTGCCTTATACTTGTCCTGTAGTAGACATTACTTGGTTTTCTCTATGGCTGATTGTGGCCTTGGTCCAATGTCACCTCCTCAGCAAGGCCTTTTCTGATCAACCCATATAAAGTGTTTTCTTCCAGGTGCTCACTCTTTCATCACTTTATTTTCCTGCTAAGGTTTAACAAACTTTGTTGTCTTTTCCCAGACCCAGCTCCCAAGTTCCTCCTTTTGGTTTGTGCATGAATCCGTTTTACATTTATGTGGGCCTGGGTAGCAAGTTTAGTTTTACTCAATGCATATAGTAAGAGTCACAGCAACTCTCTGTAAAAAGATTCACTTCCTTCCCTTGCTTTCTTCATTGAGGTGGTGGGCCTGGTGGGATCCCTCCACAAGTGTACTTGCAGCATAATTCCAAGTAATAAGTAAAAAATCCTTAAAGGCTGCATTTGAATTAACCAACCTGAGAAAGTCAGTATCCCACCTGCATTCTTTAAAAATCATAAGATATTATAGATATTCAACAAAGTTTTGTCTGTGGTTGTTTGTTTCCAGGTTGTGGAATTTCAAAGGATTTTTACTTCCTTCTTTATACATTTTCTTATTTAATTATTCATTTTACAACTACCATGCACTTTTGTAGTAAACAGAAAATGAGAAAAAAAAAAGGACTGTAGCAGAAAAAAAAAATATTGTTACAAACTGTACTGCAAGATGGGAAATATTGAAGAGGAGGAAAATAATGAAAAATGGCATAGTCATAAAATGATTATAACTATGCTAACATGTATAAGATGAAGAGACCTAAGGGACTTGAACAAAAATGATAATTGTATTTGAATTGGTAGGATTAACAGTAATCATTTACATACACATTTAAAACTTTTAGTAATGCTATATTATTTCTATAACTGAACATATTTTAGGAAGTTTTATCCAGAGTAATCAGGCAAGATAAAGAAAGAAAAAGCATACAAATAGGAAAAGAAGAAGTCAAACTATCTCTGATGGCCATATGATTCTATACCTAGAAAACCATAAATACTCTACCAAAAGGCTGCTAGAATTGATAATTTTGGTAAGGTATCAGGATACTAAATCAAGGTACAAAAATCAGTAGTATTTCTATACACCAATAGTGACCAGGCCAAGAGTCAAATCAAGAACACAATCCCATTTACAATAGCCACAGATAAAATGAAATACCTAAGAATATGCTAAACAGTGAGGTAAAAGATCTCTACAGGGAAAACTACAAAAGACTGCTGAAAGAAGTCAGAGACAGCACAAATAAATTGAAAATGTTCCATGCTCATGAATTAGAAGAATCAATATTGTGTAAATGGCCACACTGCCGAAAGAAATTTACATATACAATGCTATTCCTATGAAACCGACAACATTACTTTTTACAGAATTAGAAGAAACCTATTCTAAAATTCATATGAAACAAACAAACAAATAAACCCAGTGGTCAAGGCAATCCAAAGCAGAAAGAACAAATTAGAGGCATCACACTGCCTGACTTCAAACTATGCTGTAAGTCTATAGTTACCAAAACAACATGTTATTGGTACAAAAACAGACACATAGACCAGTGGAACAGAATCAAAAACTCAGAAATAAAGGTACATACCTCCAACCATCTGATCTTTGAGAAGGCCAACAAAAACAAGCAATGGGGAAAGGACTCCCTATTCATAAACAGTAATGGGATAACTGGCTAGCCATATGCAGAAGATTGAAACTGGACCCCTTCCTTATGCCACATACAAAACTTAAGACCCATTACAGATTTAAATGTAAGGCCTCAAAGGATAAAAATTATAGAAGAAAACCTAGGAAATACCCTTCTCGACACTGGCCTTGGCAAAGAATTTTGGCTAAGTCCCCAAAAGCAATTGCAACAAAACAAAATTGACACGTGGGACCTAATTAAACTAATGAGCTTCTCTACAGCAAAGGAAACTATCAAAAGAGTAAACATACAACCTATACAATGGGAGAAAATATTTGCAAACTATGCATCTGACAAAGATCTAATATTGAGAATCTAAAAGGAACTTAAATCAACAAGAAAAACAAAAACAAAATAACCCCATTAAAAAATGAGCAAAGAATATGAACAGACACTTTTCCAAAGATGACATACAAGTGACCAATAAACACATGAAAAAGTGTTCATCATCACTAATCATCAGAGAAATGCAAATAAAAACCACAATGAGAGACCATCTCACACCAGACAGAATGGCTATTACTAATAAGTCAAAATAACAACAGATGTTAGTGAGGCTGCAGAAAAAAAGGAATGCTTATGCACTGTTGGTGGGAATGTAAATTAATTCGGCCTCTGTGGAAAGTAGTTTGGAGATTTCTTAAAGAACTGAAACAGAGCTATCATTTGACCCAGCAATCCTATTTTAGGTATGTATTCAAAGGAAGATAGATAATTACACCAAAAAATATGCATTTGTATGTTCATCGCTGCACTATTCCCAGTAGCAAAGACATGGAATCAATGTAGATGCTCATCAGTGGTGGACTGGATAAAGCAAACATGATATATATGCACCATGGAACCCTATGCAGCCATAAAAATAGATGAAATCGTCCTTGACAGCAACATGGCTGGAGCTGAAGGCCATTATTCTAAGTGAATTAATGCAGGAATAAACACAGAATACTGCATGTTCTCACTTATAATTGAACTAAATATTGAGCATATGTGGACATAAACATGGGAACAATAGACACTGCAGGCGACTAGAGGGGGTAAGGAAGGAGGGGCGTGGGTTGAAAAACTACCTATTGGATACTATGCTTACTACCTGGGTGCAATATACCCATATAACAAACCTGTACATGTACTACCTATATTTAAAATAAAATTGAATTTAAAACTAAAATAAAAGAGAAAAGTAAAATATAAAAAAAGAAAATATTTTTAAAAACTAATCTGCACATAGATGTTGATAAGTTGGTAGAGTTTGACAATTTTTACAAGTATTGTGGGCTGGTGAATTGGACAAAAAAAGATTAGCGTATTAAAATATACTATCATCATGTACCTGTTTTATATATATATATATATACACACACATACTATAAACATATACATATACTCATTACCATAAAATAAGTACAATAAAACTGTAATATTTGAAGTCTGTAGACAAGTAAAGTTAGTCTTGAATTCTACTCTAATGTATCTGCATAGGTAGAGTTATATCTTAAGGACCACTTTATAATTTGTAGACTGAAGAATTTCAGAATATAGACTTCAAAGCTTCAGCTCATGTTACATTGGCAAAAGAACTTCCTCTCCTACTTGGTTCACCACCTCGAACTATGTTAATAACTAATCTAGTCACCTTGCAGAACCGAATGGGGGCATATATGCCACAGATAATTCTTGGTATTTTATAAGAACTTTGATCTCTTACTCTCTTTTTTACTGACTAAAAGAACATTCAGAAATGAATCCAGTGGGAAAGTTTTTATGTAGAACAGTCCTGACGAAAAATATTCTAAGTGGCTACTCGTGTGTCTTTACCTCTGGCTTTAATATCATAGCAATTTCAATTTTATACCTTAGTAAATGTTCCATATCTCCTGGTTCATCAGCATTATTTACATCTTTGGTGGGCACATACACATATATGTAATCATTGCTATGTAATAGATCATTAATATAGAGGTTGGTGTCAATAATTAATATTTATTTAAAGACAGAATGCCAGCATATAAACTAATTCAGTTCATTTTTTGGATCTGAAATTCATTAACTTCTTCCTTTTATAAATTGTTATTTGCTAATATTTCTTATAAAATAATTAAATGAAGCTCTAGAAAGTCTGCACAATGCAGGATGAATAACAAAGCACATATGTTGTTTTCATGGGTCTTTTAAATAATCCATTATATTTTGGGAAATAACTATTTTTTCTCCATTATTCCTACATTTTGGACCCTGTCTCTACTCCATTTATATAGCATCATAGTTTTGGAGGATGCTGAATAAATAATACAGGTCAGACAAGACTGTTGTTTTTCTTGTAAGCAAAACCAGCAAGGGAGAATGTAGAAACAAATGTTTACTGAGCTCCTAGCCTATAGTAAGCATGATGCTTGGCAATGAAGAATCCAGGATAACAAGACATAGTACTGTCCTCATGGTCTACTAGGAAAAACAAAAAATCTGCTTACGTTCAGACACATTACAACAGCATGGAGCTTCCTGAACATGGGAATATTAATATGTGTTGGTTGCGGGACATAACATAGTGTAAAAACTGTTCTAAATAGAGTTCCATGTAATGTATTGTCTGAATACAGAAGAAGCAGTTAATTTTGTTTAAGGAGCTGTGGGAGAATTGGCCTTTAAGGAAAGCTGCTGAATAGAGAAGTCATTTGAGCAGAACCATAAGATGAGTTAGATCATTCCTGGAAGATACTCAGCAAGGTGTGAAGAAGATGGCACATGATGGCATAGGTGTCTGGTCATAGATGAAATGCATTGAAAAGCCAAATATAAACATGCACTGCTGCATAATGACATTTCAGTCAGTGACAGACTGAATCCATCATAGTGGTTCCACAAGACTACAATACCATCTTTTGACTGTCCCTGTTCTATGTTTTGATATGTTTAGATATACAAATACTTTCCATTGCATTACAGTTACCTACAGTATTCAGTAGAGTAACATGCTGTACAGGTTTATAGCATAGAGGCAAATAGTCCATATTATATAGCCTAGATGTATTGTAGGGTATCCTATCTAGGTTTATGCAAGTACACTCTGACATTCACAGAATGAAGAAATCACCTGAGGACACATTTCTCAAAACATATCCCCATAATTAAGTGATGCATGACTGCATACTGGTGCTTACTGCAGAGGTTTATTGACACCTTAATCCACATAATAGGTCTTTACTTTTTCCCACTGAAACAAGCAAATCATTAGAGTCTGGAATGAGGAGAAAGGATTGTCACCAGACAACACTAATGTTATAACAAATTCCACAAAAAATTATATTTTCTCAATTGGTTCTGCAGTCTGTCTCTGATTTCAGTGTCATCAGACCATGCTACACTAAATCTTAACACAGTTTAGGTTCTCCTAAAGTCTAGGAGGTGGGCAAATGTTGATATATAATATATTTCTGAAGCATGTTCCTAGATCGTAAGATAATGCCAAGTGTTGACAGATCTTGAGAATACAGAATTGGCAAGGCAATCCTAGGCAGAAAGAACACAGTTGGAGGCATCACACTGCCTGACTTCAAACTATACTACAAGGCTACAGTAACCAAAACAGCATGGTACTGATACCAAAAGAGACATATAGACCAATGGAACAGAACAGAGACTTCAGAAATAACAACACACATCTACAACCATCTGATCCTCGACAAACCTGACAAAAACAAGCAATAGGGAAAGTATTCCCCATTTAATAAATGGTGCTGGGAAAACTTGCTAGCCATATGCAGAAAACTGAAACTGGACCCCTTCCTTACACCTTATACAAAATTAACTCAAGATGGATTAAAGACTTAAATGTAAAACACAAAACCATAAAAACCGTAGAAGAAAACCTAGGCAATACTATTCAGGACAAAGGCATGGGCAAAGACCTCATGACAAAAACACCAAAAACAATTGCAACAAAAGCCAAAATTGACAAATGGGATCTAATTAAATTAAAGAGCTTCTGAACAGCAAAAGAAGCTTTCATCAGAGTGAACAGGCAATCTACAGAATAGGAGAAAATTTTTGCAACCTACACATCTGACAAAGGTCTCATATCCAGAATCTACAAGGAACTTACACAAATCTACAAGAAAAAAACAACCCCCTCAAAAAGTGGGCAAAGGATATGAACAGACACTTCTCAAAAGAAGACATTTATGCGGCCAACAAACATGAAAAAAAGCTCATTGTCACTGGCCATTAGAGAAATGCAAATCAAAATCACAATGAGATACCATCTCACACTAGTCAGAATGGCAATTATTAGAAAGTAAGAAACAATATATGCTGGCAAGGCTGTGGAGAAATAGGACCGCTTTTACACTGTTGGTGGGAATGTAAATTAGTTCAACCATTGTGGAAGACAATTTTGCAATTCCTCAAGGATCTAGAACCAGAAATACCATTTGACCCAGCAATCCCATTACTGGGTATATAGCCAAAGGAATATAAATCATTCTACTGTAAAGACACATGCACACATATACTTATTGCAGCACTATTTACAATAGCAAAGTTATGGAACCAACCCAAATACCCATCAATGATAGACTGGGTAAAGAAAATATGGCACATATACACCATGGAATACTATGCAACCATAAAAAGGAATGAGATCATGTCCTTTGCAGGGACATGGATGAAGCTGGAAACCATTATCCTCAGCAAACTAACACAGGAACAGAAAACCAAACATTGCCTGTTCTCACTCATAAGTGGAAGTTGAACAATGAGAACACATGAACACAGGAAGGGGAACAACACACTCTGGGGCCTGTCAGGGGGTTGGGGGCAAGGGGAGGGAACTTAGAGGATGGGTCAATAGATGCAGCAAACACTGCGGCACGTATATACCTATGTAACAAGCCTGCACATTCTGCACATGTATCCCAGAACTTAAAGTAAAAATTAAAAAAAAAAAAAGAGAGAGAGAGAGAAAGAGAGAGAAAATATGGCATTGGGACAAAAACACAGGGAGAACAAATTTTAATATTGATGTTAGAATTAAGCTTATGTTAAAAATTCCTGTGCCACAAGAAGGAGCAATTGTATTTAGGAAGGGAATTGTGTGTGTGTGTGTGTGTGTGTGTGTGTGTGTGTGTGTGTGTGTAGTTAACTATGAATTTAGCTTTAATCTAGGTTAGTGAACTATAATTTGCTCAGAGGTATTTCACAGTCTCAAGTTGCCACTGGCATGATGAAGAAAAAAGTCTGGTTTACATACTTGTATTGGATCAGTGCCAGGAAGGAGATATGGAAATGGCAGTTTAGTCTCCAAACAGATACTGGAGAATTACTAGAAATGTGTCACTGTGGTTGATAGAAATTTGGTTCTTATCTATAAATCAAATGTAATGTGACGACTTCTTCAAAAAACTATATGACACTGGCATTGCCCCAGAGTTCTTAGTAAAGCATAAATGTTTAATACATTTTGTTCATTAAATAAAATCTGAGATTTACTTCTGAATTGTTGCGTATTGAAGGCCCTGGAGTCTATTTCACTTAGTGAAGGATTCCTGGAGATAGAATTCTGTAAAGGCTGCCATTGTTTGGAGAAGCATGGGAAGCTGTGGGCATGTGTGTGTAGTGGGAGCAACTGCTAATGGCCGAGGGAGCCACTGAGAAAATGTAAGATCCAGGAGACTTTTTGCTCGGTAATAACATCTAACCATCTACCCTGGTGGTTTTTCTTGTGTAATACTCACCAAAGGAAGTAAAACTGTAGCTTCTGACCAGGGAACCAGGCTCAGATTCAGGCTTAGGCACTATGGGCGAAGATTCAAAACAAGAATGGTGTGTATAGCAAGAAAACTGGCCTTTGGATTCCGGGCTGGAAATATATGGTCTATGGAAAGAGAGTTAGTGCTGAAATTACCAAACTTCCAAGCATTTTTTTCGTTTGATTCTTCAAACAAAATAGACACAAGAATTCATGGGTACATTGCCACTGTCTGTTTACTACTACCACAATCAGGAAACAAATCTATTGGCCTAGATCTTGGCAGATTAAGGTAATGTTATTCTCTTCCATGAACTTTCTCTTTACTTCAAGTTGTCCATGTCTGTGAGAAAACATTTAAAATTCTTAAAATTACCTTATTTTCCCAGGTTTGCCAGATTTATTTCCATGAATTGTACAGAATGGAAAACTACACTGTCTGGAAAATAGGATGAAGACATTAAGGTTTAGAATAATTTCTGTTTAAAGAAAAGTTAGGGAAGAAAATGTATTTGTATGTGACAATGAAGTCTTATAAAATCAGAGCATTCTTTAAATAGTCATGCTCTCAAATGCTGATCAACAGAACTGCTATCTAAATATGACTATTCTTCTCAAGATGTTAATCTGGAAAAAGAAAATATCCAAGAGTGCAAATGTTCACTTGTCTTTAGAGAAGACCCCGGACTGTTTAAAAGTAATTTTTGTCTTGTTCATAGACATTTTTTTGCCCAATTTTATGTGAATATGGGTGAAAAAATATTTATATTCAAGCCCAACTTAGGCTTAATAATGTTCATGAGTGGAGAAAAACTTTATTTTCAGCTTGTCTAATTATTAAAGCATACATATCTGCCCTTAATCAGCAACATAACATTTCAGCATTTCAACTTCCTACCAGAAATATACTCTCATATTTGCTGCAATAAGTACCAGACAAAGATTATGTGGTCTATTAATCAAAATCAGCGTTTCACAATGTTTTAAAAATCTAAGCTCTCATTAATAAACATAACAATCTTATACATTCCCAGAGTCTCAAAACCTTTTCTATTGAGCGTAACTATTTTGTGCATATTCCTATCAATTAAAAAGTTAGCTTTACATTCTATAGGTATTGTTTTAAAAGTATATGAGAATGTACTTCAAATTTTATGAATATAAATAATATTTTAATTCTGAATATGCTTCTTCATGATTCATGCTCCCCTCCTGAGATTATTCTACCTGGTTGTAGTGGGGTGGGCAGGCAGGTGAGGAAGTGTGCTACCATTTGAGACTCACTTCTTGGGACATCCTGCTGTTCTAAATGTTCCCTTTGGACCCAGCCAGAGCAACAGAGATCTCCATAACCAACTTGTATTATCTCCTTGCTGCTTCTTCAACCTGAAACAAATGATATTAAGGAATTCCTTTTGAATTTTTGCATTGGCTTACATCACGACACCTGATGAACAAATGTACAGAACCTGATCCTGTATTTGTTACAGGATGTTGTCAAGTATAGACTCTACTACATTCTACATACCCTTTTCATGAATACAGGAAGAGATGTATGGGGGGACAGGAGTGGAGATTTTGGTTTTGCTAAGTTAAAGTTTTGTGTGTTTAATCTTAATTTGCATCTTGTAGCTGTTCTGTTTTCCTCTTTGCTCTGGCCACTGGGAATGTTAGTCCAAACATCACCCCAACCTTCTTATAGCACACGACTTTATGATGGGCATTTTAGGCCACCTAACCACTAGATGGTTATAAGTATCAACTTTGGAGTCAGCCAACCAGAGACTGGAATCTCAACTGTTGATATTTACTGGCCCTGTGACCTTAGGCCAGTGAGTTGAATTTTCTAAGTTTTCGTTTTCTCATCTGGAAATAAGAAACTAAAAATACCTTCCTTACAGAGTAGCTGAGATTAAATAAAATGATTTATTTATAGTGTCTAACAGTTGCATGGTACATGAAACACCTATCAATGAATAATTATGATTTATATGATTTTCCTTTTGCCCTGATACCTTTATTTTTGTGTTTTCGTTTGTTTTGTGCCTTATTTTGATTTCCATCTTGATGTTGTCACGTTACTTTAGGTACCTCAAATACCTTTTAGAATAAAGTTGAACATAAGTAAATAAAGATCATATCATGCCTGTGAAATTCTTCCTAGCAACTTAAGGAAGTGAGCTGGAGGCTCTAAGGAGAATAGGAATTCTAGTGATGGTGTATAAGCCAGTTTTGGAAGGATTGGTCATATGCCATGCTGTTAAGTAGGTGAATATTTTTTAAATGTTTTAGTATCCTTAGTTTTTTCTTTTAAATTTCTTCCTTTTATAATTGTTTTTTGTTTTTTGCTACTTTGTCCCACCCATTCCCAGCAATACCCCCACTGCTTTTAAGAACTAAATCAATGGCCTCCTTTTGATCTCTGCTGAAGTGTTAGAGGCTATTTAAAGTATATGGTGGGATGCTAGGTGGGGTAAGTTTGAGGTAAGAGTGCCATACCTAAGAATGCTATTTTTTTTTTCTTTTTCTAGTTAATGGAGTTTTGTTCTTGTTGCCCAGGCTGGAGTTCAATGGTGCGGTCTCGGCTCACTGCAGCCTCTTTGCCTCCTGGGTTCAAAGGATTCTCCTGCCCCAGGCTCCCAAGTAGCTGGGATTACAAGCACCTGCCACCACGCCTGGCTAATTTTTGTATTTTTAGTAGAGACAGGGTTTCACTATGTTGGTCAGGCAGTCCTGAACTCCTGAACTCAGGTGATCCGCCCATCTTGGCCTCTCAAAGTGCTGGGATTACAGGCATGAACTACCGCACCTGGCCTAGAATGCTATTTTTTAAGAATTGGCAAACAATTTCCCCTACTCCATCTATGTTGGCTTGATGATACCTGGGTATTCAGGGCAGCCTCTGCAGAACAGGGTTTACTTTCCTCTGTCACACTTCATCTATGGATGTGAAACCTAAGAAGTGAGTCCTAATACCAAAGCTAATGCTCCACGTAGGGCTCAATGTTGAAATGGGATTCCAGCATATTTAAATTAGAATAGTTAAATGCTTCAAGCTTTATGAATGGGCAAAGCCAAATGTACATTTGTTTTTCTTCTAATAATAATACTGATTAAGATCATATGAGTGACACTGCAGTAAATTCAACTACTAATCATGAGGGCCTGAAATTTAGGCAGAAGTTTTTTTATATACTTCCATGCTGGAGCTAAATAAAATTGTGTTAGAGCCATTATGCAACTTAGGCATATATTTTCTAAATCTAGCTGAAGCAGAAGAAAACAGAATGAAAGATAGTAACTAACAGGGCTATTCACAGACAATAAAATACTTTATTCTTGAAGTGATTGCCTTTGATATTGATGGCTGACTTCTTCTTTTACCATACTGTCTTAAACCCAGTCTAAACAAGATTTCATTCCCACCACTTCACAAATACTGCTTTAATCTGTTACCAGTGACCTCTACATTACTAAACCCCATTATCAATTCAGTCTTCATCTTAATGTAGTTGATCACTGCTTTTTTCATATACTGTCTTCATCCAAATTCAGGAACATCATGCATTATTTCCTACCTCATTGATTGCTCCTTTCTGATTCTTCGTCTTCTGCTCTAACTCTTAATACTGGAGAACCCCAGGGTTCTGTTATTGGATTACTTCTCCTTTCTGCGTACACCCACTTTCCTGGTGATCTCATCCAGAATTGTTACTTCATAATCTTACCGTAAGCTGATGATTCTTAGATTTGTATCTCCAGCCTAGGCCTCTGCTGTGGACTGTAGACTAATATATTTGACTACCTGTTCAGCACCTCCCTGTCCATATCTAATAGACATTTCATATCACATGCCTAAAACAGAATTCCTGATCTCTCTCATTCTGAATCCTGTTCCTTCTGCCTTCCCATCCATGATGGGTCTCAACTTTGATTTCTCAGTTGCTTAGGCCAAAAACATTGGAGTCATCTATGAGTATCACTTTTCCTATTCCTTTAATCCCATTCCCCCAATCCAATTCATTAAAAAATTCTGTTGACTCTTGTCTCAAATTTTTTAAATAATAATTTCAACCTTCATTTTAGATTTAGGGAGTACACATATAGGTTTGTTACATGGGTCTACTGCATGATCCTGAGGTTTGGGGTATAATTGTAAAATTGTAAATAGTAAAACATTTTAATAATTGGATCACTTCTCATCATTTCCTCTGCTATCACACTGATACAACCCACCATCATCTCTTGCCTGCATAGCCATAATAACTTATTTAACAGGCCTCTCTGTTTCTGTTCTGGCCCCAAACATTTTATTTTCAACACAGCAGCTAGATCAACACTGTTATAACATGGCATTCTTCTGCCCAAAACACATCTCCAGCTCCCCATGTCACTCCAAGTTTAAGTGTAGCCATTACAATGCCCCAGATGCTCCATGTTCTGCCTATCTTTTGCCTTACTAATCTCCTCTTACCCTTTGCTCACTCTGCATCGACAGTATTGACTTTTGTGCCGTTCCTTGAACATCACAGGCACGTTCTCATGTAAGTGCCTTTGCTATGGCTCTACCTCTAGCCTGGAATTCTCTTTCCATGGATGTGTGTGGTGCTGTCTTTCTTGATCCTTCTTCAAGGTATCAGTATAAATTCACCTCAAGCTTTGCTCAAACATCACCTTTTGAATGAGGATCACTTTGACTACCCTACTGATTACCACAGCCTGCCACTCCTTAGCAACTCCACTCCCTCCTACCCTGCCCTTTTTCTTTTTCCTTCTTTAGCACTTATAATCATCTAACATATTATATAAATAAAATATATTGCATTTATTATTTATTGTTTATCTTCTCAAATAAATATAAGTTCTCTGGACACTATTGTTGGACATTTAATGTTCCTTTTACTTATTGATTGATTGATTGATTGCAATTGTATGTTTTGATACAATAAACATCTTTGTCCATAAAACTTTATCTGGTTAAGGGATTATTTTCTAAAATGGATTCCCAGAGATGGGATTACTAGGAAAAGGACATTTTCAGGCTCTCGTTAAAGGTTATCAAATTGTTTTCCAAAAGGATTGTACCAATTCACAATCTAACCAACAATGTATTAGTGTTTACTTCATTGCATCCTCAATATTGAGTGTTGCCATTGTTTGACAGTTTAATTGCCAAAAAATATTATATGCTAGTTATTCACCTGTAATTCCTGACATTAAATATGTATCCTTTTCTACTTTTATAAATGTCCTGTGCTTTTTTATTTTATTTTAATTTTTTGGGGGACCGAGTCTCGCTCCGTCACCCAGGCTGGAGTGTAGCGGCGCGATCTTGGCTCACTGCAATCTCCACCTCCCTGGTTGAAACAATTCCCCTGCCTCAGCCTCCCAGGTAGCTGGGATTACAGGTGCATGCCACCATTCACATTTTTTTTTTTTTTTTTTTTTTTTTTTTTGTATTTTTAGTAGAGACGGGTTTTCACTATGTTGGCCAGGCTGGTCTCAAACTCCTGGCCTCAGGCAACCTGCCCACCTTAGCCTCCCAAAGTGCTGGGATTACAGGCGTGAGCCACCGCGCCAGGCCTCTTTTAATTTTTATAAGTCACGTGTGTTGATCCCTTGTCCAATTATTTATTGGTGTTTTATGTTTTTTGGTCAGTTTGTCAATACTTTACTTAATATGTATTAAAATCGGTAATCATGTTATATGAATAATTGTATAACAGTGTACATATATTTATTATCATGAAAATGGAGTTGTTTAAATTTAAGGACTGTAAATCCTCAGTGGCTTTATTCATAGGTATTACAGAGAGAAGCTTGTTTTCCTTGGGAATTTTAAATGTTTGTAAAAAATGTTTGTCATCTTATAGTACATGGAGCTCAGTGCATATCTCTAAATGTAATCTTGAAGGAAGGGTTTAAGTATTTGTAGTAAAGGTTACTCTTGAGCAATGTCTGGTGTCCCTACAAAAATGTGGCAAAAGTGCATAGCAGGTGGAGCACAGAAATAAACAGAGGCTTGTTGCATAGATGAGCATGGTTTAGCAATGCACTTCCATTGATAAACTGTCAGCATCAATTGTACTTTTAAAATTTCCTCCTTTTAGAATTTATTCTTTGGTAGCAATTTCTAGTCAAGGAGAAAGACATTGATTGTAGATAATTGAGACTGAACTTTTGCGATGATTTTAAAGTTGACTTTAAATCTCTTCATATTTTGCTTTTGGTATTTTAAAGATCTAATGATGATGATCTTACATTTGCAGCCAGGCCCAGCTAAAAGAATCTTCCATTACTGCAGAGACCCTGTCAGAGACAATTCATTCTATTGGATTTTTTCCCTCTGTATCTTCAGTTAAGAATGCCATATGGCTTCTTTTACTTTATTACATTACATGTTCTAAAACCTTTACCCTAAAAGTGAATTTATACTGATACCTTGAAGAAGGATCAAGTTTCCACCACAGAGATGCCACCATCCGCAGGGTTAAATGTGGCATCTATTTAGCTATGTGCAGCAATATCACAAAACAGTGTGAAGTGGGAATGAAGAATGTCTTTGGACCCAAAGAAAATCTAAGTAGGCAGAATGTAATTACCCAAGTTGGACTTAAGCCAGAATGACAGGGTTAACATCCTTACTAACATCCATCCTAATTGAAGAAAATTGAAACTAACAACAGCTACTTTCCCAAAATGTGAGTCATACACCTTTTCTTAGTGTCTTTCATTTTCTCTTTATTGATAGAATCTCTCAGGCAAGGATCGAATTGTATCTAAGTCAACTGTCTATTACTAACAAAACCATTGTTGTTCTTGAAAGATATGAAAATACAATTTTGTTGTTACTCAAAAGATTTCTCGAATGTGAGGAGACATGTAATTTCTCTTTTGGTTTCCAGGTAAAAACCAAAACAAACAAACCCCCAAGCCCTGATTATGCAACATGGTATGACTCTCAGATTTATAGAGTTCGAGATTGTTTTTTTCTCCAAAGTTAAATTGAACAAAATGATACTCGGCTAATTTTCTGGAAACATTAAAATATGTAATTCTGAATAATATCAGCTTTTAAAAAATTCACACCTCCTATAAAGATAATATTCTTTTAAATGACGTGTGTTTTATTTATTTGTGTATTTATCTTTGTCAGACTGTTTTTTATTTGAATATCATCAGCACAGAACACAAACTCCTGGCACAAAATAGATGCTCAATACAAATTACTGAATGCTTCTTACATGAATTTATTTTTACTTGCACCATTACAAATAACTAGAAAGTTTGCAAGAAAGGAATAACTGCAATTTCTCTTCTTTTTGAAATTTAGCTTTTCTTAGATTCATTAATCCTTATTTTCTTCTTTTGACTATATTATTCCCAACTTCATCCTCCTCTAATGTTCAAATATTTTCATATTTTTCTTTTATTGCCGAAGCAATCCATTTCCTCATAATTAAATGTATTTGATTAACAATGAGAGCTTTTAATTTCTTACTGTCATGCGAACATTATTTTACCAATTTCAATCCCTGGTTAAAATGGATGCAAAAAAGACCTTGCTAGTGCAGGTACATATTGATTTATAGTCCAAACTAGCTTTTAGCTATTTGTTCTTCAAGTGACTCTTTAGACAGACATCAAGGTGCTGCCCTATGGTATAGGCTGGGTGTACAAACAGGACAACTTGAAGAACCAGTGAAAATGAGCTACAAGGGAAAGATATAAGGTCCTGTGGTTTTCCCTTATGTGCATATTACCTTTCTCATGATGCCTGGCAGTTTTGAAACTCTAATGTAATACAGTTTGTAGCCTGTAGCGTAGAAAGACAAAGATGTAAGTGTGATATGGTATATGGGCCCAGAGACAAAAAGAACACTTATTTAGAAGCAACAAGCTTACATAGATAACTTATTTATTTAAGGCTTTCACACTGGGTAGTTACACTGTGATAAGGGTTGGGCAATTTGGCTTAACTCTAAAGGAATCTCTAAACTTTAACTCTCTCAAATCAAGAGTTTTTTTTTTTTTTGGTCACTTTTCAAAGTTCAAAAGCCTGGTAATTTATTTGATGCTGCACATTTCATGAAGCTATACATGCATGGCCTGGGATTAGGATAGGTGGCAGTTAGAAATACTGCAATACTGTAAAAAGTGTCATTTTTGCAGAATTTTCAACCTAATTTAAACCTATCCATTCTTGATACCTTATGAGAAATATTTAGTATCATGGGGCTTACAGCCCAATTTTCTGACCGAACAGGTTCAGATATTTTCTAAAAAGCTTATGATAAGCAACTTCAAAGTTGTGCCCAAACCTCTGACTCTAGAGGTCCTTCCAAACCACAATAAACTCTTGGAAATGTCTTAATCTTTGGTTAACCAGCCTTTGATTATCTCTGTGTAGATCGGGGTGTACAATCTTTTGGCTTCCCTGGGCCACATTGGAAGAAGAATTGTGTTGGACTACACATAAAATACATGAACATTAACCATAGCAGATGAGCTAAAAAAATTGCAGAAATACCTCATAATGTTTTAATAAAGTTTATAAATTTTTGTTGGGCTACATTCAAAGCTGTTCTAGCCACATGCAGCCTGCAGGCCATGGGTTGAACAAGCTTAGTGTAAATGGTTAATGCCACTCAGTAGGCTTTGGAGCTACCTTCCTCCATGATGACTGGGTGGTATAAGCTCAAGGAATTGCTAGTTTTATTTTTATTACTAATATAGATTTATTTTTTACGAGTTTAATTACAATTAGGGGTAAATTTGTCATAAAAATCACATAGTACATTCTAATGGCAAACGTAAATGATGCTCACAGTTTGCAACATTTTTCATTATGTGTAATACTGCCTCTATATAGAATTCAATTCAACAAACATTTATTTAATGCATACTGTGTACATCAAATCCTATGTCAAGAGTGGACTCTATCCATTTCAGCATCTTATTTGTTTAGACTAGAAATGCCAACTTATTTCCGCATGGTCAAATAAAAAAGTACAGAGGCCTTCATTGTTTTGGTTGTGCTGCTTAGTTCTGGTCTTTATAAATGGGACAGGAAGGCATAATCAAATGCATGGAAGCGCAATTGTAATGGTAGAAGTGTTGGCAAATAATTCACCTCTACCCTCTTCCAGAGAGGAAGACAAGTGAACTATGTGTGCCTAGTCAGGTGTTTTTACCTGAGAGTTTGAATCTTGTGAGCATGTAACAAAGGCAGTCTGATCAGGATTATTTTTATAGAAAATCTGGTGGACTTAAGGATTTAGTAGTGTTATCCTCTGTAATTTTTAGGTGTCCTTAGGTGACATTCTAAACAGAAATAGAAAATTTGGGCTGTGGCTTTCCTCTCTTGGATTCTTGCCAGGCCTTATATCCCAGTCTTTCTGGATATTATTTGTGTTTACAGCCTTCCAGTAAATTCCTTGTATGTTTAAGATAATGAGAGGAAGTTTCTTTTGTTTTCATCTAAAATAGTAAAGAAATGACAATAGTAAAGGAATATGATGGCATGATGATAGGACTTGCTTTATATCTGAGATTGGTATTATAAAGTTATAAATATCAATTTAAATTGTCTATAATCATTATTCAATAAATATTAAAACAATAACTAGGTAAAATTAAAATAAAATACAACTCAATAGCACATTTTTTCTTCTAAAATTTCTTTATGAAATGTAATTGAGGCCAGGCACGGTGACTCATGACTGTAATTCCAGCACTTTGGGAGGCCAAGGCAGATAGATCACTTGAGGCCAGGAGTTTGAGACCAGCCTGGCCAACATGGCGAAACTCTGTCTTTACTAAAAATACAAAAATTAGCCAAATGTGGTGGCCCACATCTGTAATCTCAGCTATTTGGGAGGCTGAGGCAGGAGAATTAGTTGGACCTGGGAGGTGGAGGTTGCAGTGAGCCAAGATTGTGCCACTGCACTCCAGTATGGGTGACAGAGAGAGACAAATGTTTGAACAAATGTTTCCAGAAGTTTATCTGAAAAACAGCTGTGATGTTTGTTTCAAGGCTAGCATGTAAGGAGTATAAAAAATCATCACTCCATCCTAACAACAAGTAAAAAAACTGAACAAATGGAACACCAGCTCTTCACAGGTCCCCAAAATTGGAGACAGACAGGCAGATACACATAATCACAACTACTAGGGCAGAAGCCCCCCAGCAGAAACCTCCTTAAGAACTAGTTTTGGAGATAGGAGAACCTGAACTGTAATTGATGAATGGCCAGAGGTGCAGATTAGACATTCCTGAGAGTTAAAAAAATCCAGGGGACTCCAGTCATAGAGGAGGCCCTACACTTTAGTGAGTTTACCTCCAGGAGCTTAACCAGGTTCTCACAGTGAATATTGGAGAAAAATTTCCTCATGCTTCAGACAAGAAAAGAGAGAAGGAATCATTTTGAAATATGACAGGACATTCTGTTCTTCTTAATAAGGACTTCCCTCAAGAGAAACTATTTCCCCAGAGCGGAAACTATTGGGATTTTGTCAGAGTCTAAATGACTAGGAGAAAGGGAAAGACCCAATTCCTACCCACTCTAGTTATCCTGCCCCATCTAAGTTGGGGCTGACTCAGAAGTACCTGTGAAGTTCACAGTTCAGGGACACAGGTCCATTAAAGGACTGAGACATAGTCATAGAACTATAGAACACCCCTCATCCCACTCCACACCTTACCAACATATCACTAAATGCCTATGTACCACAGTTCCTTTCACCCAGTACAAGAAGTCTGACTGTAAACAAACAAACAAAAACTTACAAGGCATATTAAAAGGCAAAAAATATAGTTTGAAAGAACAGAAAGAGTATCAGAACCAGACTCAGATATGGCAGGGATATTGAAATTATCAGACTGAGAATTTTAAAACTATGACTTATAGGCCAAGGACTCTAATGGATAAAGCAGACACGTGTAAGAATAGATGGGCAATGTAGGCAGAGAGACAGAAATTCTAAGACAGAACCAAGAAGAAATACCAAAGAAAAAAATCACTATAAAAGGCCAGGTGTGGTGGCTCATGCCTGTAATCCCAGGACTTGGGGAGGCTGAGGCAGGAAGATCACTTGGGCCCAGGAGTTCAAGGCATCAGAGGACTATGACTGCACCATTGCACTCCAGCTCGGGTGACAGAGTGAGACTCTGTCTCTAAAAGCAAAAACAACAACAACAACAACAAAATCCATTGTAACAGAAATGAAGAACGTCTTTGATGGGCTCATTAGGAGAGTGGATATGGCTGAGGAAAAATGTCTGAGCTTGAGGAAATATTAATAGAAACTTCCAATATGGAAAAGCATGAAGAAAAAAGATGGGAAAAGCCCAGAAGAGTATATCCAAGAACTGTGGGACAGCTACAACAGATATAACATATCTATAATGGTAATAACAAAAGGAGAAGAGAAAGGAACAGAGGAAATATGTAAAGCAATAATTACTGAGAATTTCCCCAAATTTATATCACACAACAAACCACAGATCCAGGGTACTCAAAGAAACACCAAGCAGAATAAATGACAAGAACAAGACAAAACAATACAACCCAAAACCTAGAACTAGTAATATCACATCAAAGGTAAAGAAGATTGCATTTAAGGAAGCCAGAAGATAAAATACCTTACCTAGAGAGGAGCAAATATAACAATTACATCAGACTTCTTCTCAGAAACCATGCAAGCAAGGAGAGAGTGTAGTGAAATATTTAGTATTGTGAGAGAAAAACAACCACAACACATCCATCTAGAATTCTGTAGCCTGTAAAGTCATCCTTCAAGAGTGAAGGAGCAATGAAGACTTTCTCAGATAAAAAAAATGAGAGAATTTGCTGCCAATAGACCTGGATTGCAAGAAATGTTAAAAGAGACTTCAGAGAGAAGAAAAGCAATGTATGCCAGAAACTTGTACTACATAAATAAAAGAAGAGCATCAGAAAATAAGTGAAGGTAAAACAAAAACATTTATACTTCTTATTCTTAATTGACCCAATAATAAGTTTGTTCAAAATAATAATAGCAAAAATGTATTTAATTATACATGGTTATATGTCTCTATATATTTATGTATAAGTAGAATGAATGATAGTTATAATACAAAAACAGGATGGAGGAATTAAAATTGTTTTGTCATTATAGTGTGTTTTTACTATCAGTGAAGCAGTATAGTGTTATTTGAAAGTGGACTTGGGTTAGTTGTAAATGTATATGGCAAACTCTATGGCAACCACTAAAAATGTTTCTTAAAAAAGAGTATAGCTGATGTTAAGGAAAAACCTCAATGGTCTAAATACATCAATTAAAAGACAGAGATTGTCAGAGTAAATCAAAGCACAAGACCCAACTACCTGTTGTTTACAAGAAACTTACTTTAAATATAAAGATACAGAAAGATTAAAAGTAAAAAGAGAGAGAAAAACATACCATGCTAACACTAATCAAAAGAAAGTGGGAGTGGCTACATTAACTTCAGAGTTGACTTGAGAGCAAAGAAACTTACCAGGGATAGAAAGTCGCACTACATAACAATAAAGGGATCAATTCTCCAAGAAGACATAACAATCATTAACTTGTCTATGCCTAACAACAGAGCATCAAAATATGTAGGCAAAAATTGATAGAACTACAAGAAGTAAATCAATCCATCATTGTAGTTGGGTTCTTCAGCACCCCTTTATTAGAAATAAACTGATCTAGGAGGCAGAAAATCAGTGAGGACATAATTGAACTCAACAGCATCATTAATCAACTGGATATAATTGACATCAATTCACTAATTAATCCAAGAATGGCAGAATACACATTCGTCTCAATCTTACATAGAACAGTCATCAAGATGGATTATTCTGGGCCATAAAACACACTTTAACAAATTTAAAAGAATAGAATATAATCATATAATGTCTTCTCTCAGATTACAATGGAGTTAAACAAAAAATCAATGAAAAAATTTTTTTTAAAACCTCAAACACTTGGAGATTAAACGACATACTTCAAGATAACAAATGGATCAAAGGAGAAATCTCAAGAGAAACAATGTTTTGAAATAAATGAAAATTAAAATATAACTTATCAAAATGTGTAGTATACAGAGAAAGCACTGCTTAGATTTAAACATTGAATATACATGTATATATACATATATATAAAGAGAAGAAATATCTAAAGCCAATAATCTAAGTTTCTACCTTAGAAAACTTGAAGAATATAAACAAATAAAATCTAAACTAACAAGAAGAAAAGAAATAATAAAAATTAGAGCATAAATAAATAAGTTAAAAACAGAAAATCAATAGAGAAAATCCATGCAACCAAAAAGTTACTATTTGAAAAGATTCATAAAATTGATAAACCTCTAGCCGGACTCAAGAAAAAAAAACGCTGGTGGCGGGGACAGGAAACATGAGCTAACAATACTAGAAATGAAAGAGGAGACATCACTACAGATCCATTGACCATTAAAAAGGTAACAAAGGTATATTATGAATATCTGTATGGCCACGAGTTTGATAACTTACTTGAAATAGACCCATTCCTTATAAAACACAATCTGCCAAAACTCACACAAGAAGTTGACAATCTGAATAGGCCTATATCTATTACAAAAATTGAATCAATAGTTGGCCTTCCAAAAGAGTAAGCATTGGACCCAGATGGGTTTACTGGAGAATTCTATGGAATATTTATGGAAGAAATTATTTTATTTCTCTGTAATATCTTCCAGAAGAGAGAAGCGGAGGAAATACTTCCTAACTCATTTTATGAGGCCAGTATTACTCTAATATCAAAACCAAAGACATTGCAAGGAAAAAAAAACAACAACAGCTTAAGACCATATCTCTCATGGACATAGATGCAAATGTTTTGTTGAAGCAAATAATATCTAACACTGTAAAAAAATAATTAAACATCATGACCAAGAGGGATTTATCCCAGGTATGCAAGGTTGGTTGAACATTTGAAAATCAACTATTGTAATTCATCACATTAGGCTAAAGAAAAATCACATGATCATATCAATAGATGTGTTACTTGACAAAATCCAACACCCACTGATAATAAAAATCTCTCACCAAACTAGGAATGGAGGGAAACTTGGTAAACCTAATAAAGACCATCTACAAAAAACCTTCAGCTTACATCATATTTAATGGTGAGAAAGTAGAAGTTTTACTGCTATATTCTGAATCAAGTCAAGAATGTCCCCTCTCACCATTTCTTTTCAACATTATGTTGTAAGTCTTAGCTGATGCAATAAGACAAGACAAGGAAGTAAAGAGAAGAAGGATAAATAAAACTGTCTTTGTTCACAGATGACATGATCCTTGACACAGAAAATCCAAATCAATAAATAAACAAAAAAATCCTGGAACATATAAGCTATTGTAGCAAGATTGCTAGATAGAAGGGTCATATACAAAGGCCAATTGCTTTCTTATAGACGAGCCATGATCAAGTGAAGTTTAAAATTAAAAATACAATGCCATTTACATTAACACCCCCAAAAAGAAGCACTTAGGTATAAATCTAACGAATACGCATAAGATCAATATGAGAAAAACTACACAACTGTGATGAATAAAATCACAAAATAACTAAGTAAATGGAGAGATATTCCATTTTCATGGATAGAAAACCATTGTCGGCCAGGCGCGGTGGCTCAAGCCTGTAATCCCAGCACTTTGGGAGGCCGAGACG
>NW_016809923.1:963194-964445 GCF_001698545.2 Rhinopithecus bieti
AAAAAAAAAAAAAAAAAAAAAAAAAAAAACCATTGTCAAGATGTCATTGCTTTTTCAGCATCATCTGTAGATTCAATGTAATCTCAATAAAAATTTCAATGAGTCATTCTGTGGATATTAACAAACTGATTCTAATGTTAATTCAGATAAGCAAAAGACTCAGAATAGCCAATACAATATTAAAGGAAAAGAGCAGCATCAGAGGATTTCCACTGCTTCACTTCAAAACAATATAAAGCTACAGAAATCAAGGCAGTGTGGCAAAAGGGAAGACAAATAGATAAATTGAATAGAATGGAGCAAATACAGTTTTTCAGCAGATACTGCTGGAACAACTGGACATTCACATGCAAGAAAAAAATGAATCTAGATTCAGACTTTATACTCTTCACAACAATTAACTCAAAAGAGACCATATAACTAAATATAAAATGAAAAACTATAAAACTCTTAGAAGATATCATTGGAAAAAAGTCTGATGCCCTTGAATATGGCAATGCCTTTCTATACAGAACACCAAAGTCACAACCCAGGAAATAATAAATTGATAACTATACTTTATTAAAATGAAAAACTTATGCTCTGTAAAAGACACTACCAAGAGAATGAAAAGACAAGTCACAATGGGGAGAATATATTTGCAGAAGATATATCTGGGGTCTGTTATTCAAAATATACAGAAACTTCTTAAAACTTAACAATAAGAAAACTAGCAACCTAATTACGAAACAGACACCTCAGTGAAGAAGGTATACAGAAGGCAAATAAGCGTATCAAAATATGGTCAACATTATATGTCACTAGGGAAATATAAAGTAAAACTATGAGATAAGAATACTCCTATTAGTTGAACTAGTTTACAGTCCCACCAACAGGGTAAAAGTGTTCCTATTTCTCCACAGCCTCTCCAGCACCTGTTGTTTCCTGACTTTTTAATGATCACCATTCTAACTGGTGTGAGATGATATTTCATTGTGGTTTTGATTTGCATTTATCTGATGGCCAGTGATGATGAACATTTTTTCATGTGTCTGTTGACTGCATAAATGTCTTCTTTTGAGAAGTGTCTGTTCATATCCTTCACCCACTTTTTGATAGGGGTTTTTTTTTTTTTTTCTTGTAAATTTGTTTGAGTTCTTTGTAGATTCTGGATATTAGCCCTTTGTCAGATGAGTAGATTGCAAAAATTTTCTCCCATTCTGTAGGTTGCCTGTTCACTCTGATGGTAGTTTCTTTTGCTGTGCAGAAGCC
>NW_016809923.1:966207-1053935 GCF_001698545.2 Rhinopithecus bieti
TCTGCCAGGCTTTGGTATCAGGATGATGCTGGCCTCATAAAATGAGTTAGGGAGGATTCCCTCTTTTTCTATTGATGGGAATAGTTTCAGAAGGAATGGTACCAGCTCCTCCTTGTACCTCTGGTAGAATTCGGCTGTGAATCCGTCTGGTCCTGGACTTTTTATGGTTGGTAGGCTATTAATTATTGTCTCAATTTCAGAGCCTGTTATTGGTCCATTCAGAGATTCAACTTCTTCCTGGTTTAGTCTTGGGAGGGTGTATGTGTCCCAGAATTTATCCATTTCTTCTAGGTTTTCTAGTTTATTTGCATAGAGGTGTTCATAGTATTCTCTGATGGTAGTTTGTATTACTGTGGGGCCGGTGGTGATATCCCCTTTAGTACTTTTTATTGCGTCTATTTGATTCTTCTCTCTTTTTTTCTGTATAAGTCTTGCTAGTGGTCTATCAATTTTGTTGATCTTTTCAAAAAACCAGCTCCTGGATTCATTGATTTTTTTGAAGGGTTTTTTGTGTCTCTATCTCCTCAAGGATCTAGAACTAGAAATACCATTTGATCCAGCCATCCCTTTACTGGGTATATACCCAAAGGCTTATAAATCATGCTGCTATAAAGATACAAGCACATGTATGTTTACTGCAACACTATTCACAATAGCAAAGACTTGGAATCAACCCAAATGTCCATCAATGATAGACTGGATTAAGAAAATGTGGCATATATACACCATGGAATACTATGCAGCTATAAAAAAAAGGATGTGTTCTTGTCCTTTGTAGGGACATGGAGGAAGCTGGAAAACATCATTTTCAGCAAACTGTCGCAAGGACAAAAAATCAAACACCGCATGTTCTCACTCATAGGTGGGAATTGAACAATGAGAACACTTGGACACAGGAAGGGGAACATCACACACTGGGGCCTGTTGTGGGGTGGTAGGAGATGGGAGGGATAGCATTAGGAGATATAACTAATGTAAATGATGAGTTAATGGGTGCAGCACACCAACATGGCACATGTATACATGTGTAACAAAACCTGCATGTTGTGCACATGTACCCTAGAACTTAAAGTATAATAATAATAATAAAAAAAAGAAGTAACAACAACAACAAAAAAGAATACTCCTATTTGAATGACCAAAACCCAAAACACTGACAATACAAAAAAGCTGACAAGGATGTGGAGCAATTGCAACTTTCATTAACTATTAGTGGAAACCACTTGGAAAGAAGACAATTTGGCAAAACTGAAGATGCTCTTTGCCATATGATCCAGCAACTGCACTCCTTTATATTTACCCAAAGGAGTTGAAAACTTATGTACACACAAAAACATGCACATAGATGTTATAGCAGCTTTATTCATAACTACCAGAATTTTGAGGCAACCAAGATGTCCTTCAGTAGGTGAGTGGATAAACTATGGTATATCCAGACAATGAAATATTATTCTGCACTAAAAAGAAGTGAGCTATCAAGCTATGTAAAGTCATGGAGAAATCTTAAATGAATATTACTCGGTGAAATAAGTCAATCTGGTAAGGCTATATGCTGTATAATTTCAACTACATGAAATTCTGGAAAGGGTAAAACTATGGAGACAGTAGAATAGCAAGTGAGTCCCAGGGGTTAATGAGAGGGGCATAGAGAGGAGGAGGACAGAGGATTTTTAGGGCAGGGAAATTACTCTGTATCATTCTGTTCTGTTGGACGCATGCTATTATAAAGTTTATAAGTTGATTTGATTACAAAGTCAAAACCCCTAGAATGTACAACTGCAAGAGTAAACCTTAATGTAAACTATGGACTTTGGGAGATAATAATGTCAACGTATGATAGATTCATTCATGAAAGAAATGTACAACTATGGTGTGGGATTTTGATAGTAGGGAAAACTGTGCATATGTAAGAGTAGAAGGTATATTGAAAAATTTCTATACCTTCTGCTTAATTTTACCAGGAATCTAAAATTACTCAAAAAAATAAAGTCGTATTTTAAAAAGCAACATTCAGGGTACACCATGGAGTCAACAGACATCTAAATCAATCACAACATCTGCAACATTTATTTGTCTGAGACAGTAAGTAATGATTCTGGATCCTACAATATCCAATATCACATTCGCTACAAGAAAAGAAAATTCATTTCTATTCATTATAGTTTGTGGTAAGTGTATCGGCTTACAGATAAATATTTTAAAATTATTTTCTACATGTCACATTTGTAGACGAATAGTTATTGGTTTTCAAAAATTCAGAGTGTTATATGAAATAAACTGGAGTAATCCATTTTCAATTGCTCAACTACTATAATTAAATGGCTATAGTGCTAATGACGTGAACTTCCCTAGATCTAGTGTTCTCAGAGTTGAATTGGCTATGTCCCTAGTTATTAAAGAAAAAGGTGGCTGGGTGCAGTGGCTCATGCCTGTATTCCCAGCACTTTGAGAGGCTGAGGTGGGTGGATCATCTGAGGTCAGGAGTTCAAGAACAGCCTGGCCAACATGGTGAGACCTTGTCTCTACTAAAAATACAAAAAATAGCCAGGTGTGGTGGTACACGCCTATAATCCCAGCTACTCGGCAGGCTGAGGCAGAAGAATTGCTTGAACCCGGGAGGCGGAGGTTGCAGTGAGCCAAGATTGCGCTATTGCACTCCAGCCTAGGTGACAGAGTGAGGTTCTCCCTACAAACAAACAAAAAAACACAAAAGAAAAACGCAATACTTCCATTTAGTCATCTGCAGAGAAATGCTATATGGTATCTCCAACCTCCAGTTGATTCACAATTCTTACCTTCAAATTTCTCCATTAACTTATGGGAAATTATTTAGGGGCTGCTGTTTCGGTAAAGTGAAATTAGCCTGCCTTTCCCCTCTATGGTGTATACACAATGCATGCACACATTCATTTCTATAGTGTTCTATAAATATTTGAGTAATTAAAAAGAATTAGTGTCCTTGAGTCAAAAATCTGCTCTGTTTCTTACCATCTATATGATTTTGGTAAGGCTATTTAATATCTCTAAGTCTCAGTTTTCTCATCTGTAATAATTGTTTGTACCACATAGGCCATTACAGGATTTTAAATGTGATAACACATGTAAAAATGTAAAGTTCTCAGTATCCTACGTATTATTATTACTTCCCTACTTACATCCAGTAAGTAAATTATAGTTATTATTAGTATCATTATTGTCTAATTTAGCCCTTATGAACTTTTGAATTTTGTTCTCAGGTCATCCTCACTGTTAATTTTTTTCCTCTGGCCTGCTCATTAGGCTGCACTATTGTCTCTTTGGACTTGACATCACATCAAACCGATCTCTGTTTCTGTCACCACTGAACTTCATGAACATTTCTACTACTTGCTGCCTTTTCCTATTGATACTCAACTCTTCCCAATCTGGTTTCCCTTTGCCATTGTGTTGAAGTTTATCTCATCAAGGTTGCTGATAACTTCTCAATTGCCAAACTAGCAACGTTTTCTTCAGCACTCGTGTAACTTCATTTCCCTGTAACAATTAATCCTGGTATTCAAAATTTCATTATTCCAATGCTTTCTCCATTGGCTTCCTCCATTGGCTTCAGTGAGGCAACTCTTTGCTGTTTCTCTTATCTTTATGATTTCTTATTATTGGTGCTCTCCAGGATCTTGACTCTCTCACATTCTACATATTCTTCTTAGTGATATTATCAACTTCCACAGCTTCATTTGCTTCCTGTCCTCTTGCTTAATTGAAGTCCCCAGTTCTAAGGCCCAACTCAGCATTGTCATCTCCAATTCTATATTTTCCTAAACCATTTTTTAAATTTCTGCCCTCATACTAAATTGGAGACTTATTCATCATCCTAAGATACTTCCTAAATATCTATTAGGTCTTATATTCCCCCTCCCCAGCTCCTCTACAGCAGTTTTTAAGTTCTTGTAATTTCTTGCCCATTATTGTTACAGCCTCCAGTATCAGGGCCCTGAAGGTGTCCAATTAACTCTGACCAAACTTACACTTTTGTTAAAACAAGTCACTCAACATCTAAGTACTTAAAACATCAATAATTTATTTTCATGAGTCAGTGGGTCAGCTGTCTAAGCTGGGCTTGGCTTGAGGGCTTTGCTGATCTTGGCTGGGCTTCCTTGTTCATCTGGTGTTTGGTTGATCTGTTAGGATAAGTTGAGGTAGTTTCACTCTGCTCCACATGGCTTTCTCCTCCTAGAACAAGCATACAGTCCTGGCACGGCAAAGGTAGGGTCATATTAGCAAGAGAAACAACTCCACAGGCCTTTTGAATCCTAAATGAGGAAATGTTCAATATCATTTTTGACTATATTATTGCTGAAGCAAGTCATGTTGATGTGTATGCCAAGCCAAAGAGTGGGGAAAGATATTCTGCCTCTTCCATCATGTAGCAAAGGGTAGAGGTGCAGGGATGAATTAAGAATTATGACCAGCAATGCAATTTATAACACTGAATCTAGCCCCATCCCAACCCATTCTCTTCTCCTTATTTCCATTGACTTCGAAAGGTAAACTTAATCATGTCAATACCCGGTTGGTTGCTTTTTGAATAAAATACAAATTTCTTCACTTGGCTTACCAGACTCTTTATCTGCCCTAATCTACTTTGCCAACTATAGTGTTTATCTATTGCTTTATCTGCCCAGAATTTGTATTTTCCTGTAGAAAATCACTTCTTTACCATTCTATAGCATCTGTGTGAGGCACAGTGATGAGCATGGGATGCAGAGTGAACAAAACAGGTTACCCTTTTCCCTTGCAACGAGAATTCTGCCATTAGTGGAAAAGACTGAAATACAGGAGAAACAAATTCTTTTTACTGTTGAAGTTCTTGTCAATCATTTTACTTGCCTCCTGAAAAGAGCCTAGCAGCAGAATAAAGACAACATACAGAGGAAAGAAGAGCTGAGAAATAGAAACTAATAGAACAAGCTCTAAATACATCTCTTTTCTTTTGATCTTGAATGCATCCATGTTTGCATCCCTCTTCTCTCTCTCTCTCTCTCTTTTTTTTTTCCAACCAAAATCATTTAATTTAGTTTCTGTATTGGGTAACAAACGTTTCTGGCCCAAACCCATATATATTTATGTAACCACTCACACTTTCCCTATCAGGTCATGAACCAACACCCTCACATGTTTTATAAACATAATCTTTCCACCTTCCATTGACGCTGCTTTCATTAAAATTTCCAGTGATTTACTAATTGCAGAACCCTGCATTGTCTTTTTCCTTTCTCCCAAATAAAAAATTTCTAGTTACTCTAGTGACTCTTCAATGTCAAATGCCATTTTCCTGCAGTCTTTCCTAACCCCTCACACAAAATTAATATGTGGTATATACATATTTAGAAGGGGTAAAAGGAAAGAAAAAAAAAAGAGACTCAGACTCTTGTTGCATGTTTCATGAAGTGATATTAGAGAGATTCCTCCTATCCATCAGTATATGCAGTCAACTCTATCTTCACAATCCATCCGGAGTCAGATAACTTCTAATAACTTAATTTCCAACAACAGGGGTCAAGCCATCATCACTTCCCTCATGGATTGCTGCAATTATTCCTTGCTGATCTCCCAGTTTCTGTCCTTCTTTCCCTAAACTCGATCCTTAACACATTGAGTCCCTGTAATACGAAGTGAGACTGTGTCATATTTTGTTCACAAACTTATGTAAACTGTGCTGAACAATCTGGCCCCTCTTCCATTTTTCTGCTCTCATCTTCTCTTGCTTGTCCTCTTGCTTTCTCTGCTCTGGACACCATGACCTTCTTGCTGTTTTTCACATACATTACACATGCTCCTGCCCCAGGGCCTTTGTGTTTATTATTTCTTTCTGGAATTCTCTTCCTCCACACACCTGTCTGGGTTTTCTTTCACCTTCTTCACGTCTTTCTTGGTGTGTCATCTTCTCAGGTAGACCTTCTGAGACAAACATATTTAAAAGTTGAATCTCTATTCTCCTTCCCTGTATTATATTCTACAGAATTTATAAGTCTTTAACATATCACATATCTTGCTATGTATTTTTTTTCTGGTCTGTTTTCTGGTCACTAGGATGTATGTTCAATGAGGTCAAGTTTTTGTTTTTGTTTTGTGAGTGATCTGTTCCGTTCAATGTTCTGTCCCTGTTGCCTAGAATAGTTCCTGATGTATAAGAGGCTCTTAATAAATATGTGTAAAATAAATAAGTGAAGGGATGCATTTACTTAATGTGTATCTCCTCCATTGCATTGTGGTATGGAGGTTAGAGAATACATGGTGTGTATCTTACCACCACTGGACACCAGGACACATAACAGGTATGCAGTGAATGGATTTTTGTTTACTTGTTTGTGAATTCTTTATTGCCTCATTTTTTTTGTTTTGTTTTGTTTTTGGTACACACAACCAGTGAGTGTCAGAGCTAAGAATGGAACCTATATCGTTAAAAACCAAGTCTCTCTATGTCTGCCTCCTTGATATGACAATGAATCTCAGCCTCAGAAGAATCTGGCTGAAGAGGCTTGAGTGCTATCCTTTGACTTTTAAATAACACTATCTCATTCACGATGATTTCTTGACTCTATCAAAAGTATATTTGATGCTTGATTCATATGTAACAACTGTGTGATCTGGTAGTAAAATATCACAATGCATGTGGTGAAATTCAAGCAAAATACAGAGTACATTTTGACACATAGTACAGGTTTTGCCATATTAATAATTATGTGTCCTCTTTGGGGAAGGGGAAATGCATTTTTGGCTGGCAGTGTCTCTACCTGTAAAGACTGGATGAGAATGTGTGCCAACCTCCTGTTCCAGGTATTTTCTGACCACTCTGTCCCCTTTCCCACAATTGTTTTTGATTTGCTGATGGTCAGATTTGCTGCGAGAATATTTTTCACATAACACTTATCCTCGTGAAAAGTTGAGATATGGAGAAGTGTATGTACACATGCATGCATGTGCACACACAGGCACACACAGAAAGAAATTGAGCAGTGAAAGTGTAACTTCCTTGATTAGACTTTTTCCATAGTTATCTCATCTGAGGCTTAATTTAATATTTATTTTCTCTGTTTTATACTCTTACTGTCTCCTGGGAGAAACTACTGCTGCTCATAGCACAGGTTTTTATAGTTTGATTTATCTATCATTTTTCTCCAGTATATACCAAATAAACAATGTTTCACAGTTTTACACTCCATAACAGAATGCTCTAAATCTATCCCTATATATATGTATATTTTTTTTGTAAAATCTTTGGCAGCATATTACTACCATTTTTTTTTCTGTAAGGAAAATTATAAAGGTTAGAGGATAAAGAAATATTAGTGTTTTCCCATAAGAGAATGGATTGGGCAATAATACAGTGTTTACAAGATCATTCAACATTCTTTTCAAGAATCTTAGTCTTATAAGGGAGATTAATATTACTACAACCACCATGACTATTACCATTACCTCTGCTATGTTAACTACCATTATTGTGTTCTCTTACTTGTATATCTTGTTTAATTCTTAAAATTCTCCTAGGAAGTGGGTAGTATTTATTAACTCCATTTTATAGATAGGAAATGAAGACTCAGATTGGTTAAATAATGTTCCCAAGGTCACAAAGCTAGTAAAGGCTGGTGTTATGATTTGAACACAGCCCTACCTTCTTTCCCTCTAAATGTATGGCATGAAACTCATGACATTGCTACAAATTCCTTAACCTAAATAATTGAGTTATTTCAGGGTATAATGAATATATTTTAGTAATCTATTGAAGAAGTTCCAGTATAATTCATATGTATTCAATATGCTATGTCAGAATTTTATTAAAATTTTTTAGAAAATTTTTTAAAAGGTAAAAGTCTCACAAGATTATAAGTAATAACAGAATTCTATTCATTTTAAAATTATAGTTGTAATTACAATTATAATAAATGAAGGCAATTCAATTAATTTTCTGAGGATAAATTAAACTACAAAGATTTATTTTTGAAATTCCAATCTCTATTATAGACTGTGAATACAAATCATAGCTTTTATAAATTAATTATGACTCTTTGTTTTTCAAGAAGAACGTATATGTAAGAGCTCCTTCTTGAATTGGTTTTGCAAGTGATTAAAGAAAGAAAAGGAATAAAATTTTATATCACCTTTACATAGCAGGCATCTATCTTATTACATACCATAGACAGCCCTTTGAAATGGGCATTTTATTCTAGTTTTACACATGAAAAAAACTGATGCTCAGAGAGATAAAATAATTTGCTCAAATTTCCAAGCCAGACAGCTAGCTGCAGAGCCTGGAAGTGGTCCCCGGATCACCTTGACATTAACCTACACAACTGTCTTCATTTATGTTGCTAAGTGTTGAGTGTTTCATGAACTAGAAGAAGAATGGTAGAGGATGAATTAAGATAGGTCACCACAGGGGGCTACGTCATGTAGGTCCTTTTAGGCCATTATGAGTTTGATTTTACTTTTACTGAAATGGAAGGCACGAGAGGCTTTTGAGTAGATGGTCAACAAAATCTGACTTAAGTATTAACAGTATTTCTCTGTTCTCGTAGAATAGACTCTAGGATAATAAGGGCTAACATATGAGATCATTCAGAAACTATTGCAATAATTCATGCAGAAAATATTATTTAACCCAGCAGGATTTGCTCATGGATTGGATGAATATTCACAAGCTCATACTGGGTATAATGTTATGTATCTTCTCAGCTTTCTCCTTCACCCTAAATAACACATTATGCCTCTGTGTTTGTAGCCAGACCTGTATTTTAGAAAGAACACTAAGGAGATAGTATTTGAAGAAAGTATGACTAGAGACAAGCAGATCTGCTAGAAGGGTATTGCAACAATCCTAATGATAGATCATGGTGGTTTGAACCAAGGGAGTAGTAATGGAGATGGAGAAAAATCTGTAGATTTAGGATGAGAATTAGTGACTGATTGGTAGTAAGACATGAAAGAAAAGAATTGTTCATACCTTTCTGACTTAAGCAACAGTTTGGGTGATGATACCACTTTAAGATAAGGAAACACAGGAGAAAGATAATAGGTTCAATGTGGGAGATGGAAGGGAGATAACATGCATTCAGCTTTGGACCCACCAAATTTAGAGTGCTTGTGGGGTATCCGGGTGGTTTTCAGGAAAGTGTGGGCTTCCTTAACTGTGGGCTCAGAGGAGAGATCAGGGCTAGTGTTGGAGAGCCAGGTTCATCAGAGGATAGATAATTAAAGCCACAAGAACAGCTGAGGTCACCCAGCCAGAAAAGTTTAGAATTGGACAAGCAAAGGGTTGAGGATAGAACTTAGAGGAATATCTCTATTTAATGAGTAGGAAGAGGAAAAGGAGTCTAAGAAGCAGGATGTAAAAGTGGCTAAAGGGAGTTGGGGCAAAATTATGAAGGTGAAAGGTAGGAAAGCCAAGAAATGAGAGTGTGTGGTCAACAGTATCAAGTGTTAGCAACCACCACAGTAAATCAAGGATGGAACATAATTCAGTAGATTTAGCAACATAGAGCTAGCTAATTTCAATAGCAAGGGGGGAGAATATTACTATAGTTTGTCTGTTGGCTTGTCCACTAGATAAAGAGTTCCTATAGGATGCTGCTGTGTTCTTGAATCTTTGTTCAGTTTCCACTCCCTCCTCCACTTCATGGCATATCAGACAATCAAGATTTGAGATTTTACTGTCTGAAGTGATGACTTAAACTTCGACAATAAACCGCTGGCTCCATGTTGTATGTGCTATGCCCCTTATTCCTCTTACAAATATTATCCTCAATTAATTTTCTGTGAGAGACTTAAGAAAACTAGAATATATAGTGTCTTGAATTGCATTTGTCACTTCCTGCTTAATCACAGATGTCTCATCTTATTTTTAGTGCCACTAAGAATTACTGTCTTTGGTTGCTAATTGCTATAGAGTCACAGAGTGACAGTTATTTGTGACTTGCACAATCTATTTTGATGACTATACAACTTACATCCAAGGAATGCCACATTCCACTGAGTACTATGTTGGAAGACAAGATCATTTTACACTGAATTCCAAGTTCTCTATACTCCATCACTAGTATATCTAGATGTGAATACCCTAATTTGTGAGCTACATAACTCCTTTGTTTCCTTGCAATAGATGTCATATTAAACTGTCCTTCATACCCAAAAGACAGTGTTCCTTCCCTATAAAGCACCCCATTATACCCGATTGCAGTGTCGGGCTTTTGTAGTCTTTCTCAGAACTCCATTCATGCCCTCTCTCATAAAGGCCTCTTTGTAACATGCACATTAGGAGAACTCCCTAAATCTCAGGTTGTCTGGAAGGAATCTAAAGAGAAGAAAAGGAGAAATGTTAGGATATATATTTGGCGCAAACATACATAAATAAAAGGCTGACCAGTTCAAGATGTTGTTCCATTTGCAATAATCCCAATGAGATGAAACATTTGTGTGCTTGTTTTCATCACGTTGTTCTGACTATGGTGCCTTTCACTGCCTGCCTTAAAAGTGTTTACCTACTTACTATATACCTTTCACCTTTGGCCTCACTTTTTCAACACAAGAAACTTATGCATATGCAGAGACCAAAAATTTCCATAAGCTCCTTCATTTCAAATAAAACATTTCTACAAATACAAGGATTTTGAGGGGGGTTTTAGTTAAGTTTCATACCCTATCTATATAACATTTCAAAAGAAATTAAGTTTGATTTTGAAAACAAAAGCATTTCATTATTTTATCTAATTTTTAATATTTCTAATGATTCTTTGTCATTTTTTCTATTTGTCACAAGAAAGAGAAAGAAAACATAAAAGGAAATAATGAAAGAGGGAAGAAAGGATGAATGAAAGGAAGAAAGGAAGGAAAAAAAATACAGTGGAAGAAAGTCAGAGCAGAGATTATATTAAGCAGTGGCAAATGCTATTCACCTTTTATAGGCTCTATGTTTTATAATGAAGATACTTCATTGAAACAATGATGCATACTTCAAGGGTTCCCTGGAGAGCAGTGAATCCTGTTTGGAGAGATTCATGAATATGTGCATTAGCACAATCCAACTGGAACTTGCCCTTAAAAAATGAACCACAAGAGAAACTGATCAGTTTTTGCTTATGTATATAATCAGAAGGTTATCGTGTTATCTCTCTCTCCATGGGAAAAGCAGATGCATATTTTTTTTTGCCACATCAGATGAGAAATGCCAAAGGAAACAACAATTTTTCTCTTTCTGTGATGTTCATTATATGAAACGTACATAGAGACTTTTTAATACTGGATCAAAAGAGTAGAAAATAAATGTAGATTCAATTTTTCAAAATTAATTTTTTGCATAACATGAACCATAAAATAAACCTTTAAAATATACATTTCTGCCTTAACTTTCTGAAGGTCATTAATAAACTTGCACTGAAAAGATTGCTAGAGATTACATCTATGAGACAAATATTTCAAAATCAAAGCTCACAAAAAGGTACATGTAACCTTGTGCCCTAAAGATGAATGAGGGACACATGGCAGATCTTGAAGTAGTAGTTTATTTAAAGTACAAAGAATTCCATGAAAAATATTTCTAACCAGCAGTTGGTGCCCAGTTATCATGAAAAGTGACAGATCACCACTAAGCTATTTACAATGATAAAGAGTGTCTAGGTATATTTGCAAAATTTATCTGCAAGTTTTAGCTCCATTAATTTTAAACAAAACTGAAAGTGTAAAAAAGAAGAAACTCAAAGAAATTTGATCATCATAAAGAAGCAACAGAGAGAAAATGTTACCTAAAGACTGACTGGATATTGTTAAATGGTCACGTTCTATGCTGTGCCAAATGAAAATATTATTATCAAATGTTAATAATTGCTGAAGGAAACTTGAAGTTTTTCTCTAGATATGGAGAAAATGGTGCGAACTTAGAAAACACCTTCCCTTAAGCTTTATATATTGTTATTTTTATTATACGTTCTTTGCTCTGAATTTAACTATGTCAGCATTATCAGCATGTTCAAACACAGAGGGGAGAAATAATTGTCTTACAAAAATCACAATCATATTAGTGTTAAAAATGACTTAATTCCTGGCTGGCAATTTCTTTTTTAATGTGACAGTTAGTCATTTCTTAGGCATCTGTTAATGAATTGCCAGAAACAGTTTCAATTCATCATTTCTAGTCACCATATTCATGGAGAAAACTGTGTTTAAATTTGTCCATGGTGTTCTCAAACTTCTGGATTCAAAAACTTCTGGACATCTTAAGTTTTCCAAAAGTGATTTGAGGGCCTGCACTATTTTCAGTATGTAGGGTAGGGTCAAGGGAACACAGTTAATTTGAGAGGGCACAATATTGTAGTCAGGCAATTAAATTATTTGTAACTTTTCACCAGAAGTCGTATTCATGTTTTGGAAAATTAGTACTTAGCTAAGCTGCAAGGAAGAAAGCATTTTATTTAGTAATAGTTCAAATAATGCAGTAAAAATGTCTCTCTGTGCATTTGAACTGGCCCTTGTGGCCTGATTCAGTGTTTTGCCCATTTTCTTGGCTTTTCGAGTTTCACACACACAAGAAATTGTACAAAACACTTAGCACTATTTTTTTTTTTTTCATAATGGGGCTTTTACCGCACAAAGGCAAGGAAAAATTATTTGGAAAGGTGAACAGGCTTTTAGAAAAACTAGAAAACACTCCTCATACATTTTAGACTCAGCTTTCTGCCCCTTTCCTGCATGTTTTAAATCTAGCCACTAGGATCCCTGAAATAATTATGCTCCTTAATGTTAAATACTGAATATGATCATTCATAGCTGGCCCACAAAAACAAATTTCAGAAAGAAGAATGGTGTTGAAGGAAGACGACTATTTACTGACAGTTTTCTTTTCGTGCCTATGCATCTAAAATCTATTTATCGCTTTGTTTATCTATCTATTAAACTATCTCAGAATTCACATATGCATCACCGAAAATGTGGCTTTCGGCTCTTTTTGCAAATAGGTCCTATCATAAAGATTTTTAGAAGTTTTATCTTATATAAAAAGGCAGTTTTCATCAGCAACGCGGCCATCTGTTTAGTGAAAACAGAGCTAGTTAGTGAATTGCAGACTGTATGTGCATGTGTGTGTGTGTGTGTGTGTGTAGAGGAGGTGGCAGTGAGGGAGTAGAAGGTCAAAGGGTAAATTCCAATTGCTGTGACATATTTTTATGAGCTGAATCATACCCAGCTTTCAGCCTTGAAAGGGGAAAAGGATCTTAGAAAAGGGAAGTCACATGCATGGGCAGGTCAGGAAAATCCTCAAGAAGTCCTCTTCCAAATTAGCTGTTGATTGTTCTCCAACCGCCATATCCATCCATTTGAATTTTATTTTATTGTCCCAGGACTTGAAAAGATCTGTTTTATATTACGCGAAACCCAGTTCAAATTTGGGTTGCAAAACATAAAGTTATCTTGGAGAATTTACTTCCCTTTTATACCTTTGATACTGTTCTCCTCCTTGGAGGGGATGAGGGGGTGAAGCCTCCTTGAAAGTGGGAAAGGAGGAGGAGACTACGCGGGAGTTCTTCCCAGCAGGAGGCTGACAAAGCATTGCTACCGCAGGAAGGAAAATGCTAACCGGAGCGGGAGAAAAGACAGGAGGGGCCCCAGGAACCAAGCCTCGTTAGAGACCCTAACCACTCCACCTTAGCCTCCCCTCCCTGCACCCACGCTCTCTGGCAAATGTAGAGGCTATTTTCTGCTTTTTACAAGAGGTGCTGCCAGGGGGGAAAAAAAGAAGAAGAAGAAGAAGAAGAAGAAGAAGAAAAAAAAAAAAAAAAAAAAAAAAAAAAAAAAAAAAAAAAAAAAAAAAAAAAAAAAAAAAAAAAAAAAGCTGATGCTAAAATCAAGGAAGAAACAGCAGAAGGGTCGGGGCAACAGTCAAGGCAGAAGCAGCTGCCGTGGCCGGCCCAGCTACAGTCATCTCAGTCCCAGCGGCGCGGCAGCCAGCAGCAGCCGCCGCGGTGACAGCCCAAGTGGCAACAGCTGTGGGGAGGCTCGGCTTCTTCCCCACGCCTGTCCGCGCCAGGAGTCAGAGTAGGGGAGTCCCTATCGCTCCCATCTTCTGAGCAAGCAAATTCTTCTCATTCCTTCACTCGCGCCTTCTCAGCGTCAGCTGACCCGCTGCTCCCTCCCTTGCTTCGGGGATTGGCCCAACTGTCCGCCCCCACCGCACCGAGAGACACGCGAATGACACCCGGGGTTGTTGTAGTAGTAGGTGGGCCTGCGGCTTCAGGAGTGCGTTTCCTGAGCCAGTCAGACCTGGGCCTCTTCGGCCTCTATCCCCCTGTTGGCTGAACAAAATGCCCGAAGGCATTTTGGTGGTGCGATTGCCAGTGACTAAACAGGACCTTAATTTTCAAAGTTGATGGGGACAAACCCAGGCATAACTGGAGAGGGTGACCACTTCCAAGGCGTTGAAAGAAGACGAACAAATTAGGCCATTTCAGTATTATCAGAGACAGTATTATGACCCTTTTTGTTGTAAAAGGAACATAAATGTAGCTACAGATTGAATGAAGTTATAGGCCATAAAAGGGCAGGAGAGAAAAGGGAAAAGATAATAGGCACTGTCCATTTGAGCCTGTTACACTTACTGTTTCAAATCTATTTAGCTAGTGTTAGTGACAAATACATAGTTCATCGGCAATAATAAATGAGGGAAGGAGTAAGGATAAATATTATGGAACGCTGCTGTGTGTTTAGAATAGTGACAATTGCTGTTTATTTGCTTTTCACTTATGAAAATTACACAGGGCAAGGTCATATGTGAGACATACGTCTTTATATTATTTTTTCTCATATTTTTGAAAGTCAGGGTGAGTGGAAGCCTTCAACCTTATTTTTCTTGTTTAGATAAGCAAATATCAACCAACCTTTCTTAAAAGTATAGATTTCTTTCTATTAAACACTTAGGCAAAACTGATTGTACTTTTTTTTTTTTTTTTTTGGCATTTATAGCCATCTTGTTTACTTCCAGTAAGGTTATCTTATAATGATTACTAAATTCTACCCAAAAGCTTATAATATTTCACATACATTAACTGTAGCTCTCCCATTAAATTATGTATTTCTTTATGTACTTGGGCTTTTCATGGGGATTTTAGGGACATTATTCACTTACTGGAAAATTAAATTGATTTATGTTTTTCCTTTGCTGTTTTAAGCATAAACTCTTTAAAGGCAAAACTGGGGGTTTCTCCATAGGCCAGAAACTACCAGATTCACAATGATCCTTACATCGATGCATTTTTGGTTGGACCAAACAAATAAGTTAAACTTCAAATTTTCAATTTGTACACATAGGGTAACTGGTTTCAATTAAATGGGGAAATACATTTTTTTTTAGGGTGAAATAACTTGGTGCCTTAAATTTGAAGAGGCAATTATTTGATGTGGTAACAAAAGAATATTAAAGAAGTAACAGTTTATTTTGAAATTTCAAAATGAATTAATTTTATATTTTGGTTATTTGAAACAGAGTGGAATATTCACAAGTAAGATTGTACAGTCACATTAATAAATGTGATCGTTATGAATTTATATTAGAAAAACATTAAACTACATTTAGATAAATTATTTTACATAAATTTCAGTAACACTTTGAAGCAATTTTATAAAAATTTGAAAAAATTTCTTAAAGACAAGTGAATTGATTGTCAGATAGATCATTGTAATATTTTTTCCAATGTGCCATTAAGGAATTTTTATTAAATGATATATAAGATTAAATACNAAACAAAAGCTCTCTGAACGAAGATTCAGGAAGAGATTTCTTGAGCTTTGTCTAAATTCAAAGTGCCCTCTACTGTCAAAAAAGTGTACTGCTCAGGAAGAGAAAATGACAAATCTGAAATCAAAATCTAGACAGTGAGACACAGAAGAAAACTACAATAGGTAATGGCGCTGCCTCTCAACCCTGGGGCGATGCAGTTTGGAATGTTCCATAAGTAAATAGTTACACTCCCCTTCCAACTTCAAAGTTACATTAAAATTATTTGGAACTTTATAACTATTGCTAAACTTTTATTTTCTTAGCCTTGCTTTTACAATGAAATTTTACTTTGGTGTCAACATATGGCTTACTGTAAAGACTTGAACAATGCATATTGTGGACTACCAGACTAAACTTCAAAACTATGCATACCCAGATGTCTTTACTCTTGAGAAGTATTATTTAGAGGTTCTTTATGTATATATATACATATACAATATTTTTATTTTTATTTTAGATTATATATATATATATCTAAAGAAAGAAAATATTTATCATTACTATGATAAAGCTAAATAATCAGTTGATTCAGTGTGTGAAGAGTTTTAAAAGATCATGTACACAAATAAGGTGTTGCATATTTTGTTCATTCTTAAGAAGGTGTTTAAGCATTATGAAGACAGTCTTAAACATGATCTGTGTGTTTAGGAGCAAGCGTGTTACCATCTTTTAATTAAATTCAGTGACCCAAAGAAAATTTTGCCATAAGAAATTCAAGCTATTCCACAATGTTAAATTGTATTTTGTAACATACTGAAAAGTAATGAAATTTAAGTTTTGTTATTCATATAGGTGAAAATTTTAGAAATGTTTACTATGTTTTATCATGTTAAAACCATATATGTTAATAAATGGATATATGTTGATATAATGTTAATATATTACAATATATTAACAATGAGAGACTTCTGATTGAATTGATAATTTTTATAATAATATCAACAATTTGAAGTCAAATTAAGAGGTTCTGACATAATTGAGGTATGGGAAAGGAACTGATTTGTCAAGTGTCCAACTTGTGTAACAGGTCTTGGTTAATTAGCTCCAGGAAATAGTTGGTCTGTATTTTAAGCAAAAGCAAAATAAAGATTTATATAACTTGGGGAGGGATTTTGTATAAAAATCAAGGGCTATAGATTTTATTTCAAATAAATATTGAAACAAGTTTTCAGTTTAATCAACTGAAATCTATTAAATTGATTGAACTGACACCTACATATTTGTATTATATGTAGGTGTCAAATGTTAAACAGTTTAGTGCAAAAAATACCTTTCCTAGAGGAAGTGAAATTTAGTGTTTTAAATAAACACAAATAATGGAGCATGTTTGGAATCTATGTTTATGTATCTGCATAAATAACAATCTATTTACAACTTGAGAGAATTTTAGCAGTGACTGTTAGGTGGGGAGGGCCTCCCTGTTTCCAGTACTTTTCTTCTCTTTTCCTCTTCAGTTCCTCTGGTTGACTATGAACTTTGCCCCACCCCAGATGTCCTTGCTGCCTTCTGTGAGGAAGAAGGGCATTCAACTAACACTCAACATTAATGCCTTCCTGATAGATGGTTGTAACTACCAGGGACTTTTGTATGCTGACAAACAAACAAATGAACATATAAAGGAGAGAGAGAGGCAAAATTCAGCCCAAAGCGGTGGTTCTCTGGTGGTAGAATTTAGAGGCAATTTGGAGGAGAAACTTGTTGGATAAAATAACATTATATGCCATTAAAGTTTAGGGTTGGCTTTACTGTCACAAAGAGCATGCCAGTCTTAATTGTTTGAAAAATCCAGCACATCCAGTATACCTAAATATTTCCTCTGGTTGTTTTCAGTACTTTAGGTCAAATCAATAAATACAATGAACCTAATTTCTTCTGAATCATGAGTTCCCTTGATCAGTGCACAATTATTTTCCACTCCTTGAAAACGAACTTTCATTTGTAATATTAATCCTAAATTTAATAAAAATGTGCCCACATTACTAAAAGTCTAACGATACAGTATATTAGATGGTCAACGAAAGGCTCTATGTTTATATTTCCTTTGTTTTGCAGAATCAACTCTTCTCTTCTAAATTCAGTTTAAGATAATCTAATTTATAATTAATGTAATCTAATCTATCTAATAATAGACCCTTGTTCTTGGGTCTAAGAACTCTTCCTCATTATGAGTTCGCTTAGGAAAACGTTAAATCAAGGGACTTGATGTCCTCTAACCAATGATGTGCCAAAGCGGGCCCATGGGACTCTTTCCTTTGGGAATATGAATTTTGAGTTAAATGTTATAATGATTTAAAAAGCAACAACATTGCCTTCCAGGAGAGACTGCTCTTTATTTCCTATTACCTGGAACATGGTCGCTGCTTTTTTTTGACTGTGCTTGTCCAACTATCTCATCCTTGCTGTGTGCTACACAATATCCTTTTGATAAATTTCATTTCTGTTTAAGCTAGGTTGTCATTTTCTTTTGTTTGCAATCTAATAAATCTAACTGACACAATACAGTGTCTTTTTCAGGGGACAATTTGTAGATTCATAGGTGACATTTACAGAAATTTCACAAATTTTCATTTCAAAGGATGGGAGCTTGGTTCAATCAAGTCCTTGGCCCAAGCCAAGTAACAAGCTTGCGCCATAGAGTGGGATACAGTTTTAAGCCTCCTGGTAGCCATAGCATTACACTGAAGTATGGATTAATCACCCCCAATCTCATGATCTGCTGGGTTTTATGTTTAGCATGGTTGACATAAATTCCTATCTTCTTCATCCTTGCAATCTAATATTAGGAATGTTAATTTGGATAAAAAAAAGATGTATGTAATGGAGTTAAAATAATTTTAGCAAATGAAATTATTATGACAGCATGAGATATTTGTAGTATATGTAGGTGTCAAATGTTATGCAGTTTAGTCCAAGAAATATCTTTCCAGGAGGAAGTGAAATTTAGTGTTTTTAATAATGGAGGGAACATGTTTGGAATCTATATGTTTATGTATCTGCATAAATAACAGTCTACTTACAACTTGAGAGGATGTTCAATGAAATTCCTCTTTTTCTTAAGATAATTGTTACAGATACAAGAAAGTATGAATTGTGGAAAACTGTCTTTCTTTAAAACATCAACAGTAACAAAGCATGACACAAGCATTTAATAAAGGCATTATTGTAGACTTTCTTCATTCCTGAGAACCAACAGAAAAATCTCAAGGGACAGATCATTAAATCTTCTTCCTCAGTGTTAACTTAGGCAACAGCTCAGGAGACATCTCTGAGGGTGCAAGACACTTATTAGAAGCATGTTTAGGAATTTCTGACTGTTTTTCAAAAACTACTTCTGCAGAAAACAACTGCATTGTTACCAAGCATTTCTGGAAACCAGGTATAACTGAAGAGATTCAATTCATTAGAAATATGATAAATTATAAATGGTAAAGGTTGAAAAAGGCTAAGTTGTGGGGGATATATAAATTAAATATGAGAGGTATAATGTAACTATCAGAGATCACTTGGTATATATTACTTTATCATGTTTTATATTATACTTTTTGAGATAAGTCAATTACCACAGTATTATTTTATGCCTCACTTTCTTTATAGGGGAAAAGCAGAGAAAAAATTTGGAAATAAAATGTCTAAAGTGTGTTTTGTTTTCCTTTTATACTATTATCTAAACATTCTGATATTCATAACATAAACCATATTTATGAATCCTTCATCAACTATAATTAATTCCCACTACTTTTTTCTTCCAGGAGGAATTATTACTAAAGCCAAGATTTTTCTCACAAACCATTACCTTTCCTTGATCTGGCATTGTATATGTTTTTCAATGGATTCCAAATAATAAATATAGTGTTTTCTATTTGTGTACTGAGTCAGATTTAGTATTTTCATAATTAAAGTTTCACTTGCTTCTGTTAATCAAAAGGTGCTTCGTTTTGATTGGTAAATTTGTTTGATTTACTCAAAAATGAGGTTTAATGATCAGCCCAAGATAACCCACGTATTAGGAGATTTAGTAGGCTTAAAGCTCAGATCTTGAGACTCACAGCCTGGCAAGGGTTTTTAATTTACTCACTTATTTATTTAGTTTTTGACAAGTATTTATTGAGTACCTACTTAGATACTTTTCCAGGCACTGATTAGTACTGCTTTCTACCTGAAACAACATTTCCTTGCCCAGGAGTAAAGCAGGCAAGATTATTAGAGTGATTCGTTTCACAAACCACTGCCTCAGAGATCAATTGAGGCTACACCTTCAGGCAATCATTTTATGACTACTTGCTTGTAACTAATTCATAGGAAAGATCTTTTTTGTTTGATTTTGTTTTAATTCTGTTCTGGACTGTCCACCTGGGCACGTTGGAATTGATGCTGAATATGATTTCATAAGAGCTAGGCCCAACTTTGCTCCAACCACTCTTACATCTCCAGACCCAGCTCTGAGAAACCTGAATGTGGGGCCACTTCAGTCTCCTCTCTCCGCTAGCCCTGATTCACCACCACACAAACCCTAGCTTGTCTGGGAAAGGAGTTCTTTATCTAGAGCCAAACCACACATAAATCTGTAATTCTGAACATCAGGAAATGCCAGCTGTGTAAGTATTCACATTCCCCCCTGCTTTTCCTTTCTTCTCTGTGCTTTCTTGCTTCAATAGGCTAGATTTTCATCCAGTTGCCTTTCCATTTCCTTTTTTGTTTTAAAATCTCTCCTTCTACTGACCTCTGCCATTTAAAAAATCATTTTTATGTGATGCTGGGCAAGTCACTTAGCCTCAATGAGTCTGGCTTTGTTACCTAGGTAGAAATAACTTTACTTGAAGAACTGTTGTGATTAACATATTTAAAAGTGCTTCACTTCATTCCTTTTACATAGCGGTGTGATTGGTGAGTGCCTTATGAAGACCGGTCTTCCTGGGATCTGTGGATAAAACCTGCAGACAGCTTCTAAGCTAATTTGAGGATGGTATAATGATATCAAGGGTTCATTCTATGTAAACAACTTACTCTGTTCTACTACATTGTTATTTTAGACTTTGCATTTCAGCTCTTCCTATAGTGTTTGCTATCCTATTATTGTTGTTGTCTGATTTTTAATTGACAACTTTCTCACATATTGAAAACATCAGTAACCAAGTAGCAAGTTGGCTATTATTTCCTCTAACTTAAACTTCTAAATTAGAGAGGGCAAGGCCTCAGTATTTTCAATTTATAATCACTTGCTAGGAGATCTTACCCTTTGCTCTAAATTCTTCCTATATGATAATAATTTCCAAATTTATGTCCCTTATCTGATCTATTTCCTAAACTTCAAACTCATATATCCAACAGCCTACATGACATCTCCACTTGGACGTCCAAGAAGCATCCCAAACCTGTATCACTAAGTCTAAATTCTTGATACTTCCCCCAAAATCTTCTCCCTCTAAACTTTCTTTGGCTTAATTATGTAGGCCAAACATGTATAGCCAATTCTTAGACGTTTTTTACACTCATAATTTAATCTAATCTTTAAGTAAATCCTGTCAGTTCAAATTTCAAAATGTATCCCAACCAGACACATTGATGCTACACACCTAGTCCACTCCTCCATCACCCTTGCCTCAACTTCTATAATATTCCTGGGGGGTGTCCCTGCTTTTAGTCTTGCCCCTCTGCAGTCTGTTCATCATAAAGCAACCAGAGGGGTATACTTAAAATATAAATTAAATCATATCCCTCTCTACATAATACCTTTCAAATGCTGCTTCTACTTAGAATCAAATCCAAAGTTCTTATGTGGACTCAAAAGTTTCTGTCTATTGAACAAATAATCTAAATTAATGAGAAAACCTCGTGCTTACTTCTAATTTATTTCTGACCACTTTTCCACTTTTCCCACTGGCCTCTTTGTATTTCCAGAAAAGCATTCCAACTAGTCCCATTGCTCTGATTATTCTATCTGCTTGGAGAGTGCTTCATCCAGATATCTATATAGTTCACATCTTTGCTTCATTCAAGGTTTTTCCCAAATATCACTGGCTTGAGGAAATATACTCTGACTATCCTGTACATTTTATTCAACCAGATATTTGCCCTTTCTGTCTCTCTTGCTACAATCCTTATGTTTTAGGTTTCTCTCTAATTATTTCATTTCCATTTGAAGAGCTTCTTTTAGCATTTCGTTTAAAGCAGCTCTACTGGTGACAAATTATTTTAGTTTTCCTTCATCCTAAAATGATCTTATTTTGTTTTATGTGAAGGATATTTTAATTGGATAAAAGACTGAATTGACAGTTTTTTGTTTTTTTGTTTTTTTCAGTTCATCACTTTCTAAATGCTATTTCATTTTCTTATGGCCTCCATGGTTTCCAGTGAGACATCTGCAGCTATTCATACTTTCAGTTTTTGGTACTGTGTGTTGTTCTTTCCCCTTCTGGCTGAATTAAATTTTGTTTGTTTGTTTTTGATTTTTTTTAACTTATCCTGTTTGGGGTTTAGAGTTTACTAAGCTTATATGATTTGTAAATTTGTCTTTCACCAAATTTGGGAAAGTTTTAGTCATGATTTCTTTATATGTATTTTCTATACAAATATATTTCTCCTCTCCATCTGAGACATTTCTGATATGAATGTGAGACTTTGATATGGTCTGCTCCCTAAGGCTCTGGCCACATTTATAAACTCTTTTTTAAACTTTTTAAAACTTTTTCTTTATATGTTTCAAAATAGATAATTTTTATTGCTCTATCGTTGAGTACACTAATTCTTTCAATTCTACTATTGAACTCCTCAGTGAATTTGTAATTTTTTAAATCATATTTTCTAATTCTAAAATTTCTATTTGGTTTTGTTAAACAGCTTCTATTTCCTTGCTGAGAACTTTTATTTTTTCTATTTGCTTCAAGAGTATTTTCTCTTGCTTCTTACATCATTGTTACAAAGGGTGCTCTAAATTCTGTGTCTGATAATTTCAATGTATGAGTTGTCTTGGAGTTGACATTTGTTGATTGTGTTTTTTCTTAAAAATTGTTTAGGTTTTCTTGGTTTTATGTACATTGGATAATTTTGGGTTATATCCTAAAAAATTTGAAAATTTTAAACAAGGAAATCTATCTCATTATAAGGCTCTTGGTCTTGTTAACATCTAGAGAATATTACCTTTACTTTCTTTCTTTCTTTCTTTCTCTTTCTTTCTTTCTTTCTTTCTTTGTCTCTCTCTCTCTTTCTTTCTCTTTTTTTTTAAGTAAGTAGTCAATTCAGTGAGGTATAGACTTCAAGTCCATGATTTTTCTTTTATGGGCCTGGTTCCAACGTCAGATTACTCTCCAAAACCTGTTTCTGGTCTTCCCTGATTATACATCCATCACCCAGGGGTGAGTGTGAAACCTGTGCAGTGATTTACTCTGTAATTCAGTTTTTAAGTCATTGCCACATTGATGCCCTTTTCTTTCATTCATGTACAGCTCAGCTTGGGGGTAATCTCAGAATTTAATACACAGATCCAAAAAATTCCTTTCTCCAGCTGCATCCTTTCAGTGATCCTGTCTCCAGTCTCTCTTTCTAAGGATTTCTCCTTCTGGTGTTCTGGAAAGAAAGCCGAGGTTTTAGATTTCTATGCTATTGCCCACTTTCCATTACTTGGCTGGCTTAGTGGTAAAGCTGCAAGACAAAGAGTTTGAGAGCCTCCTGAGTTGCCCCTGCTGCTGCTGCTGCTGCTGCAGGTTATTTTTCTTTTTGGCTCTCACCTGGAGGAGGGCTCAGAGAGTAAAAAAAAAAAAAAAAAAAAAACTTTACTCCTCAGGTACTGCTGTCATAGGGTGGGAATGAGGAGTGCTGCCTCTTTCTTACTGCACTTGTGGAAAGGAAAGTGGTGCTACTTTATGGCTGCTCTGTTGTTAGTTCTCACCTGGTATAGGGCAGCGAAAGTCAAAAGGGATTGCCACTGCAGCTACCACAATTACATGCCAGTGACAATATGGAAAGATGCTATGGTTATCTCATATGAAGTCTCTTTGCACTTGTCCTCTATCTGCTTATGTCACATTCTATGCTTCACAGCACAGGTACACACTAACACAAATACACACACACATACACATATACACACACGTAACATAGGAACAACTGAATACTGGATGGTAGCAAGAGTACACAAGGCCTGCTTGTGCTTCCTGACAGGACGTCTAGGAGGATCTACTTTCTCATCTTCCTGTGTATGTACTTGATATTTCAGTGGGAAGATAATCATTTTTGTCTTTGGAAATGCTGGGCAAATGCTTTTCTCCCCACTGAGAACTTAGGAAAACTACTGAAAGACAGGATTATGGACTTAGTCAAATAGGAGAATAAAAACGTAAGACTTTGGATGTACTAGCGGATCTAAAGTGTCTGTATAGGAGACCCAATTACAAAGTAATGATTTCTCTAGAAAAAAAAAAAAACAGTGGTTATGCTGCTGTATAGTGGAATTGAAAAAAGAATGTGACTGAGAAGAGGCGGGCATAAGCAAAACTACCAAAATATGCTTGTAAAAAAATGAAAGGCCATCATTTTTCATATCTGAGCAAGCAGGTTAAGACTTTTCTGCAACATCCATTTTCTATGAAAATAAAAACTTATAAAGTTAAGTAGTGTTCTCCCCTATAGAAAACCTAGTGATTTTTGAGTTGGTCCTCATATAATAAAATTGCACATATCCAGCTTTCTTGATTAAATTAAATTATGACAGAAGTCCATTTTTTAAAACATTGAGATATGGGGGGCTGGTTACCCTTTCTGTTTTCTTTCCATTCTGTGCTGTCTATTGCTGAAACTGTAGTGGTTTCCTTGGAGACTATTAAAGAATGAAACTTGATTGGCTATATTGGCAGAAATATTGTCAGTGGACATTTTGAGAAATATTTACGTATCAGCTGTACATAAAAGAAGAAATGCTTAACACATAGGAGATCTGTTTTAATTGCAGTATGAAAAATCTCCTTGATAAACTAAAATTAGAGATGGGAACAATAACCTAGTAGGTCATCTTGTCAATCATCCTGGCTATTATTCATTTAATTATTCTCTTCCTTGTCTGGTACAGTTAAACTAGTTTCATTCTTTTAGAATATTTTTCAAGTAGACAATTTTAAAACAATTTTCTATATATTCTATATCTTTCTCTTTTTAACCAATCAGATTATCAGAAGGGAAAGAAGATGTACAAAGAATGACTCCCTCAATTCCCTTCTGATACACAAAAGAGGATAAAAACAAACAACAAGCAAAAGGAACCTTAAATGTGCACGCTATACAATGTTCTCCAAAACCAGAAGCACTCGATTCAGGTTTATTTATAAGACAATGCTGTAAAGCAGAGGATGGAATCAAGAGGTTACTACACAGGAACCACTTATATTTAAGGTTACAGATTGGGACCAAGGATTCAGTTCTAGCTGCCTCTTAATTTGAAAATAGATAACTAAGTAGACTTGTTTCATAATTTTATTTCAAGATTTTGATACAATATTTTTACTGTTTTCTGCATGTCAATTTCATTCCATAAACATATTTTCAGTCAAGAGGAAAAGGCCATCAAATTTTTTTCTTGAATAAAGAACTGCACCATTTATTGATAGGTATATATTTTTAAGGGGGGATACAGCAAAACAAATGGCAAGGGATATTTTATCTATGCTTGATCTTAAAATTGGATTCTTCAAAGGACTTTAATATGCTTTCTGCTGTGTACATTTTGCTCACTTAAGTCAGTTTTTAAATTTAATTCAGTAATTATAATGGAATAACTGATGTTTCTTACACTGACCTAGGTGCAAACGGAAAAATGAGGGCTCTAAGACAGTGTCTGACCTGAAGGAGATTTAATCTAGTTTGGTAGACAATGAAGACAAGGGGAGATGTAAAGTAGCATGTGATTAATTTTAAAAAATCTGTCCAGATGAGCATATTATTGTGGCCAAACTGCAGTATAGTTAGAAGTCAATATGTAATATTAAAATAGCAAAAAGGAGACAAATGCCTAACTATATAAATTGTTCCAATTGGTATTTTTGGACAAAATTTACTATTTACTCTCAGATATAGGTTATAGGTTGACATACCATATTGTAAATTCTGTCTCATTGAAAACATTTCATTCCCTGGATGTTTCTCTCAATGCAGAAATATGGTTTATGGGAATACTTTTCTAGTATTTAGAGCTGTTCATAAAAATAGAATGGGCAGGAGGTAGTGAATTCTTCATCACTGGAGGTGTAGAGGAGGGAGTGAAAGACCACTGCTGAGAATGTTGTAAAGATATTTTATGGTTTTGTTAATGGCTGGAATTAATGACTTCTGATATCCTTAAAAAAATCTGTGACTTCATGAGATTATGACAGTCAATGACATGCTATGACATTCAAATAAGGGGGTCTTCATTGTGAACTAGAATAGTTCGGGAATTCTCAGGCAGATATGAACCATAGGCTAGGTTTTCAATAACAGGTAGGATTTAGGTAGGCGGAGGAGCAGTGTAAGACCATTATAGTGAGACAGTAAGGAAAAAAAAAAAAAAAAAAAAAAAACAGAGGAAAAAAGAGAAGGCACAAACGAGCTTGGCATCTTTGGAGACAATGAAGAATTTGGCCTTACTAGATTGTAAAATTGATGCTGGGAATTTAGAAGATAACAAATCGTGCAGATCAAATTCTGAAGAGCTTTTGGTACTAGGCACTGGGCAGGTCAGAACTTATTTTATTTAGCTACTATAGAGCTTTTGGAGTTATGTCACTATTAGGATAACCTGTTGATATACGTAGTAGAAGGGAGAATAAGATAGATATGTAATTTAGGCATTAGATCTAGTCTTAGAGGATGCCAGTAAGAACAGGATCTGTGGACAAATTATTTTGAAATGATTCCATTCATGTTATCTGATACAGAGCAATGAATACAGACTATTATTCCTCTTCTCATCTAGAGTCAAAAAATCCAAAGATGAGTATCACTTGCATTGTGACACTAAAATCATCGTTTGATTATATGCATTAGTGAGGATTCTCCATAGAAACAGGGAAGACAATGAAGAGAGAGGGAGAGAGAAAGAGACTGACTTTTAAAAACTGGCTCACACAGTTGTAGTGGCTGGCAAGTCTGAAAGCCACAGGGCAGACTGACAGGTTGGAGACTAAGGTATGGGTTGATGTTGCAGCCTTGAATTCTGAATTCCCCAAGATAGCAAGCTGGAAATTCTCTTTTGCTCTGAAGGTCTTCAACTGATTGGATGAGGCCTGCCCATGTTATGGAGAACAATCTGTTTTACTCAAAGTCCACTTACTTAAATGTTAATCATATCTAAAAAATACCTTCACAGTAACATCTAGACTGATGTTTGACCAGACAACTGGATATCACAGCCTAGCCAACCTGACACATGAAATTAAACATCACAACACGTAACAGTATAGGCAAGAAATGACTTGCTGTTTGGCATTGATAAACAACCATATTTGTATACACTCACACGCAGGTATGTGTATAGTTGAATACTTATTTGAAAGAACTATAGAAACATCATTGGTAGGAGTCTGTTCTCTCTAACTATCCATAACTGTAGTTCATTAAGACATGACTTCTAATAGCTGGAGTAATTGATATAACAACAGGTTAAGCCCAGTATAAACAGCACTTTTAAACTTACTTTAAAAAATATAATACAGAGTAACAGGAACCTACTATATACTCCCCCCATCTCATCCCACCTCCCAAAAGGAAGCAACTAGATTCTCTCTTCTGATAATTTTCTACATTCTCTGTGACGTGGAGAGGGGGAAAAAGATATTTCATATGGGCTTTCCAGTATTCCACTCCATGGTAATTAGCAATGCCACATTTTTATTGCTTTTTTCATCATATCTTCTGATTATCTTTCCTTTCTTAATTGAATTCAATCCCTATATATACACACACAAACTTTCTCTTCCATATTTTCATTACTTTCTAAGTTTCTTTATCTTCACAGTTAAATTTTTAGGTGTAATTAATCATTACACTTAATAGCTAAAGCTTTAGAATGGCTTGCTCTGACAACAGAAAAAAAAAAAGACTTATTTGCCTAAAAGTTAAATTCATTGATATTCTTCTTTAGTCACCACATTTAGAAAACCTAAGAAAAGTAGAGAGTGAATTTTGCATAAGAAGAAGTAATTAGATTATTACAACTTAAAAAATTCAAATTAGCATTGTTAGTAGATTAAGCTCTAGAAGAAGTAATTAGATTATTACAACTTAAAAAAATCAAATTAGCATTGTTAGTAGATTAAGCTCTAGAGATACATCTTATAAACAAGTGGTTTGGGGTAGATCATTCCTTCTTAAATCTAACTAGAATGATTTTCACACACACACACACACACACACACACACACACACACACACACACACAGCAGAAAGGCAATACAAATGGTAGTATTCAATTTAGTGACCTCTGGGCAGAACAAACAATTTACCTTTAAAGTAAAATTTGCCAGTATGGAACAAAATTTGATATTACACAATAAGATGTGCGTCCTTGAAGAAAGCATTCAATTTGTGATCATACTAAGGGAAAATGTTCTGAGAAGAGTGTATATTCTGTTGATTTAGGGTGGAGAGTTCTGTAGATGTCTATTAGGTTTGCTTAGTGCAGAGCTGAATTCAATTCCTGGATATTCTTGTTAACTTTCTGTTTTCTTGATCTGTCTAATGTTGACAGTGGGGTGTTAAAGTCTCCCGTTAGTATAGTGTGGGAGTCTAAGTCTCTTTGTAGGGTCTCTAAGGACTTGCTTTATGAATCTGGGTTCTCCTGAATTGGGTGCATATATATTTAGGATAGTTAGCTCTTCTTGTTGAATTGATCCCTTTACCATTATGTATTGGCCTTCTTTGTCTCTTTTTATCTTTGTTGGTTTAAAGTCTGTTTTATCAGAGTCTAGGGTTGCAAACCCTGGTTTTTTTCGCTTTCCATTTGCTTGGTAGATCCTCCTCCATCCCTTTATTTTGAGCATATGTGTGTCTCTGCATGTGAGATGGGTCTCCTGAATACAGCACACTGATGGGTCTTGACTCTTTATCCAAGTTGCCAGTCTGTGTCTTTTAACTGGAGCATTTAATGCCCATTTACATTTAAGGTTAATATTGTTATGTGTGAATTTGATCCTGTCATTATGATGTTAGCTGGTTATTTTGCTCATTAGTTGATGCAGCTTCTTCCTAGCATCGATGGTCTTTACAATTTGGCATGTTTTTGCAGTGGCTGGTACCAGTTGTTCCTTTCCATGTTTAGTGCTTCTTTCCGGAGCTCTTGTAAGGCAGGCCTGGAGGTGACAAAATCTCTCAGCATTTGCTTGTCTGTAAAGGATTTTATCTCTCCTTCACTTACAAAGTTTAGTTTGGCTGGATATAAAATTCTGGTTGAAAATTCTTTTCTTGAAGAATGTTGAATATTGGTCCCCATTCTCTTCTGGCTTGTAGAGTTTCTGCCGAGAAATCCACTATTAGTCTGATGGGCTTCCCTTTGTGGGTAACTCAACCTTTCTCTCTGGCTGCCCTTAACACTTTTTCCTTCATCTCAACTGTGGCAAATCTGACAATTATGTGTCTTGGAGTTGCTCTTCTCGAGGAGTATCTTTGTGGTGTTCTCTGTATTTCCTGAATTAGAATGTTGGCCTGCCTTGCTAGGTTGGAGTTCACCTGGATAATATCCTGAAGAGTGTTTTCCAACTTGGTTCCATTCTCTGCATCACTTTCAGGTACACTAATCAGATGTAGATTTGGTCTTTTCACATAGTCCCATATTTCTTGGAGGCTTTGTTCATTTCTTTTTATTCTTTTTTCTCTAAACTTCTTTTATCACTTCATTTCATTTATTTGATCTTCAATCACTGATACCCTTTCTTCCACTTGATCGAATCAGCTACTGAAGCTTGTGCATGCATCACGAAGTTCTCATGCCATGGTTTTCAGCTCCATCAGGTCATTTAAAGTCTTCTCTACACTGTTCATTCTAGTTAGCCATTTGTCTAATATTTTTTCAAGGTTTTTAGCTTCTTTACGATGGGTTCTAACATCCTCCTTTAGCTGGGAGAACTTTGTTATTACAAATCACCTGAAGCATTCTTCTCTCAACTCATCAAAGTCATTCTCTGTCCAGCTTTGCTCCATTGCTGGCGAGCAGCTGCATTCCTTTGGAGGAGAAGAGGCGCTCTGAGTTTTAGAATTTTCAGCTTTTCTGCTCTGGTTTCTCCCCATCTTTGTGGTTTTATCTACCTTTGGTCTTTGATGATGGTGACATACAGATGGGGTTTTGGTGTGGATGTCCTTTCTGTTTGTTAGTTTTCCTTCTAACAGTCAGGACCCTCAGCTTCAGGTTTGTTGGAGTTTGCTGGAGGACCACTCCAGACCGTTTGCCTGGGTATCACCAGCGGAGCCTGCAGAACAGCAAATATGCCAGAACGGTAAATGTTGCTGCCTGATCCTTTCTCTGGAAGCTTCGTCTCAGAGGGGCACCCAGCTGTATGAGGTGTCAGTCGGCCCCTACTGGGAGGTGTATCACAGTTAGGCTACTCGGGGGTCAGGGACCCACTTGAGGAGGCAGTCTGTCCGTTCTCAGATCTCAAATCTGTGCTGAGAGAACCACTACTCTCTTCAAAGCTGTCAGACAGGGACGTATAAGTCTACATAAGTTTCTGCTGCCTTTTGTTCAGCTATGCCCTGCCCCCAGAGGTGGAGTCTACAGAGGCAGGCAGGCATCCTTGAGCTGTAGTGGGCTCCACCCAGTTTGAGCCTACCAGCTGCTTTGTTTACCAACTCAAGCCTCAGCAATGGCAGATGCCCCTCCCCCAGCCTCGCTGCCACCTTGCAGTTCCATGTCAGACTGCTGTGCTAGCAGTGAGCGAGGCTCCATGGGCATGGGACCCTTCGATCCGAGCCAGGCGCAGGATATAATCTCCCAATGTGCCATCTGCTAAGACTGTTGGAAAAGCACAGTATTAGGGTGGGAGTGTCCTGATTTTCCAGGTACTACAAACCACTGCTCAACAAAATAAAAGAGGACACAAACAAATGGAAGAACATTCCATGCTCATGGATAGTAAGAATCAATATCATGAAAATGGCCATACTTCCCAAGGTAATTTATAGATTCAATGCCATCCCCATCAAGCTACTAATGACTTTCTTCACAGAATTGGATAAAAAGTACTTTAAAGTTCATATGGAACCAAAAAAGAGCCTGCATTGCCCACACAATCCAAAGTCAAAAGAACAAAGCTGGAGGCATCACACTACCTGACTTCAAACTATACTACAAGGCTACAGTAACCAAAACAGCATGGTAATGGTACAAAAACAGAGATACAGACCAATGGAACAGGACAGAGCCCTCAGAACTAATACCACACATCTACAACCATCTGATCTTTGACAAATCTGACAAAATCAAAAAATGGGGAAAGGATTCCCTATTTAATAAATGGTGCTGGGAAAACTGGCTAGCCATAAGTAGAAAGCTGAAACTGGATCCCTTCCTTACACCTTATACAAAAATTAATTCAAGATAGATTAAAGACTTAAATGTTAGACCTAAAACCATAAAAACCGTAGAAGGAAACCTAGGCATTGTCATTCAGAACATAGGCATGGGCAAGGACTTCATGTCTAAAACACCAAAAGCAATGGCAACAAAAGCCAAAATTGACACATAGGATCTAATTAAAGAACTTCTGCACAGCAAAAGAAACTACTATCAGAGTGAACAGGCAACCTACAGAATGGGAGAAAATTTTTACAGTCTACCCATCTGACAAAGGGCTAATATCCAGAATCTACAAAGAACTTAAACAAATTTACAAGAAAAAATTAAACAATCCCATCAAAAAGTGGATGAAGGATATGAACAGACACTTCTCAAAAGAAGATATTCATACAGCCAACAGACACATGAAAAAATGCTTATCATCACTCGCCATCAGAGAAATGCAAATCAAAGCCACAGTGAGATACCATCTCACACCAGTTAGAATGGCGATCATTAAAAAATCAGGAAACCACAGGTGCTGGAGAGGATGTGGAGAAATAGGAACACTTTTACACTGTTGGTGGGATGGTAAATTAGTTCAACCATTGTGGAAGACAGTGTGACGATTCCTCAAGGATCTAGGACTAGAAATACCATTTGACCAGCCATCCCATTACTGGGTATATACCCAAAGGGTTATGTAGTAAAGACACATGCACACATATGTTTATTGCGGCACTCTTCATGATAGCAAAGACTTGGAACCAACCCAAATGGCCATCAATGATAGACTGGATTAAAAAAATGTGGCACATGTACACCATGAAATACTATGCAGCCATAAAAAAGGATGAATTCATGTCCTTTGTAGGGACCTGGATGAAGCTGGAAACCATCACTCTGAGCAAACTATCGCAAGGACAGGAAACCAAACACCGCATGTTCTCACTCATAGGTGGGAACTGAACAATGAGATCACTTGGACACAGGATGGGGAGCATCACACACGGGGGCCTGTCATGGTGGGTGGGGAAGGGATAGCATTAGGAGATGTATCTAATGTAAATGATTAGTTAATAGGTGCAGCAAACCAATATGGCACATGTATACACATGTAACAAACCTGCACATTGTGCACATGTACTCTAGAACTTAAAGTATAATTTAAGAAAAAGAAGGGAAAGGCAAACAAACAAAAAAAAAAGGAAAGAAAAGAAATATTGTTGACAGTGTGGTCTGCTTAAACAATAAGAACAACAAAAACCTGTCAGTCAATTTCACTTCTCAGAAATTTATTCACTGAATCTTCATAGTTAAATGGTCTTAGTGATAACTAAAGAGTCAAGAATTGTTAGTTCCCCTCCCTCAAACACAACAGTGTAGTAAGTCATTTTATGATAATCATTTTTCTTTTTTAAAAGAAAATAACATCAGCAAAATAAAATTAATCAGATTATTTACCTGTACCACAGAGAGAACATAAGGATTAATGAGTTAATTATTGTGAAATATTAAAACACTTTGAGACATCCAAATAAAAAATTGGAATAGTTATTTATGGCTTTGCTAGAATGTCTCAGTAATCACAATTACATTTTAGTATGGACTTCTTTTATAGGTTAGTTACCTTATATATATTTTCCTAGTAAAATTAAGCTTGTGGCATAATTTAGCACCAGAAAAAATATTTCATAGAACAAAATTAACTGAATAAGACAATGCCAGAAATAACATACTATTGATTACCTCCTGATAGATGATCATTTTCTTCTATTAACCTAGTAATTTCCTTGTCTATGATTGTGATTAGATGATTAGACAGGAATTACATAAATCAGTGAGTGCTTCTTAAAATGAGACATATTTGTTGGCATTTGGATATTTTGTCCTTAAAAGATATACTTAAAAACACTTTGAAACAATTTGATAAAATAATGAAATGAAAGTGAATAATAGTTATTAACTTACAAAATGTAGTATACTTAGTATTTCTTTAGTTGAATGCAATAGGAAAAGACAAGTTAAGCCTGGACAGATAAAAGGAGAAACAGAGGAGCAAACAGCCAAATAATTCAAGGGTTGGAAAGACCTGGAGAGGTCATGAAGGTTACCACCTTTCTGGCAGGACCACACTGAAAACTACTAAGCCAGTGAGAATGTAGCCTAGTGTTAAAAACAAAACAAAACAAAACAAACTAAGCTATAAACTAAAATTCTCTGGTATGAGAAATAGCTTTGGGTGTCTTCAATCTCCCTTATTTTATCCTGGCAATTAAAAAATGTATTTTTGTTTTAATATTACTCTTTATTAGGCATTGACTATCTTGTTGTAAATGTACCCAGTATATCCTTCTATACCATTCATTTCATTGGGTAAATAAAATAGACCTTTGAGTTCTGAAAAATTGGCTTCACATCTCTCCTGTTCACATTGGCTCTTTGATAGCTATGCTCTGGCAGGCTTTAACAAGCTTTTAAAATAACTTGATAATATTTTCTAGACAGAGGAGGGCTAGGCATCCTTTGGTATAGGTGTTACTAAAATACAACAAAGGTGATTTTCACTGATACACTGATACTTATTAACACCTCTTTTTGCCTTACTTTATCTTTCTTCTCAACTTCCTTACAGCATCTTCATTCTCTCTGCTCTACCTGCCCAATTCACCCTCTTGTTTTCTTTTTCTTTCTTTTCTTTTTTCCTTCTGCAAATGTTACCTTATCATCAGCAGATAGCCTGTTGGCACTTAGGATGTTGCCTACAAAGTATGCTCTGCAGAATCAATGACATTGACATCACCTGGGAGCTTATTAAAAATGAAAAACCTTGAGACCCACTACAGAGCTTCTAAATCAAGACCTGCCTTTTAGCAAGATCCCCAAATAATTCATATGCACATTCAAATTTAAGAGGTGTTGGCGAGAGCACCTTACATGTCCAAGAGATATTTCAAACTCCACAAGTCTCAAACAAATCCACTGTCCACACTCTCCTTCTCCTTAGAAAAGACTGTCCCTTTCCCTGCATTCCCTATCCAGGTGAAGAACCATGGATTCATTGGAAACTCAAGTCAGAGAACCAGTGAGTCTTTCTCGATCCCTTTCTCTTCTTCACGACACATGTTAAATATGTCACCAATCTTGTCATTTCTATTTTCTAAATAGCTTTTAAATATTTTCTCAACATATCCTCACAACTGTCATGTCCATGCATCCCATATTTCTCACACGGTCTTGACCATAGTCTTTCAGCTATTCTCTCTGCTTCTAATCTCACTTTTCTCTAATTCCATTTCCATGTTAATGGTAGGTTTTTTTTTAAGTTAAATCTGATGTTAGCTTTGCCATGCTCAAAAACATTTTCATGATTTCTTTTATTACAGAATAAAATTTGATCTTGTGTAACTTTTAAAAGTTTTATTTTCATTAACAAATAATAATTGCTTATTAAAATGAAAGTTTGTATTTGTAGTGTACAAAGTGATGTTTTGATACATATGTACATTGTGGAATGATCAAATCAGGCTAGTAAACATATTCATCACCTCAAATATTTATCATTTTTAAAAGAAGAAAGATCTCCAATAAGCTAACATTATACCTGGCATAACTTTTTAACAGACCTCATCTCCCACAGCTCCCCAACTCATCCTGTATGTTACAGGCAGAGCCAATGACTTGCATTTTCTCAAATGTTTCATATTACTTGGTGCCTCTACATTTTTATACACTTTTTTCTGGGACTGAAATACTCTTTTCCACCCAAACTTGTGTACCACCTGAACCAGATGCAAGTAACTCTTGGTTTGTAATGCTATCTCTCATCACCTTGCCAGATTCATTACTATCAAAACACTTATCACACTATATTGCACTGATTCACTTACATCTCTACTCTGAAATGAACTAAACAGCTAAAGGAAATCATATATTGAACTTTTCTTGATCATTGGTAATATAGTAGATGCTTACTATTATTGAATTGATAAATATAGTTGTTATATTAGAAAAAAATGCTATAAATAAAAATAATTGTCCATATGACCAGAAACCATGCATTACTTATATAAAATCTTTTGTTAAATATATTGGGAAATTACTAAATTTCATGTGATAGACAACTGTTATGGAAATGATGAAAAGCAATATGAGAAATGAGTGAGATTGTTCTTAGACTTAGGCTCTGGAACAAAAAATCTATTTTAATTTATGACTTGCATTAAGATCAAATAAATAAATACAAATCAATCTATGAAAATGTGTGTACAGGTTTTTATGTAAGTATATATTTTCATTTTTCTTAGATAAATGCCCAAGAGTACAAAAGAAAAAATTGATAAATTGGACCTTATCAAAATTAGAGAACTTTTGCTTTGCCAAATCCCAAGTAAAGATGAAGAGATGAGAAGCTAGAGACTGAGAGAAAATATTTGGAATCACATATTGGACAAATAACTAGTGTGTAAAATATATAAGAAACTTTTCAAAATTGAATATTAAATATCAAACAATCCAATTAGAAGATGGGCACAAGGCATGAACAGATATTTCACCTAAGAGGATACACAGATGGCAAGTAAGCACAAGAAAAAGATGTTTCACAAAATTAATCGCTAGGGAAATGTCAATTAAAATTACAACGAGAACTGGCTACACACCTGTCAGAATGACTAAAATAAAAAATAGTGACAACATCAAAAGCTGGCAAGGATGCAGAAAAGCTGGATTACTGATACGTTGCTTGTGAAAATGTAAAATTTTATAGTCACTCTGGAAAAGTTTGGCAGCATCATATCACATCATATCATATCATATCGTATCATGTCATATCATAAACATCCATATCAGTTTTTAGGAATAGACTGTAACCATCATACAGAACATCAATGTCAAAAAAATTCATAGATAAAAAATAATGTAACTTAATGGACTGACATTTAATATCTGTGTATTGTAGATAGTAGATCACATTCAGTAAAATAAATCTGATGTGCTGGTATTGAAAATATATTTAAGTTCACGTAGAAACCACAGAACTGAGCAATAAAATGATTGATGAAAATATGAACATCAATAATGTAAGTGATGGTGTTGTACAATCTATAAAGCTAGGAATGCTGAATATCTCTGCTATTATTTATTTCACAGAGTCCTTGTGAGAATCAAATGTGGCAATATATGTAAAGTCACTTTGAAACTGGAAAATTCATAAGAACATATTAAATATTAAGAATTATTTTGATAATATTAAGTTAAATATCAGTACCTGGACATTCAGAAGAACATTCAAATATTAATATCTCTTAATTTCTCTTTATTATTCTCATTAATCTTTAGAAACTCTTTGTAAACTAATAATTGTAGTCAATTTCTTTTACCTTAATTAAGTGTAATATTATTTACTTTTAAAATGTGATAAATGTTCTGGTTATTCTGATGTTATAATGCAGATTTGTTTTTTGACAAATTTAACATTATTTTCTCACATCACTGAGACCAAACAATTCTTTAACCTCTCAGAAATATTCTTTCTTTGTGATTGCTGTAGATGTTACCCTAGTCCTAGCCATCATCATCACAGTACATCATCACATTTTAGCTGTTCACTTTCCTTGTGGCCTCTCTTTCTGAAGTCCTTTCTTCTAGAAGGTGCTCAAATTCACTGTTTTCATTGTTTCATGTAATTTTAAACGACTCGCCATTACAGCAAACGTGATAACACAAGGAAAAATATATAAACTAAGTGTAAGAAGCAAGTGTTTTCATCCTTTGTAGATTATAGAATTTATACCAAGACAACCTAAAACAAATAATTCATATTTTAAAAACTTTCAGTTAATTGCTTTTCTATAGGACATGTGTTGGGGGAAAAAAAAGGCACTTTAAAATGGACTTCCAACATCAAAGTGCTGCACTAGAGGAGGGAAAACTGTTTTTTTTCTTGTCTTAATTTTGTGCCTCACTTTACAGACTGAACTTTGATGAAGTTCCACTTCTGTCTGAGGTCTCACAGATTCTCTTATGAGAAAAGATCCATCAACTTCTAACATTTACAATTCTTAAATCCTGTTCAGTAAATATCATGGCATCTCTTCAACACCTTTGTGCCTCACTGAGAAGACATATTTCTTCCAAAGCTCTCTGGGTCTCATGCATAGTTAGTATTTATCATCTAGCAGCTGGAGGAGTTCTAGTTTCCATTTCCAAAGAAGGTCTTTGGATCCTATTTCATCTTTACAGAACCATTTGGGTGGGTTTCTCAGAACTAATATGCCCTGAAATCTCTGTCTCTTGTCAGATAAAAACTTTTTGCTGCTTTACAATGATAGTTTTGTTTTGTTTTATTGAATGCTTTCTTAACTTTGACCCACCAAAGTTGCAAGAATCATAGAGTACTAGATTCAGCCTGGACATCTCAAATATTGCTGTGGAATTCTGTAAGACTCATGAAGTGAATTAGTTTAGTTTACCTTCCGGACAGAAAATTGAGTTTGGGGAGCATGGCAACCTCTCCTAATCAGTATTGGCTACAAAATGGATTCTAAGAAATGGGATCTGTTATTAGTACATCTGCCTAAAAGTGTTAGAAAGGAGATGGTTTCTCTGAAGTCTAGTTGAGGCAGTAAGACATAATGAAAAAGAACAAGGGTTTAATCTCAAGTAAACCTAGTTTTATCCCAGCTCTACTTCTTATGAACTGTATGGTCCTATCCAAATTTCTTAACCTTTCTGAGCCTTAGTTTTTTTTGTTTTGTTTTGTTTTGTTTTCATTTGGAAACTAGAGATAATAGTTGTACCTATCTCATAACTTATTGTGAAGACTAAATTAAATATATAAAACACATTGCATGTATTATCGGGAATGTAGGAAGTGCTAGTTAGTTTTCTTTTCTATTTATGTAAGTCTGGGAAGCAGAGCCAGTATATAACAAATAATTTTGACAATTGGTAAAATTTGAAGGTCAAAGAGAAAAGCTGCAGAAATAAAGTTGAGGTGTTAAAGGAGTGATCAGAAATGATCCCCTACTTCAAAGAAAAATAAATACAGTAAATAAATGGGACAAGGTGTTAATGGTTGTTTAAAAAAATGTTACACTAACTTCAGTTCCTTTTATGCAGTTTGGTGTACTGAGTAGGTCCTGGGACACGTTTATGAAACATAGCACACAGTGGGGTGATAGATGTTATAAACTAGGTCCTGGGACATGTTTATGAAACATTAGCACACAATGGGGTGATAGATGTTATAAACACATCACCTTGGTGTTTGTATATTTCTGGTTTGGGTGTAAATCCTTGAAAATTAATTGTTTTCTACAATTAATTTTGAGCTTTCTATAGTGCTTCATGCATTGAGTACTCTTCTTTGCACATCCGTGCAATCTGTGACTATCTAAAGCTAAAACGTATATTTTTTCCCAGGTGGTTTACAGGAGGCTAGAACAGTCTAGTAAAGAGGAGTTAGAGAATGTACTGATCCAAAGTTTATTCAGCTACCTGATTTAAAAAATACCAGCTATTTATCTTAAGGGGAACAAGCTTTTTAATTCTCCTTCATTATAATCTAAAATATGTTTTACCATATGTTTCAAAGTCTAACATTGCTCTATTTACTTTCCTAGACCCTGATCTAATTTATAGATCCTCCTACTCTAAGACATAGATATTAGTTTGAGGTTTCCAGAGAAAACTCTACAGAGGCCCTTTTTAGTGAATGGTAGTTTCCTCTTTTGATTCAATTAGCATGTAATGTTCCAACATCCAATATATGCAATTTGTTCTATAAACTTCAGAGCAGCTACTATAATAAATAATAAATGTACTATTAGAACATAGTACAATAAAAAAGCTAACATGTTTAAAATATGTACTCACAGTAAAAGTTCTGTGTTTATGATGTAATATTTGACAAATGACAAATTAGCATCTTTCTATAAATTAGCATCTTTTCATGTATTCAATATTGAGGACATGGAGTACTGATTTGCATGAATAGCCAAGGTAACATATGCATATCACTTATAGATTTTCAATGTCTAATTTTAAACAACTATACTGTAAAGACATATTCTTAAATCTGAATGTACAGTGATTCTTAATCTTTTTTTTAATTTAATAACTTATTTTTTTCTTTAAGAACTCAAAATCATGTGTTATAGCTATCATGGTAAGTCTCAATTATCAATACACAGTATTCAGAAAATGGTTTTGGTTACTTGAGCTTTATAAATTTTGAATGAATTTAAATTTTGGGTTAAGGAAGATTTACAACATGTGAAAAAGAAAAAAATCCAAAATTATGTTAATGTCTTCTATAAACTCTTCCCTAATGAAAGTGTAATACTGGAAAACGCATGCATTTGAAATTGGATAGACTGGGCTCAAATCTGAGCTTCTCAATTTGTCAGCAACGTGACTTTGGAAGTCACTTGACCTCTTGAACTACAAGTTTCTCATCTCTAAAATGAGAATAATTTCATTCAGTGATGTGTGGACGCTTAGAGATAATGCATGTAAAGTCTTTAGCACAAGGCCTGGTTTACAGTAGATATTCAAGAATGGAAACTACTGATATGAAAAATATTAACACTAATAAAAATTCTAATCCAGCATTACGATACTGAAACTATTAATTAAATTAATCATAATATGCCAAGATATAATGTAGACTCACTAACCAATACTTAGTTCATGACCAACACTCAATCTTAAGATAGAAAATAAATAGAACACTTTTTTCTGTCAACCATAAAATATTTTTCTTGAATCAAGATTTCCATATATACCAATAAACTTATGTTTTCAAGTTCTGTCTTTTACCTATTCATCCACTTATTTATTCACTCTGGCATTCACAGCTTTCCATAATTGATGTTCCTCTACCTCTCTGAATTTGATTTTCTTCTCCTAAGTGAACAAAACAGTACCATGTGAAATTCTGACTTAGTAGCTGTTTGTCTCTCTTTTATTTACCTGAAAAATACTCAGTAAAAATAAGTGGGCTTAAAGTATGGAAGATTTCCAGTAGCATAAAAGTAAAATTATCACTACCATAGGATAATCTATTGAAGAAGAGTTTGCATTTTATGAATAAATAGATAATACATTACCTATTTATATTATATATATATACTCAGTTTAATTATTATATAAAGTTCCTATATATTATAATTATATGAATTATATATATAATTCTATATATAATTGATTAGCTTTATTTAAAAAACAGAGATAAAATATTAATCCCTTAAGGTTAGAGAATCAAAAGTAAAAGTCTACACAATATGCAATGTTTAGTTCCTTGCAAGTAATAAACATTCATTAATTATTAGTGATTATGATCAGTATAGTGGTGATGGTGATAATAACAATGATGACACAGAGAAGTACCAATAGAATTTTGAGACAGGGAGGAATAGCTCAGTGTGATATATTTACAGCTTTATAAATTTTTTCCTAAATAATTGGTGTCATGTTTTGGTATCTTTACATAGAATGAATATCCAAGACAAAAATTCTGCCCTGGAAGATACATATTTTAACATCTAATTATTTAGATGTACCATATAATTAGAAAAACAGACCAGTAAGTGTGTTAAAAAAATAAGGCAACTTATCTAGCTGAGATGTAGCACATGTAATACTCATACAATTGAAGCAGCACAAAGTATGATGTAAATCATTCTACTAAGTCATATTAAAGGTGCTATTACTCATAGTTATGTAATACTATCTATAATTTCTGTGTTAAACTTGACATTATAAATCCTTTAATCTGCGTATTTAAAAGCCATTCTATGGCTCATTTTTCAAACAGATTCCCGTTAACACATTTACTGCTAATGAACCACTGATGTGTTCTTTCTTTCTTAGATAAACGCTGTTGACCAACATTATTATTTGCTCCTCATATAATTATTTTTTTGGCTTTTTAATTTAATTGCTTCAATAAAAAATACCCCAATAATGCATTTTTAATTACACTTCCCAGGTGACCTATGTAAAAGGAGGTTTTATGATGAAGCCACAATAATTAGCCTGTCACAGTCCAGTTTGGGGCTATTGTCTAGTTGTCCTTTCCATGGCTTGGGTGGCATGACTAGAATTCTAAAGACCTTGTGTATTATCTCCCATAATACTTAGGAACGTATTAAAAATGTGTGCAATAGTGGCAGAAGCAGGCTTTCTAATTATTGTCAGCTATTTCTAGTGTGACGTGGTAAATTCCCTGGAGAACAGAAACAACAGCCCACTCCACGGTTTGTAATAGGCCCTAGAGCCTAAGTAGTTGTAGACAGAGCTGTTTCCCTCCGGATAGATAATTGGTTTACATAGCAGCTCAACATCTGAATCAAATCCATTTTTTTTCTATTGTGATTTCACTGTTTACTCTAATATACATAAACTATTTTGTTATATTAAATAGCATATGACTCATTCTTTAATGGCTGAGTAAATTTGCATGTTCTGCCTCACCTGGAATACTAATGACTGTGATGTCTGCCCATTTTTCATGCATGAAATATTAAATATTTGGTTTGTTAAGCATACATGCTTACTGTAAATAATGTATTCTGGCAACTTCTTAAGTATGATTTTTTTTGTTTTATTTTTTCTTTTATGAAACATGGCTTCGACTGAAAGAGAAATGCAGGTGATTTCCAAAAAATTTAAGGATGGTTGTCATTACTGCAGTACAATCAATTACAGAGAATTGTTTGTTAATGTTTGCATACTATTTTTAATAGTAATATAGTGCCAGTTTATTATGCAAAGAAAGTACATAAGATTCTCAAGAATGTGCAGATAACTTGATTCATAGCAATAAATAAATCTATTGTGGTACATTGAAGTTTCAGTTAGACTTGGTTTGAATGTCTCTGGTTCTGTAACTGATAGACTGCTATTGCTGAGTGTTGTACCTAAATTCTATTACAAATGCTTTTTCTTTACAATAACATCAAGTTTTCAAGTCATCACTTTTTTCCTCAAGCCTGAAGTGAGTAAAGGTAAAAAGCATTATCACATGCAGGAAGGCCAGTGCTCTTCAACAGAATCTAGGAATACTTTCTACTGTTTTGCACTCCTTCCTCCCAGCCCTCACACATTCTTTTCCCTCCAATTCACCAGTATAATAATCAGCCTATGCTTTCTGTTCTTACTCTAAAACATAGGGCTTTTCTATGTGTACTCGGTGGAATCCCATGTAAGGTGTTTATTACTATTCAATAAGATAGTTCCACTTGCCATCTGTATTTCTTTCTCCACCACTAAGTTGGCCCTGTAGATGTTTAGGGACTCAGAATAATAGGATTATTTGGCTAACTTGTATTTAATGTCATGTGAATGGGCACAGAGATAATATGCTATCACATTCTGTTTTTTAGTTTCACAGAAATAAACACATTATCTTCAATGAATAAGAATATAAGGTTGGAATTAAAATACTATGTTGCTGTATCAGGCAAATTAATTGGCTTCTCTATGTTTTGACATCATGTCTAAGAGAAAAGAACTCCTCCCCCACCTCACAGTAAATGGCACAAGTAGCTCCATGACTTCAGGCAAGTTCCTTACATCTCTTGAGCCTCAGTTCTCTCATCTGTTAATGGGAGACAATAACACCAACTTTACAAGGGGATAAAAATAGGTTATTTATAGTGCATAGCACAATGCCCAAAACAGCATGCAATAAATGTCACCTCCTTTCATTTTTCTTAAGTTAATGTTCTTATGCCCAATTCTGTTTTATCAGCTTAAAACCAAAATGTTACATAAATATAACATATAGTGTGACTATAATTTTAATCAATGATTCAGAATTTGGTTTTGAAAACAAAAATCTCCCAAATACTTTCCTTATACTGTATGCATTTGACATCTTATGAAATGTACACACCTGTATGTCATTTTGAATATGAAATACCTGTTTTTATTTTAATAAAGGTTCAATGAGAATTGATCTGTACTTTTTTTAGCAGATTATAAACATTTAAAAAATGGTAAAACAAACTAAGACTGGAACACTTTGCTTCATTAGCCAAAAAAAAAAAAAAAAGAAAAAAAAAAGAAATATTTCTTAGAAGTACAGAAAACAGAGTAAAAAAAATCAGTCATGTGAGTGGTCAAATATCACCTTTTGGCATTTTAATAAACTGTTGCTTAGATAGAAATATCAAGCTATTACTAATGGCTATTAATGTGTACATGCTTCATGTAATTTTATAGTATCTTATTTTAATATCTGTAATTTTAATGAATTGCAATTTAGGAAAGAAACAATTTTCATTTACTTTATATAACATAATTATGGATCAAATTAACCCCACACTAGTCTTAATTACATTTAGTTTCATTTGGCTGATCAAGCAATTAACATGCCGCTGTATTTTGGAAGTAAAAACCAAGTTGTTATGGTCTTTCTTCCAAAAAACATGTACTTGTTCATCTCAAGTGTAGCAACCGTGTAAAATTATTCCTTAGAGTATTTTTTTTTTTCTTTTTTTTTTTTCGTGGAGGGGGGACGGTGGTGCTGTGGTTTACCATACACTCAGGACATTGCTGCTCAAGAATAGGTATAATGAGGAAGTGCTGCACCTGGGGTCCTGTTATATGCTGCTGCTTAATAATCTCTCCTTCATGCCACCCTTTATCTGCTACGTTCAGATTGGTTTCCATGTATTTCTCTTTTAATTGGAACTAATTTTAGGTTTGCCATTACTTGTGATTAAACAGCCTCTTTACCACACATATATTTTCTTCCATTTATGTATTGTTACCTTCACAATTTTCTTTAGAAGAGAGTGATTTGTCAGGAAGAGAGCATCTTTTTACTCCATTAGCCAAGTTATATTTGTAAGGAGTATAATTTTAACAGCAATAAAAAATATTGAGTTTAATAATAATAGCATTCAGGACCATATGTGTATGACTGCAACTAATCCTTTTCAACTAATTGAAAATGAAAATGGCCCTTTGCAATATGTGTGTATTGTGAATAATCCTAATTAGGATAATGCAAGGTTATTTTAGCACAGTTCAGAGGCAGGGTACAGTCTCAGAAAAACAGCTTAGCTGAAGTGTAGTCCATTTAGAATTACCTTGGAACCTATGAGAAATCACAGGTTTCGAGTCATGAACACCATAGAAGAGAGGGCTTTTGAAAAGCACTGGTTCCCATTGTATTTAAACAGGTTTAAAAACTGAAAAGGCTCCATCTTGTGCTACTCTCGAGTGGGAAAAAAAAATTCTAAACTTCATATAATATCCATGATAGAGTATATCTCAAAAAAGCTAAATATATTTGAACAAACTCCATGAAGTGTATTATTTGCCTGTTTTCCAAAGGCTTTGTTTTTATGTTTCATGATAAGTTTTCTTTCTCTTCAGCCTGGATAAATATAGTAGCTTTCCCTTGTTTTCCTGTGACATTTCATATTGTATCTGAATTTGTCAGATTGCATCAGTCATATTTGATTACATTGTATCATGTCAAAGAACAATGAAAAATAAGGGATTTTTTCTAACTCTTTACTGAAAGAAGGAGGACTCATCGTCTGCCAGATTTCTTTCTTTTTTTTCTTTTCTTTCTTTTTTTTTTTTGAGATGGAGTCTCACTCTGTCGCCCAGGCTGGAGTGCAATGGCGTGATCTTAGCACTGCAACCTCCACCTCCCAGGTTCATTCTCCTGCCTCAGCCTCCAGAGTAGCTTGGATTACAGGTGCCCACCACCATGCCTGACTAATTTTTGCATTTTTAGTAGAGACCAGATTTCATCATATTGGTCAGGCTGGTCTTGAACTCCTGACCTCAAGCAATCCACCCATCACTGCCTCCCAAAGTGCTGGGATTACAGGCGTGAGCCACCGTGCCTGGCCCAGATTTCGTACATAAATATTCCTTTTCATATATAATGATAGAAACAAAAATACAGTAGTAAAATATTAGCAGAGGGAAACCAATAATGGCTGACAATTTCAACAAGACATGCTAATTGTAACATACTAATTATAATTTATTTCACTTGTCTGACAAAAAATGTAAAGCTCTATTGTGTACAGACCTATTAAGAATTTATTATTTTGAAAATTATTGTTAAGGTTTGAGTGTTTGAAATTAGTAATGACTAAATATCAATTTTATGTATTAATTAATTTTTTTTTTTTTTTTTTAAGATGACGTCTCGCTCTGTCACCCAGGCTGGAGTGCAGTGGCACAATCTCGGCTCACTGCAACCTCCACCTCCTGGGTTCACGCCATTCTCCTGCCTCAGCCTCCTGAGTAGCTGGGACTACAGGCACCTGCCACCACGCCTAGCTAATTTTTTTTGTATTTTTAGTAGAGACAGGGTTTCACCATGTTAGCCAGGATGATCTCAATCTCCTGACCTCATGGTCTGTCTGTCTGCCTTGGCCTCCCAAAGTGGTGGGATTATAGGCGTGAGCCACCACACACGGCCTTCATGTATTAATTTAAACAAGCATTTGGAGAAATTATTTCATATTTACAGTAAGATTTTCTATTGCTTCCACTGTTTTGAGTTTTCTTTCACTGTGAAATAATCATCCAAACAGGTACTGTGTCAGTAAATAGGTTGTTTAGCTAAGTGCATATTGACTATTTTAAGTCAAGTCAAAAACAGTAGCAATACAAAGCGTTTAATACTTCAATTTCTTACTTAAAGCAGATCAAATAGGAAAATACATCTAGGAATTCTCCTTACTCTCAGTGACCTCCAGCAAAAGACTACCAGGAAAATACCTGTACTTGACTAAGTTGTGATTATTACTCTTTGTCATGAAGGAAAATATGCCCACAGGAACTGCTGGGTGTCCAGTAAGCTGTTGTTAGAAAGAATTTACAAGATTCAGAGTTTAGTTGCATGATCTGGGGGTGGGTCCAAGTAAGTGAAGGTTTGCTCTGGATTGGGTACTGTCAACAGGTGGGTACAATTCCATGGCTAGGTGTTTCCATAATTCTTATTTAACTGCAGGGTAGACTAAAACTGTACTTGGTAAAGAAGCAGTAGTAACTCGTATTAGCTAGGATAGTGAGATATTTGGTCATTTTTATGGTTTGGAAAATGTTCATGATTTGTTTTCAGGTATGACTACAGAGTGGTTGCATTGCCTAGTTCTGTCATGATCACAGAGTAGCCTTGTCTGATACTGATGTTCTGTGAAACCCTTTGTATTCAACAGGAGAACTAAGTCTTGGCTGATGGTGCTAGGCCAGCTCATAGCAACACACCGGGGCCCAGATGTTAGTATCAGGCCATCAGTTCCTGATGTCAGAGGCCGCTTTCTCCTTTCTGTTCCATGTCTTTTTGTCTTGACTCTGCTGCTGATCATAGTAGGTAACTGCTCAGAAGAAAAATGAGAAAAATCTTATTTCTTTGTTTCTACTACTCTTTCTAGGACAACTTACCACATCTATGGACATGTATTACTTGTGTAATGGAAATTTCAAAATCTATAATATAGTTTTGATTCCTATCTTCAAATCTAGGCCTTAATTTGTGGAGGTGGGGAGGTGGGGGTGCTGCCTAATTCTTATCACTCACTTAAACTTACATTGTCTAAAGTGAATCTCCACATCTACCTTCTTAGATGTGCTCCTCCACAGAGCCATCCTGGACATCCTTCTGTCTTCTGTGTCCCATCACCAGGACTTACTGACTCTTCTCCTAAAACTCTGAAATCTATACTTAAGAACTAGCTCAAAATTTATTGTCTTTGATTCTCTAAAACTAATTGCTGACTTCTCCACAGTCTGTATTCCTTTGCAAGGGTGATAATCACATTACTTATGTTTCTAGATGTGTTTGGTCTTCTTGCCTACGTTTTATTCATTTTTTTCCTCTTCAGCCTCTTACACAAGAGGAAATATAGCACAGAGGTTAAGACCATTGACTTCAGAGTCATGCTGCCTGCATTCTTATCTTGGCTAGGCCAGTTCCTAGCTGTGACAATGTAGTCACATCATTTAGCCTCTCTGGGCTTCAATTGCATCCTCTGTAAAATGGGGTTGTGAATAATGGATCTATCTTAGAGTTGTTCAGAAAATTAAATGAGACATACATGTTCTTGAAACAATGCCCCAGACACAGTAAGCCCTCAATAAGTTTGTTAGCTATTATTACCACTTGCCTGCCTCATAGACAAGGCTCAAAAAATCTTTGTTGAATTGGATCAATATTGAATTCCCAATCATTATATAGGAAAGTGGCAGTCGTTAGGATATGGGGGACAACGTTTCATCTTCACATCAGTTGAGTTATGCTAGTGAGTTTCCAGGCAGGCTGAAGTCTGACCCTGGTACTCCACTGAAAAGCAAGAAGTCAGCAGATGAAAAGATTTTGTAACCACAAAGGGCTGGGTTTGAATCTGGGCTCAGCTTTGAGTGTAATCCTTTACTTTGCTGAACTTCCTCTGTACAGTAAAAATATTGCCTAATTCACAGGTTATTTTGAAAATTAAATGGGCTAAAAATGCATTTGAACTAATGAGCTAAGTAACAACCAGGTTATTTTATTTATATATATATGTGTGTGTGTGTGTGTGTATTTGTTAATTATTAATATTTTATCTTAACTTATCCTCCCACTGTGCAAGGACATACCTACCCACATACAGCTTTCCAAATAGTATGGTAAGGAGCCAGCTAGGAAGGGCTACAGTGCAATTCTCTGATGAATGTCTTTGGAAGTTCCCATGAGACATGTCACTTGTTTAAGTGAGGCCTTGATCAGTAACAAAATCCATCAAGCTAGAAGTAATATGGCTTTCAATGGAAACACAGGATATAAATTGAGGTTGGATTACCTAGTCAGAATAGTTAAGAGATGATGAAGTCTGCATCAGGCACTGCTTAAAAGAATTGGGCAGTATCTAGGCCCAGGCGGAGGGAAGGTTTTAAGGCAAACAGGTCAGCATAAGTCACAGCATTTGACTATGGCTGGCACCACCCCGTGGTAGACCCTATGGGATTTGTAAGGTTAGGAGAGCAAGAGAAGGTCAAGCAGTCTGTCTTTGTCAGGAAAACATAACAATGAAAATTTCAAGGAGACAATCGTTTAAACTGGTATTGGAGGGCAGGAAAGGTAACAGGAAGATACAGAAACAACACAGAGATAGTAACAGCATGGGGCACAAACTTCCCTAGGGATTAGGGGTAGGGGACAGAGGGAAGAGCTGGGGGCACCAACAGCACTCCAAGTGGGTTGATGTACTGCCAGATCGTATATACTCTCAGGTTCCCAGTGCTGATTAGCTTGAAACCTACTTTTCTCTATTATGCTTTGTGATATTGGGACTAAGACATGCAAATTTCACCTCTCGTTTCCCAGCTGTTTCTCTGCTAAGTTATGCTAGTAGGGGACACTAACGTGATACTATAGAACTGGGGAGGTGGAGAAGGAACTTGCTCTGACATGTTTTGCATGATCTTCCTATGACCAGCACCCTAGCAATGACCCTTCACCTTGAGTATTGGAAACTGTCTAGAGTTTCCCGCTTTCCCCCTGTATTCCTAGAACCAGCATTGTTACTTTCACACAGAATCATCAGCACTACATGGAGAGCATTTCTTCCTCAGAGGACCCAGCTTTATATAATTCACCCTCCAAACTTATAAATCTGGTTCCTTCAACTTCTGTTTCCGCACGCATCCCTAGGGTGTTAGCTTCACCCAGAAGTGACAATGTCTGTGTTACCTCCATGTATTTTTGTTAAAAGTCCAGTTCTCTAGTGCCCAGGTAACCAATTCCCTATTGAAATGCTGTTTCTGTTTTTCTGACCTGACTCTGACTGACACATACTCCCATGCCCTTAGGACATCTTTGGATTTCCACACAAAAAGTAGATGGTGCCACCTCTCTTTCATGCAAACCAGACATCTAGAGAGTGAGAGAATGTAAGAGGGAGTTTGGGAGTGTTATGTTCATAGTAGTAACTCAGATGAAAAGCTTCCTGAGCTTCTCATTCCTAACACCCATCATCACTCTTATTTCTTGTGCACTGCCAATCTTTTTTGGATGCTGTACACTCTGGGAGATACAGTTCCCATGGCAGCATCTAGACTGGCACTTACTAAACGTCCACTGATAAATCAAGTAATTAAATAGGGCATGAAAATGTTTTTGTGTATTTCTGTGAAAATGATGACAATTACCTATATCTAATACCAAACAATACAATCATTCATAAAACTCTGTGACTGTAAAGCAGTACTCTTCCATGACTCATTAAAAAAGTCACACAAATAAGCCGGGCACGGTGACTCACGCCTGTAATCCCAGCACTTTGGGAGGCCAAGGAGGGCAGATCACCTGAGGTTGGGAGTTCAGGACTAGCCTGACCGACATGGAAAAACCCTGTCTCTACTAAAAAAAAAAACACACACAAAATTAGCCAGGCGTGGTAGTACATGACTGTAGTCCCAGCTACTTGGGAGACTGAGGCAGGAGAATCTCTTGAACCCAGGAGGCGGAGGTTGTGGTGAGCCGAGATCGCACCATTGCACTCCGGCCTGGGCAACAAGAGCAAAACTCCGTCTCAAAAAAAAAAAAGTCATGCAATAGTTTTATTTTTTTGACTGGAAAGATATTTACATTACAAATATGACATGATACATATCTTGTGACATTTCCTAGCTATTAAGGAAAATAAATGGACCTTGTGAACTTTCTATAGCCAGATTTACAATGACAAATTTGGAAGCAAGTATATAACCCATTCCTTATATTTTCTTTTACTTCAAATGTATTCAATATAAAACTCAGATATAGCTGGAAAATCCTTACCTATTTTGTAAAGAATGCAATCCACATCAAACACATTTTTAGAAATTTTTTAAGTATTTTAAAACAATTGTTTAGGAAGTAAAAAAACAATTGTTTAGGAAGTTTTATTGGCAACTTTTTAAGTTTGCAGTTCATGACTAGAGGAATTTGTTAAAATTTTAGCAGCATATCTTGAAGATAAGTATATCATTATAATAGAGGCAAGAGACAGCCAAATCCCTAGGCAAATAGGGAAGGATCCCCAGGGAACCTCTGACCTGCCCAGGTCATTGAGCACAGGGGCCTTGCCTAAACATGCCTACAGTGAAAACTTCCATCCCTTAACACATGCACAGTAAGCTGAAATAAATCAATGTGGAGTGGCTCAGACTAAGGGCTGCATGTGCACTGGAAGAATGGGGTGGAGCCACCAGGAATTTGTGCCTTATGCAGGGGAGGAACCTGGCCTCTTTAACTCATGTGTGGTGGCCTGGTATTCAATTTGTCAGGTGGCAAACCTGCATGCAGGATCACTCTTTTTGTTGAGAGCTTTGCTTTTGCTTTCAATGTGTCTGCATGCCTAATTTTTCCTGGTCGTGAGACAAAAACCTGGATTTAGCTGAACTATAGAGCAAAAAATCCTGCATCAACTATATGGATATATAAGTTATATTTCGCATATAATGAATGCAAAAGACTTATTCTCTAGTAACGAAAGGAATTAGTACACTTTCAAATAGATCTAAAAATATCTACTAAGAAATTATGGAAAAATGACTCAGCACCTAAACGTTTGTGGATAATGAGGGTCAGGTAGTTTTGAGTGTTATATAGTTCTTTGTAGTTTTCAAAGCATTTTCACACATGTATTTCATTGAATTTAATTACAGCATTTTGAGGTAAATATGTGTACACAGAGGAAACTTCTGGGAATCCCTCGTGTACCTGGCTTTCCCTGACTTAATGCACCATATAACAAAACTCTCTTTAGCCACTAGATTAATTACTATGTTAAACTTATGGGCTTAAAATTGTTATGCTCATGGAACCATTGACTTGGATACAGACTGTATGTTTGGTTAGGATGGAGCAGAGAGGTGGCATGGACTGTGGACATTTCTGATGGAGAGTGATAAGACCTATTCAGTCAGTCTTTTAAAAAAGAAATAAAGTACAATGTCTGATGTGATAGCCTGACATAACACAACCTGGTTCTGGCATGCTGATACTACTGCTTGCGCTAGGAACTGTTGCTAGAAGTTCTCTTTCTTCCCTGACCAAAAAAAAGATGACTTGTTATTCTGGAAGATACACTGCCTCCTGAGCTTCTGTTTCTCATTCATCTTTATTTTGTTATATCAATGAGCTTGGGCCTTCCTAAGTGTCTAGAAGAGTGCCTAGGGTATATTTGGAGGAATAAAATAATTGGACAAATCCAAGAGGAAAAAAATGTACTAGATTTTTAAGCAAGTGTTTAATGCAAGCTATGGCTCCTGGCTCACATCCATTAGTCATGGATGAAGAGGTTGAATGTCAGAGAGGATAAATGGTCCCATTTATGTCCTCTAACTCTTAGTTGCAGGTTCTTTTGTGATGGCATGCATCCATTGGATAAGAAAATTGGTAGGAATCCACTTTTACCAGCACTTACATGGATAATAGGGGAGTTCAAGTAGGTGTGTGTATGCACACACATACACTCATATGGTATGTTTTTAAATCTTATTGTCATTAAATAATGTGACAGGATGATAAAGATTATCCAGGACTTGAGGAGAAAATACTGAGACTGAATTTTAAGACATGATTCTGGAATGAGGGACATTGTGGAAGACTGATAAACTAGGGAGATGTAATCCCCCTCATATAGGTAATTAGGATATTTATAGGGCTTGAATAAAATATATAAAAGAAGAAAGGCATCATTGGTTTGGTTGAGATGACCTAATAATTTCTTCCAGTCATGTTGTAGGCTTTTGGATGGACAGAAATACTGTTCTACAGTTAAAGCATACACATAACATTGAACTTGTTTTCCTGGTTAACCTCTGGGTAGAGTGTGTGGACTGTGGAATGCTTTAACATTAGAACCTGGTTATAGAAAACAGGAAATGGTTGAAGGATTGAAGATGCTGCCAGATTAAGTGGTTTTCCCTACCAGATAGTTTAGAAAGATAATTTTTACATTGAAAATTTATGAATATTAAATAAATAAATAGTAACCATTCATGAGACTATTACAAATGATGACAGTTATTTCTCCTTCAAAAATTAGTGTGTTTGTGTTGTAACGTGATATATAATTATAAAATTCTATATTTGTAGTACATGAATTGAGAACACTTACTCAATTCTATAATTTGTGGAGGAAAATGAAGCCTTTTCAGATTTCTAGAGCAAAGAATTATTGAGCTTTTATACATGATGTGGGAAATATACATAAACCTTTTTCCCTTGCTAATATGTGTGGGTAGATGCATTCTGTGAATGCGTCCTGAATTTCTAGCATCTACCACTGTGATGGCTACTTGTGTTAGTTTAGTCTGCTATAACAGAATACCTACACCATAGATTGGGTGGCTTAAACAACAAACATATACTTCTGGAAGCTGAGCGTTTGAGATCAGGGTGCTAGCATAATTTGGTTCTTGGTGAAGGCCCTTTTCCTGGTTTATAGATGGCTGTCTTCTTGTATCCTCACATTGCAGAGAGAAAGATAATCTCTTTTGCATCTCTTCTCAGAAAGGCACTAATCCCATTCATGAGGGCACCACCTTCATGCTAATTACTTTTCAAAGGCCCCACCTTCTAACCATCACACTAGGGGAAAGGATTTCAGCATATGAATTTTTGGGGGACACAAGCATTCAGTCCATTAATACCACTAAACCATTTTGAAGAAACAAAATAACATATTTTGGCACTGTCTTAATCATTCCTAAGAAAAACATGTACTACCAGTTGTGACTTGGTCATTCTCTGTAGGGATAGACTATTATAAGCTATACCCTTAGAACCACAGACTGTCAAAGTTGGAAAGGGTATTTTAAGTATTTGATCTAACCAAAATACCAATGTCCTCCACCTTGCTATAAGCTGATCATTCCATTTATTTTTAGATATCTGCAGTGACAGAACTTTATCTTTGGAGGTAGTTTAGACAGAAACCATGATTTTTGTGACCAGTTTGACCTCACCAGTCTAGCATGAAGCTAATTCTATCTATGTGAAGAGAGTGTTATACCACTTTGGAGTAAGTATTTACATGAAAAGTATCCATTTTTGTATCAATTGTTTCTCCTTTGACAGTTTCAAGTTCGTTTTGTATTTTGGTCAATTGTTTTAGAGGAAGAGTTAGCCTTTCCAATTACCTACTCCTCTATCTGCCTCCCATATTTAAAGATGCACTCAGCAGTCACATTGTAGTTATTTAGTTCAGTGTTTCCTAAATTAGGTTCTGTGGAACATTATTCTCATAAGCATATTCTGTGAAAAAATGTTTCAAAGGACAAACGCATTCTGGAAGTTTTGCAAATCTATATGCTTTTCGTGTGGATTCACAGTGAATATTATCATACTAAAACTCTAAGAAGCCCTTGAGAAAAGAAACCTGTTTAACTTTCTATAGTTTAGTATTTCCCAAACTTATTTGATCTCAGAACTCTTTTTCAAGTAACATCTGCTAGCATTTCTTTGAACCAACTGTTCTTTAGAAATGCATGTTGAGAAATGCTGGCCATAAATTTACTGAGATGTCAGATCACAGGAGGAGGGTGGAACAAATATTTGGTCGAGTAAGCTTTTACTAATGGGAAATATCATGTAATGAGAAGAAAAGGCAATATAATCACTATAATACAGGTTTTTGCCTTTGCTCTTCCCTGTTTTGACCAAGCCCCACTCTGTGCTGTACTGTGTTGCTCCTGTTTGTTTTGACCAATGCATGAGCACTATAGCCTCATATAGAACTGCAAGTTAGCGAACATTTGTAAGAGCTCTATGGAGGCTTAAAACATTATAAATAAGATCACAACTGTTCTTTTTTAAAGAAGGGCAATGGATTAGGAAGAATTAGCTACAGGGAGTATTACAAGCATTCATCTTCTTTCATTATACTTTAGAGACACATGGTTATATGGTATGCAATTCCTTGCCAGACAAAAATAAAATGGCTAAAACCCTCTATGAATATTTAATAATTAAAGATGATTTATTATCAAGTAGAATCTACCAAAGTGGGTTCCAGAAACAGTCCCTTTCATTTGGATAGCAAGTTATAGGAGAAAGGTAAAATCTTAATAAGCCAAACCAAGAAAGAAAAAAAAAGAGGCTTGTTATTTAAACCATATTTTACAGGTAAATGGTAGGAATTGTGGCTTTCAGATGATATTTCCTTATTATGATTTGGTAATATTTACAACAAGGGTTTAATACTTTTGACCTGAGTTTTATTACTTACCAGTAATTTTATAGCTAACAACCAAACTGAAACAAAATCAGAGAATGGACACAACTACAGTAGAATTTACAGAGCACACAGTTCATCTACCTCTGACAAGCCAATATAAAATTTCTCCATTATCATAAAGGGTCACCCTCCAATCAGGGTTCTCTAGATTGTTTGATTAGATAATATTTCAACAATTATGATAAAATATTATTATAATAATAGGATAGTTTTATTGACTAGAAAATAAGGATTCCTTTTGAAAATCTCCTTTTTGTAGAACATTAACCAATACTCTTCATCACGATAATTATTGTATTTCTAAATTGAGGAAACTGGTAGAAAATAAAGCCTTTTTTGTTGACAGTCAATAAATGTCGAAAAAAATAAAAATTAAAAACTGCAACAACCCTGAAAACAGAAGCAGGATCCCTCAGAAGGTAGAACTGAGAAAATGAGATTGACTGAGATGTTAACCAACAATAATAACGGATAAAGTGCAGTGTTGTTTCATATATATTACACACACACACACACACACACACACACACACACCAGCTCCAAGAATGTAAATGAAAATTTGATAGAAGAAAAAAAGGAATAGGGGCCTCCTTTATTTTCTGGTTTTAAAAATAGGAATTTATAAGAAAGGAGTTCACATAAAATATTAAGCAGATGAGAATGTCTCTACCTTTATTTCAGTGCTTTGACAATGACACTAGCAAGTATTGATTAAGAGGTATTATCATATTGATAGATACTCAATACATCTTGTGGAATGAGTATTTTTAGATCATAGAATACTTACACAAATTTTTCTAAACATAATACAATTTCATTAGAGATGCTACTTTCCTCCCACAGCTTTTGAGAAGCAGATACCCTCAGTGATTAAAATTGTCTTAGAGAAACAGAGTGTGGGATTTTTGAATCGCAGTTCTACCACTTGTTAGCTGTATGATGTAAGGTAAGCTCTTTATATCTTTGAGCCTCAATCACTGGTTATTTGTATGTAAAATGTGTACCAATGCCATCCTCACTGCATTATGGTCACAATTTATACAAGATACCAGTGTGTCTTTCCTTTACTAAGTGTGTAGTAAACCTTATATCTCTTCTTTGCTCTCTTTCTCTTTCTCCTTTTCTTCATCCTTCTTTTCTTCTTTCTACTTTTAATTTCTTTCCTCTGTCTTCCTATTATTACTATTACATTCCCTGCTTCTAACATCTCATTTAGAATCACCATATGATTTCTGGTCCCTTTTGAATCAAAATTCACTAGATTAAAGACAAATGTGGCACCACAGCAGTAGCTAAAAATAGTCACCTTAATGGATTAATGAAAAAGAAATGTAGGGAAGAGAATAGTGGTATCTCAGTTTCTCAGACTTTCTCCTTCCATTGACTCCACCTTTAAAATAGGCCCAATGATGCAGTGAAATGACTCTGAAGGAGCCTGTCAGGGGACCTGGCCTGAGGATTGCACTGGGTGGTATGTGTCAGTCTGAACAAGCCTTGCTACCAGCAGAACTATACACATGGTACCTCTTCTAACTTCTCTTCTACCCCACTATACTCACAGGCTGGGGGCAGCGTGGGGGTGGGGGGAGGAATTAAGAATTCAGTGGCAAAAGTTGAAGAAATTATGAGGATTCTGACATTTAAGAATTTCTTTTTGCTGTGCCTTATAATTTTTAAATGTCAGAGAGAATTGGAATGGCTATTAAGTCTGAAGATATTAGCACAGAGTTAGGTCAGTTTTATTTTACTAAAATTGGCTTGTTTATTTCTAGCAAGCAAGCATTGTACTCCAGTATGACCATTTCTTTTCTTCATATGTAACTGCTCCATCATTGGCTGTAAAACAAAGGTCCACAATTTCAAGACAAGGCAATAAAACAAGAGCAGATTTGTTTTATTGAGTATAGAGACTTGTGTCTATTGAGGCAATAAAACAGGAAAGAAGCTAAAATGTTTGATGTGTTTCACATTCAAATAGTTTTATTATTGAGTCTTATCAATAAGGCATAAGTGCACCTATTCAGAGACCCTGGGGTCACCTTTAAAGTAATATTGATATTTAGATTTTCTATACTAATCAATTAGGCCGTAAAATAGTGTTCTTTGAAAAGTGAGCCCAAAGAAAAAACCTAGTAAACTACATTTTCACTAGATTTACCACAAATAAAAGACGAGAAATTTCTGAAGCCTGTAATAAATATCAACTTACTTAGGATGTGACTTGTCAGCAGGAGGGAGAAATTCTGGATGTAAGAGCTTCTGCTCTTGATTTTTTTCTGTTATCTTGTACACATACAAATAATTTTGATATGATTTGTTCTCCATCCTTAAGACTTGGTTCAAAGGACTTTTTCTTGATGAAACCTTCCATGTGTGAGCTCCCCCATATGGGAGCATTTTATCCCTACTTGGAATGTCCAAAACACTTCACACTTCTTGTTCACTACTCATACATATTATTTTCTACCTTATGTAGTCATTATTTCTATACTAGTTGTATATTACCTATTAAATGTTAGTCTAGGGAAGCAAGACATTCGTCTTTTATATTCACCACGGTACCTTACACAAAATAAACAGTCAAATTACTAAATATATGAATGAATGAATGAATGACTCCACACTTGGGGTCCATCATTTTGGGGCTAAATGTCAAGGGGAGATACACACACACACATACACATGCACACACTACAGGAAACAGTCTGAAATGTGTGCCATAAACAGAGTTTGAGATTTTAGAGTCTCGAGAAAACCCAGAGATCTTCTCTTTAACTATTGGCCCATATATTACTCAATAAGATGCTGAAGCTCAGGGAAATTAAATACAAATAGCATGATGAGCAGTATGCCTGAGAACATAAAACAATATAATATATTTATGTGTAAGTTGATATATTATTTACTTATTATATTGTTCACCTATTCAAGTGTTCTTGAACTGTAAGAAAAGTTGAGATTATGTTGTTTTATGCCTTTATTATTTTCTGAACCATTTATATGTGCATGTATGTATATATGTAACCATGTGTCTATGTGCATATGTGTGTATTTACTATTTTCAGTGATAGAGGCCCCAAGAGGCAAGTGACTAGTAAAGGCCGTATCAGGAATTCCTGGCAGAGTCCAAACTAGAATCCTGTCTCCTAGCCATGGTGTTTTACATCCTGGAAATATTACTCCTTCTCTATTGCCTGGACCCACTAGTTACTCCTCTATTTGGCTCAACTAAACCACCCAGCTCACAGATGTTATATGGGAACTGGAGTTGAATGAGGATTCCCAATATAGATAAGTGTAGCAGACAGGTAGGATTACAGAGATTTCCAAGACTGCAAAAACAATTTAAATCTCATGGGCTACCATTTATCTTTATATTAGTATATCACTTTACTCTTCTTAGAAAAGAATATTTCTGGATGCTGTTGCAGCTATATGGAAGATATGAGTTCCCACAAATCTCCTCTCACATGTGATGAGGAAAGAGACACAGAGATGTTTTTAGGGTTATACACTGAATTGCAGATAGAACCGGGATTTGAACCTAAATGTTTAAAGTCGTGGCCTTGCGTCCTTTCATCTTCTGTTGATGCCTCCAAATATGTCTGAATAAGGAGCATATGAAATGAAGAATGATTACATTTATTTAGAAATGTAAGCAATTGTCCTAACAGAATACCTTTCTATTGAGGAAATCAAAACATTTCATGAACATGTAGCATGAAGAGGCCAGCAGCTATATTTTATAGGTCATGGAAGTTAGAAAAGGCACTTTCATGTTGCATTCTTTATCCAAAGAGAGATTCAAGCAGAAACATTCAACTTGTATTTATTAAAAGATTCCATTGGTTTTTGTTTACCAAGTATTGAAAATATCTTAATGGCTTTTTTCTGAAAACAACAAAAATAACAACAAAATAAAACAAATACATTTCGTAGGTGTTATTTTCTGAATTAGTCCATTCTTGCTTTGCCATAAAGAAATATCTGAGACCAGATAATACATTTAAAGAAGTTTAATTGGCTCACAGTACTGCAGGCTGAACAGGAAGCATGATGCTGGCATCTACTGGGCTTCTGGGGAGGCCTCAGGTAACTTAGAATCATGGTAAAAGGTGAAGGGGAAGCAGTCATATCACATGGCCAGAATGGGAGCAAGGGAGAAAGCAATAGGGGTGGGTGGACTACACACTTTTAAACAACCAGATTTCATAAGAACTCACTCACTATCATGAGGTCAGTACCAAGAGGGATGGTGCTAAACCATTCATGAGAAATCTGCCCTCATGATCCAGTCACCTTTCACCAGGCCCCACCTCCAACACTGAGATTACATTTCAATGGGTGGGGATACAGATCCAAACTATATCATTCTGTCCTGGACTCTCCTCAATCTCATGTCCTTCTCAAATTTCAAAATACAATCATGCCTTCCCAATAATCCCCAAAGTCTTAACTCACTCCAACATTAACTCAAAAGTCCAAAGTCCAAAGTCTCACCTGAAATAAGGTTAGTCCCTTTTGCCTATGAGCTTGCAAAATCAAAATAGAGTTAGAGAGTTCAAGATGCAATGGGAGTATACATGTTGGGTAAATACTATCATTTCAAAAGGGAGAAATTGGCCAAAAAATGAAGGGCTGTAGACCCCACTCAAGTTCAAAACCCAGCAGGGAAGTCATTAAATCTTAAACCTCCAAGATAATCTCCTTTGACTCCATGTCCCAAATCCAGGGCACACTGGTGTAAGTGGTGGGCTCTCAAGGCTATGGGCAGTTCTATTCCTGTGGCTTTGCAGGGTTCATTCCCTGGAGCTGCTCTCATGGGCTGGCATTTAGAGTCTGCAGCTTTTCTAGGTGCACAGTGCAAGCTGTTGGTGAATCTACCTTTCTGGGGTCTGGAGGATGGTGGCCTACTTCTCACAGCTCCACTAGGCAATGCCCCATGGGGACTCTGTTGAGGGGCTCCAGCCCCACATTTCCCCTCCACACTGCCCTAGTAGCAGTTCTCTGTGAGAGCTCTGCCCCCGCAGCAAGCTTCTGCCTAGATACCCAGCCCTTTCCATACCTCCGCTGAAATCTAGGGGGAGGCTTCCAAGGCTCAGCTCTTGCACTCAGTGCACCTGCAGACTTAACACCACATGGACACCACCAAGGTTTACAGCTTGCACTGTCTAAAGAGAGGTCTGAGCTGTACCCCTTTGAGCCATGACTGGAGCAGCCAGGATGCAGGGAGCAGGGACCCAAGGTTGTGTAAGGCAGCAGGGCCTGGCCCTGGCCCATGGAACCAGTCTTCCCTCCTAGGTCTCTGGGCCTGTGATGGGAGGGGGCCCTGTGAAGGTCTCTGTAATGCCTTTGAGGTCTTTTTCCCACTGTTTTGGATATTAGCACTTAGGTTCGTATTAATTATGCAAATTTCTCTAGCAAGTAGTAGCTCTACAACCTGCTTGAATTTCTCTCCAGAAAAGTTTTATTTATTTATTTTATTTATTTTATTTTATTTTATTTTGTTGTTTGTTTGTTTGTTCATTTGTTTTCTGTGCCACAGGGCCAGGCTGCAAACTTTTCAAAGTTATATGCTTCATTTCCCTTTTAAATGTAAGTTCCAACTTCATGTAATTTCTCTGCTACTGCATATGAGCATAGGTTGTTAGAAGCATCTAGATCACATCTTGAAAGTTTTGATGCTTAGAAATTTCTTCTGCCAGATGCCCTAGGTCATTACTCTCAATTTCAAACTATCACAGAGCCCTAAAGCTGGGGGACAATGCAGCTACGTTCTTTGCTAAAGCATAACAAAGGTGACCTTTGCTCCATTTCCCAATAAGTTTGTCCTTTCCATCTGAGACTTCAGCAGCCTGGACTTAATTGTCCATATTACTATCAGCATTTTGGTCACAACCATTTAACCAGTCTCTAAGAAGTTCTGAACCTTCCCTCATCTTCCTGTCGTCTGAGCCCTTCACACTCTTCCAACCTTTGCCTGGTAACAAATTCCAAAGCTGCTTCCACATTTTCAGCTATCTTTATAGCAATGGCTCACTCCTGGTACCAATTTTCTGTGTTAGGCCATTCTTGAATTGCTATAAAGAAATAACCGAGACTGGGTAATTTATAAAGAAAAGAGGTTAATTAGCTCACAGTTCTGCAGGCTGTGCAGGAAGTATGGCAGCATCTGGTTCTGGGAGGTCTTAGGGAGCTTTTATTCATGGTGGAATGCAAAGCGGAGTAGGCACATCACATTGTGAAAGCAGGACCAAGAGAGAAAGGAGGGAGGTGCCACACACTTTAAATGACTAGATCTCACAAGAACTCACTATCTGGAAGACAGCATATTATTAGTCTGTTCTCACCCTGCTAATAAAGACATACCCAAGACTGGGTAATTTATAAAAGAAAAGAGATTTAATGGACTCACAGTTCCACATGGCTGGAAAGGCCTCACAATCACGGTGGAAGATGAAGGAAGAGCAAAGGGACGTCTTGCATGGTGGCAGGCAAGAGAGAATGAGAGCCAAGAGAAAGGGGAAGTCCCTTATAAAACCATCTTGTGAGACTTACACACCACCACAAGAACAGTATGGTGAAAACTGCTCCCATGATTCAGTTATCTTTCACCAGGTCCCTCCCACAACACATCAGAATTATGGGAGCTACAATTCAAGATGAGATTTAGGTGAGGACACAGCCAAACCATATTACAGCACCAAAAGCATGGTGCTGAATTATTCATGATAAATCTGCCCCCATGATCCAATCACCTCTCACCAGGCCCCGCCTCTGACATTGGGGATTACATCTCAACATGAGATTTGGGTGTGAGCACACATACAAACGACATGAGTAGGTGAATACCTGGATAAACACTGTTGAGCATTTCAAGTATCCTTCCAAACCTTATAAACATAAATCTAAACATATGGGATATTTAAAATTTCCGTCAAATGTATACTCTTCTATAACTGGCTTATTAACTTCATGATTTGATGTCTATAATGTATTTAATCACTCTCCTATTACTGGATATTTAGGAGTTTTTTTTCTTTTATATACTAATTTGTGAAGACACATTCTGCCTCTTACACCTTTATACATTTAGCACTTAGTTCCTTATGATAAATTCTTAGATATACAATAGCTGGTTATTTCAGATTGGGTTTCCCAATAGCATACTTGGAGATGAAGGTGAAGATCGTATTTAGGAGTTGTATTTAGGAGTTCTGGTAAAGTCAACACCTGTGGGATATAAGGGAGGGGAGGAAGCAGGATTAGTGACATATTGACTGCCTTACAGTCTCTCAAGGAAAGGTGAAATCTCTGTTTTTCCCCCAGGGAAATTTTAAGCTGGAATGGCCTCTTAGAGTCACCTCAAGTTGGAGTGAGGTAGATTGGCCCTGAATTGATTAGTCACTGGCTGCAGGCTGCCCAAGGAAGGGCTGTTCTGCCTTTGAGCAGGTGACTCTCTCCATCCAGAGTGATTTCTGAAGACAATTGACAGCTGAGGGGTATCTGGTAGAAGCACTCCCAGGAGCTGGGGTAATGAGTTCCACATTTCTGAAGGGGGTAGGGCTGGGCAGTGCATCACTGCACTGGGTGGAAGGCAATACATGTGACATAATTGATAAATTGTGCCAGATTACCATCCAAAAAGTTGCTAAATTATACTAATTTATTTCGCAATGTGTGAGAGTTTTTGTTGCCCCATACACTTAACATTGCTGAGAAATACCAATCTTTATATTTGCCACCATGGTAGACAAAAATTCTCATTGCTGTTTTAATTTGCATTCATTTATTAATGAGATTAATGTCTTCACATATTGAAAGGCCACGCATATTTCTTCTTTAGTGACTTGCCTATTTATGCCTTTTTTTTCCATTTTTAATTATTGTGCTAATCTTTGTGCAGTAAGGATATTAACCATTTACTTATTATATATGTTACAAGTATTTTTTTCAAGTTTATAATTTTTTAAAATATTCTTTATCCATCATTGTAGTCTTTTATATAATCAAATCTATCTTTTCTGATTTCTACCCTTTTGGTAAGAAGACACTTTTCTTACTCAAGTATAAAAATATCTTCATACATATACTTTCAATACTTCATGGTATGTTGAATCCATTTTTAATTTACTTTCATAAATATATATAATGTGATACTAAAATTTAAGTTGGTGTTCAGACACCAAGACATAAAAGATCCCTTATTTCTTAAGTATCTAGAGAGCCAGACATATGCAGCTCACACTCAAATCTCATCATATATGATGCAGTCATCATATATTGTGACGGTTGCAGGACTTTGACCTCTCAACCACATCAGGAATACGGGTCAGGAGCCACTGACTAAAGGAGTGCCTGGTCTTTGGATAAAGCTCTAACTGTACTATGTGAGACTAAAGCTCTTACTGTACTAGTGCGACTATGAGTCTCACTATCATTCTGGGCGAGGAATGGTATGATGGACCTCCCTTTGCTTTAAAGAGATCACTTAGCAAGTACAATGAGTGCCCTCTGAAATTTCAGGATGTGGTGGATCAGTGTCTGATGCATGATGGAAAACGTAACTTCAAGAGCCTGTTTAGCTCACTAGCTTCTTTGATATTTGAATGAGGGGTGGGTTGTAGCTGAATTGTTGATTTGCATTCTCAGAATTTCTCAAAACGGAAGTTTCTTAGTGTTTCTCATGCATCAGATGCAGATTCTTGCTCCTCCATTATACCCCTCAATACAAAAGCACACAACATGGGACCATTTGGGTCTTGTCTTGAAGGGCCACCAACAAGGGTAAATAGATATTATCAGACATCAGATTATATTTAAAGAAGAAAAAACAAAGCTGGTTGATAATTGCAACCTACGACTTCTGCTTCTTCAAAAGAATAGTTACAGTGGTATGAGACAAGGCTGTAACTGCTTTTTCCCCTCAAAAGTAGCCAATTCTTTCAGTATTATTTATATAGGGATATACCATTTCATCCATGGATTTGAAATGCCACCATATCTACATGTTAAATTTAAATTTAATGTACTTGTTAAAGTACTATGTACTTGTTCCTGTATTCTATACTGTTCCAAGCATATAATCATTATTATGCGTTATAAATCCCATTAATATAATTAGTTTATAAAATATTTTAATTACTGGTCATAGAAATTCATTATTATTTTGCTCTAAATATTTTGTCTATTTTTTTGCAAATCTTTTATACAAATGAAAACATAAACTTTAATCAATCCTTCAAAATCATAGATTTTTTTTGGAATTATATTAAACTTACAAAATTATTTTTGGGGAGATTTGACTTTTTTATAAAATTTAGAATTCCAGTCAAATACCTGGTATGTCATTCTGTCCTTCAGTAACTTTTTATGACTTTCTTCATATATATTTGCACAATTTTCATTATGTTTATTCCTAGATATCTTATAATTACTATAGCTAATTAGATTATCCATTTTAATATTTACAAATTTTGTAGGAAATTTTATATATATTTATATGTAACACAGATATGCATACAGTGGCATACTGACAAATTCTTAACTGCTGACTTTCTGGAGGAAATTTTTTTTTTTAAACTCTGATTTTAGAGTTTGCTGATTTTCACTGTGTAAATATTTTTTCAATGGCTAATTTCAAGATGCCAGCATTGATGCCACTGAGTGTGGAATTAGGAAAAGTATGCCTAATTTATCATTTTTAAATAACAATTTATTAATCATTTAAATGTAATAATTATTTATTAATAATAATTTATTAATAAAATTTATTCTTGTGAGCTATGATAAACCAATTTCAGTATATCGCTGTCACACATTTTCTAGTTAAATAATTCTTAAAATAATTACAATTGACTACTTGCAAAGTTCAAAGTGAACTTTAGAAATAAGAGTTTAGAACCTAAGACTTAGAATCTAAAAATTAAAATTAGAAAGCATTAAGATATATTGCCCTTAAATTTTTTTTATTTACTACTCACTATTATTTTGATGTAAATTAATTAAAAGAACATTTATGGTCATTGTTTATCATGGACTCCCTCTTAGGAGCTCTGATTCTCTGGTTTTTCCTTTTCTTGTTGGTGCTTAGTCTACAGCTGGACATGTAGATGAGTAGAGTGTGTCACATCAGATGCTGAATTCTGATGTACTCAACACACTCAAAGTCTCCACTCCACTATGCAATCTCCCTGTACCAAGAAAACACTGAGATAAATCACTTAAGGCATAGGGTTCTCACACAATTCTCAAGGCTATTCAATGTATTATCTGCTGGGCATGCTCCCCAAAGTTTCCTCCAGCATCTGCTGGTTGGATTTTAGTGGCGTTTCTATCAAGTCAGAGAGGAAACTTGTAGCCAGACAACCAGGAATGCTATGGAAATTCAGTGGAGTTCTGAATCTTTTTTGTTGTTTAACTCATTTTTGTTGTGGTAACCCAAAGTCATCTATTAAGGTCCTGGGCTCACGTTCTTTTATCCTTATCTCTCATAGTAGGAGCCATCATGTTTACATTAAATGAAATCTGGGCACAAATGCTGCATTCATTTGCTTCTGGCTCAGCTAAATCCAACTCCATCACTTTTCCTGCTACCTTTTAGCTCCTCCCAAGTTAAGGTTATAGGGCATCTTCCCAGCCACTGTTAGGCTTCAGAGATTTTAGAGCTTTGTTTGGGAAACACTTCCACTTAGTTTTGAAGTAGGTCAATCCTTTGACAGGTGAATTAGTTTTCTAGGGCTGCCATAATAAATTACCAGAGATGGGATAGATTACACAACAGGAATTTATTTCTTCAGAATCTGGAGGCTAGGAGTCCAAGATCAAGGTTTCAGATTGGTTTCTCCTGAGGTTCTCTCTTTGGCATGTAGCTGTCTTCTCCTGTGCCTTCCCATGGTCTTTCCTGTGTGTGTGTCTGTGTCTAATTTCTCCTACTTATAAAGACACCAGTCATACTGGATTAGGGCTCACCCTAATGCGCTAATTACCTCTGTTAAGACCTTATCTCCAAATATAGTCACATTCTGAGATGCTGAGTTTTAGGACTTCAATATATGAATCTTCACAATTCGACCCATAACATCAGGGTTAATTTCAGATTATTGTCCATTAATTGACAATTTCCTTAATCAGCTTCAATGATGATATCTAAAATGGTTCGCTATTAATCCTTTCTCATTTATATATTTCCCTAGACTTTTCAATAGGATTTAGAGTGAAGGAAAAGATAAACACATGGACTCAAAGTGCTGTCATCAGAAATCTTGTGATATTTTCTAATGCCTGTGGGAAAAACGAAGGGAAAAGAGAGCAGAGCATCAGTGATCACTAAAGTGCACTCCTCTGCCCTAACTGCAAAGGAGATGAGTTGTGTGCCTGTACATGAATCTTCAGAGAGGAAGAAAATGGAAATTCTATCACATTTAGTGCTCACTGTTTGAATTGCTCCAAAATATTTATAACCCACATTTTAATGTTGTTGATTAATATATAATTAAGTATTAACACAATCTTTAAAGTTAAAGAATGAAATACAATGGAATATTTGTGAATTTTCTGGGATCATGGCCAGAATGTCACAGTAACATTTATTTTCTTGGAGTAATTACTGTACATACACAGTAATTTATAGCGTTTCTTTCTGTCTACTTGTGTCCAATTTGCAATTTTATTTTTTAGTCATATCCAGACATGAGTCTTTATAAACTACACATGCACTGTTAACAAGGATGGTTAAAAATGGCTCTTAAACTTTCATATTGTAAGAACATTTTCTGTGAATGTATTCTATTCTTTCCTCTTTGATGCCTCAGCTCACACAAGTAATACAACTGCTCCCTTTAATTAAAATGGGAAAATATATTACTTATAAAGCTTAGTCTTAAGCAGAACCAGGTGCAAAATCTATAGTTCCCATAATAGGAGATGTACTATAAAATGGAATAAAATGATAAATTGATAAATACAGCATATAATTATTTGTTTTCTGTTGTTATCTATTTTTTTATTAGTGGCAAAAAAGTACAAAAGAATTACAAAGATCTCTGTTTAATGCAATAAAAACTATGAATTTTACTTAAGGGGATCTCAGTTTACAAAAAAAAAGTCTTTGACTTAGAATTCTACCTATGCTTTTCACCCTTGATCTATGTTCTCTTCTCTTTAAGATTAATTATCTTTTAGATAATTTCTCCTATTATTTCATAAGAGCCAATTTATTTAAGGGAAATGTAGTTTCAATGACATGTACTTTATTTTGTATCTGTCCACAGATGCTTTGGCCATACATTGGAAAAGGAGAACAAAACAGTAATATTATGAAATAAACTTTAAACACCAAGTAAGTATTCTCTGGAGGAGAAGAAACAGAAATATAAGCTGCTTATTCTGGGAGTTGTTCAGAACCTCTAATCTGTTTGAGATTATTCTGATGATGTGATTTAAGGTGAGAGTTTTGTTGCTGCCTGCATGCCTCACTCAGCATCCCACACCCGTGCTCTTTTTCAGTGGTTAGGATTCTGGAGTCAGGATTTCCCTTCATTCTGCTATTGGGTGTTTCTGTACAGTTGGATGTTTCTACTATTACATTTTGACTCTAATGAAATTTTCACATTTCTGCCCATAAAATAGATATTTTCTGAAAGAGAAAGAAATGTAGAGATTGGGGGAAACAACCCAAATAGGCTATTATGGTCACATATATCTGATCTTACAGATTGATGAAAATATGCTTCTATAGCTTTTTCTACTGTAAGTTTCATTGCAATGGAAAGAAACAGTAATGCAGAGGTATATTTAGAAATATACTCAAATAATTTTGAAGATGTTTCTACCACAATATAAAAATTTAAAAATGCACCATTATTTTATTTTGTTTATCCATAGGCTAGTGTGTAAGGATAGAAAACTTAAAGGCTGCTCCTTAGGGAAGTAGGGTACATAATATATATTTCATTTTCACTCTGTTTAAAATAAAATGTCAAGGTGCTACACAGCTGTAGAGGACTCTTGACTTCAGCCACACTTTGTAAGGCAGTTTCTGAAACTCCATGGTCTCCAGCTAGCTCCTGGAGAATAACATAGAGACTACGTTGACTCTATCATCACCCTCCAGTAATAAGAAACAGAATAATCAAAATAACATTCACTGAATTCCTACTAAATCTCAGACACATTTTCCTATTTTTTTTATAACCCTCAATTACTCTGTTAAAGTAAGTTATTTAGCTACTTTCAGAGAGGAAAAATAAATGGACACAGAGAATAATGGTGGCGTGAAGATTTGAACATAGCACTGTTTCATTCAAGGGCTACAATGATTCCAACCCAAGTAGTTGTCTCTGAAATGCCACTCAAGAGTCTGTACTGATTCTATGGCTTGAAGTTACCACAGAACCTATGGAATCGCAAGAATAGGGTTGAAGCATTGTGTGGTGGGTCACAATTCCAAAGTTGCTGTTTCAGCCTAGCAGTAATAATCAAACAAATGAGTGAAAACATCTCTATATAAATTCTATTACTTATTGCTCAGTGAGTTCTCATCATCCACAGCAGACCTTCCCAACTAGAGTGCCTGGCAATTCCTCAGATGAAACAGATGTGGTGAGATGAACAGGATTTGAATATCTGACTTCTTGAGATGGTGTGGCCAGTCCCTGGCCCAAGCTGCTTGTCTGCCCTCCTCTCAACCACCACAACATGGTTGTGAGCATAGGAATCCTTTACATATCAAAAATATTTTTCACCTAACTTGTCCAGTCCTGTCTTCTGCCATTCTTGGCACAACAATATTAAGCTACTGGCATTTCTAAAACATACTATGTTCTTCTAAATCTCCGTGTCCCTAATCAAGCTGTGATGTTAGCACCCTACCTACCTTCATACTAACACAGCTTGCTATGTCAGGTCTCGGATCAAAGGCAATTGTCTCTGTGATTTATTCAATAAACCCCTAGATAAACCAAAGCAATACTTCGAGGGTCCCATACACATTGTGTATATCATTATAAAAGTAATACTCAAATTAAAATGATTCAATTTTATATTTCATTAGTATCTTCATATTATACTCAACTCATTCTGGACAGGAACAATATCTTCCCTACCTAAACTGGTGACTAGATCAGACTAGAAACTCAATAAAATTTGTTTAATTAATACTTAATAACTGATATAAAAACAAGACCACAGGTTCCCTTTTCTTTTCAGATATTTTTGGCAATGAAACCCCATTATATATGCCATCTACCTAATAAGTAATCATACCTTAATAAGAATGACAACATACCTTCCCAGGAATATGCTCTGCTATGTAAATAAAGTGTTCACCATAGTTTCAAGATCCCATTTGATAAGAAAATTAAAGAAATAAATTTATTAAGGAATCAATCATTCTTTTAAAATGTTTGAAAACAATCCTGTACTCTTTTAAAAAGATTTATATTGGATTATTCTTCTTTCATGATATTTTGGTTTCAGTGTTTTAATAATTTAAACACTTAGAGTTAAGTGACCAACATGAATATAAGGTAAAAGAACAGAAATTTTTCTACTTTATATTTAACTATAGAACCTTCCAAAAGGAAATACCAAAGCACTAAACCATTTTCAATTAATTGCCATCAAAGGGGCCTTTGTATAATCCTTTCAGTTAGGGCTTTCAAATTCGTATTCAGGAAATTCTGATACTGCTTTATTTTTAAGCAACTTAAACTTGAATTATTTTGAAAAATATAATCACAAGAAATATTAAGAATATGCCTAAAATTATTACCATTCAGGGAATAGCTCAGATACATATATATCTAACATACATATTTTCTTAAAATGTCTTGGGAAACAGCACTTTACAAATTATTTTTCTATGGTTAATTGTACAGCACTTATTTACATTGCATGCAAACTTTTTCTTCTGTCACTTCTCAAAGATACCTAAGGGTCTAGCAATATAAAATGAATCCCATAAAATTCAGAGAAGAACTTTTATACTGAAGGCTTATAAAAGTCTAGACATGTTGTTTAGTGAAAATGATTTGTGTGGAATTAGAAAATAAGCACTGGGAGCCATACAGGGGTCACCAGGAAAACTTTACCAAAGTTATCTCATTTTGCTTTGCCTTGAACAGTGATAGGATAAATATCCTTGTAATGATATTCCTTTCTTGCTCATAATTTCTTTTGAAAAATATTTAGAATTTTGGGTGAAAACATATATAAAATTCAAGGGTTTTGATCTATGTTCCCAAATTATTCTTCAGAAACTTTTCACATATTTTGCATACCCTCAATGGTATATGGCCATTTGTTTTATGTATTCTCATCAAAATTATGTGTTATTTTTAAAGAATATTCACCTCTTGATCACTGAAAAATATATCTTATTTAAGTCACATTTTTGATTTGTGATGAAGCTTATTATATTCACTGGTTATTTGTATCTGTGCAAGGGTACGTATGTGATTATCTGAAAATTTTCTCAATGTGGAAAAACTGAATGTTTACCTCTCATGAATTTCAAAGGCTTTGTATATAGTACATGTGTTAACTTTTGCCTTTAGTGTATTTTTCAAATTCATTTTTTCACCTTATTTGATTTTCAATTTTATTTATATTGATTTTGACACGCAAAATTTAAAATTTTAATGTAATCAAAATCAACATTTTTTAAAATATAGTTTCTGGGTTTCATTTCCTGCTTAGAAAGATTTTTCACACATTGAGATGATGTTAATGTTCGCCTATATTTTCCTAGAGCGTGTTTGGCTCATTCTGATGTGGATAATGGTGTGTGTGTGATTATATTCTTATATAGATGCATGCCTTAGTATTGAGCATAAACAAGCCCATGCTACTGCTTTCCAATTACATAAGGTTTTTTTGTTTTGATCTGTTTTGTTTTTTTGACAGTCTCTCTCTGTTGCCCAGGCCGGAGTGCAGTGGCGCGATCTTGGCTCACTGCAAGCTCCGCCTCCTGGGTTCACGCCATTCTCCTGCCTCAGCCTCCCCAGTAACTGGGACTACAGGCGCCCGCCACCATGCCCGGCTAATTTTTTTGTATTTTTAATAGAGACGGGGGTTTCACCGTGTTAGCCAGGATGGTCTCGATCTCCTGACCTCATGATCCGCCCGCCTTGGCCTCCCAAAGTGATGGGATTACAGGCATGAGCCACTGCGCCCAGCCTACATGAGGTTTTATGCCTATGGATGTCTAAAGTTACTTTCAGTCGAGAGATGCATGGTCTTAATATTTCTGTCACCCTCAAATTCATATGTTGAAATCCTAACCCCCTATGTGATGCCATTAGGACAATGGGCCTTTGGGGGGTGATCAGGTCATGAGGGTGGAGCCCTCATAAATAGGATTAGTTATAAAAGAGACCCCAGAGAGATCCTTCACCCCTTCTGCCATGTGAGGACACAACTAGAAGATAGCTATCTTCAAACCAGGAAGTGAGCTCTCACCAGACACTGAGTCTGCCACTGATTGATCTTCAACTTCCCCGTCTCCAAAGTAGTGAGAAATAAATTTCTGTTGTTTATATGACCCAGTCTATGGTATTTTGTTATAGCAGACTGAAAAGACGAAGACAACACTTTTTCTAATGTTATGATTCTGCATAGTAACATTATTGCCACCAGCATAAACCTTCATAATTTACTAAGGGCATTGGATGTTAGTTCTGACCGAATTTGGGGTTTTGTAGAAGTTCCTTTCTTTGGCCATCTCTTCCATGATGAGAACGTAATAACTTAAAGGCATACAGTGCTTCTGTTACAGATTATGAAAAACAAATTAAAATAATGGGAGTTTTGACAGAAAGGCAAGTAAGTTTTTTGCCGTTGCTCCTGTAGATGAAAGCAGACAAAACTGCCACCAGAATGCTGCCTAGAAAGCTTTTAGTCTCAAAGAATTGTTTTCCTCTGTGCTACCGTGTCAGTTCTGGTAGTCTTATCTTATTTTGTCTCATGATTTTTTCCCTTTTGATGCTCACCTTACCTCTATTTGCTCTCATGATTATTTTACTTGAATCATAGACACAGGGACTATGGGGAAAATGACAGGTCATTGTATTCAGACCTCTGTACCTAGTGCATGTTATTGCCAGACACTTATATTATTCCCTTTAGAATTATATTTAATCTCTTTCTGAATGTCTTATTGATGTTTTCTCAATGACCTCTTCGGGTGGCTATTCCATTGTTAAATTGCTCTTGCCTTTAGGACACTTTCTCTTATAAGTAATTTAAACATGCCCTTCTTATTTCTTGTAAAACATTCTAAGTCAACCACAAACGATTCTTCACTCTACTGTATATTCTTTCTTTCTTCTCCACTAAAATACCACATGTCATGGGAGGCAAGTTCTCCATTCAACATGTAGGCCATTCAGAAGAAACCTAACAGATTCATGCCATTTCCCACATCTACAAAATGAACATTTAAATGCTCTTTAAAATTCCTCTCAGCACGAATGTTTTGTGATCCTATGATTTCTACATTTGGTTGTAAAATGATTTCTAAGTCTGTCTGTGTTCCAATTTGTTATGCCTGTGAAACTTTAAGTATTGTGTACTTAAATCTATTATTTTTAACTTCCAATAATCAAAATTTATAAATTATATCATGTAGAATTATAAATGCCTAATTTTACTGAGTACTTATTATGTACTAGCTTATTATTGGATATTTATATATTTTAGATTTTTCCTCTAATGATATTTTATGTTATTTTCTTAGAGTTAAATATACATACACACATGTATATACATATGTTATATACAATTAATATATATTTAAATTTATTCTATTGGAAACATTACATTCAATACATTCTTGTTTTATATTTCATTCTCTTAAGTCATCATATCTTTTTTGTTTCTTTTTTATGGAGAATTTCTGAGGACACTTGTCCCATGAAGATACTTTACAGAACTCTTATTATATTTCATATTACACTATTTTCCAATATTGTCCCCTTTATTTATGACTACTAAGAATATCTGTTGACACAGGTTGATGGAAGAGAATAGAGAACCCAGAAATAAAGCCATGTATCTAGAGCCAACTGATCTATGACAAAGTTGACAAAAACATACAGTAGGGAAAGAACATCTAAAAATGTGCTCTCCTTTTTTTTTTTTTTAACATAGTCAGCTCACTGACTGGCAACATCAGCTATGCCAGTCTTCTTCAGAGTTGGATGCACAGCCCACAGGGGAGCATCTAAAGTGGAGGGAGAAAATATTAAAACATCAAGAATGAAACCAAGCTTTTCAGATAGTTAAAACTTGGATTGACATTGGCTTCTGCACTGAGCCATGAGAGAATGAAACAGTCTCTAAGAAGAATAGAAATCCACAGCAAGTAGTCAATCATGACACCTTCACTCTTGCATTTGCTTTCAACATTTTGTGACACATTGCAGCTTTCCTGTGCCTGATTAAGCTGGTCTGGCTTATACACCAATGGACAATTTGCCAAAAAAGGTTTCTTCAACTAAACCATAGTGTAAGACAGAATTTAACTTTGTAACCTCAAACGCTTACCTACAACATCTGTTGTATCTCTAAGTTCAGCAAATTCAGTGTCTTCACTCAGTCTTTCTACCCACACCTTAGTTGAAACTCTCCTTACTTGTAATCTGGGTGCTTAGTAGATACTGTCCTAAATGGTCTTCCACCTTCAGTTTTACTCCTTTTGCAATCTACTAGCTATCCTAAGCACACTGTTCATTTGATACACATCATGTGATACACATGCCACTCCCTCATTTGACATCATTTATCTTAGTAGGCACAGGTTACTGTAATAAAATACTAGGGACTAGATGACTTATACAACAGAAATTGATTTTCTTACAGTTCTTGTATCTGGAAGTCTGAGATTAGTGTGTCAGCATGGTTGGGTTCTGATGAGGGCTCTCTTCCTGGCTTTCAGAGCCAACTTCTCACTGTGTCCTCACAGGGCCTTTCCTTGGCACATGCATTTGGAGAGAGAGAGAGAGAGAGAGAGAGAGAGAGAGAGAGAGAGAGAGAGAGAGAGGTCTCATCCCCTTCTTATAAAGCCACCAGTCCTATCAGATTAGGACTCCATCCCTATGACCTCATTTAATCTTAATTACCTCCTAAAAGCCCTGTCTCTAAATAGTCACACTGGATGGAAGACTCACCCCATGGGACTGAGGGAGCAGGTATAATTCAGCCCATAGCATCCTTCATTGGTTCTCTATCTTCCATCTTGTTAGATGCTGGGATCTTGGTCATGGCATCTAAGGCTCTCCATGATCCCATACCAGCCTGTCTCTCCTGATTCAGCTCAAATTGTGCCTGAACCAGTATGTTGTGTTCCAGCCCTACTTAGCAGTTCCCCAGGGTACACCATGTTTTCTCTGGATTCTCTGCCTTGTTTGTCCTCTTATGCCCGTTTTGAATATTTTCTATTCATCCTTGTGAACAGGAAGTAGGCACATTTTCCTCCAAGAATCCTGCACTAATAATAATTTCCTTTTACTCTATTCTTTATCCCTCTACCTTAAGTCTGTGTTAGAGGCCCTCCTTCTCTGATCCCTGTGTAGGTTAATATACTACATTATAATAATTTGTTTACTTGCCTGCCCCCCCACCCCCCACCATTAGATTATAAACTCTTTGAGGGCAGTGCCCATGTTTTATTATTCTTACTACTATTTCTATTCTCAGTGGTTAATATTGGATGGTTAGATGTTAAACAAATTCTTCTTACTGAAAGATGTTTTAGTATCACCTGTAACTGTATAAAATGATAAGCATGAATATCAATATGGCTGTTATAAACTACAAAGTCTCTTACTCTCAGTAAGTGTATTGAATAATGTCACTGCACTTTATTGGGCATGGGCATAGAGTGACTGGAAGGCAGACAGTAAGACACTGCTTAACTGTGCAGAAATGACGCCGAGGGCTGCAGGTCGGGGACAGGGCAGGGAGAAGAAACATAAGTGCATCTGTTATCATTGAACAAAGCAGAGTAATGTATTTAGGAAGTTTTACCTAAACCACAGCTGAGTACCAACCACTAGGAGGCCTGGATTCCCCACAGTTGAATTTCTGTCCTTTGGTCGATAAGTACCTAATCACTGCCTTATCACTTATAACCTACCAACACTTTCCCCTCTGTGGCCCATGTAATCTGAGGCTATCCCGGCTTGCTTTGCACCGACCTCCCTGTGGAGTGGGTGTATATTAGTCTGTTCTCACATTGCTCATAAAGACATACCAGAGACATGGTAATTTATAAAGGAGAGAGGTTTAATTGACTCAGTTCACATGGCTAAAGAGTCCTCAGGAAACTTACAATCATAGCGGAAAGGGAAGTAAACACGTTCTTCTTCACATGATGATAGAGAGGAAAAGAAATCAGAACCCAGCGAAGGGGGAAGACCCTTATAAAACCATCAGATCTCATGAGAACTCACTCACTATCATGAGAATAGGATGGGGGAAACAGTCCCCATGATTCAATTCTCTGCACCTGGTCCTTCCCACCATACATGGTGATTATGGTAACTACAACTGACAATGAAATTTGGGTGTGGGTATACAATCAAAACATAACACGGTGTAACACTGCTTCTCTGGATTGATTTGAATCCCATCACTCTAGGAAGGCTGTTACAATATTACAGTTACAATGCCTCAACTGAGAGGGTTGAAGAAACCATAGCAGTTCCACATGCATAGGCTAAAGGATAAAGTACTCTTGCTAGCCCAGGATAGGGCACGTGGACAAGGCCTTCCCTTGCCAAATTTGCTGCTGTGTATGCTTTCTTCATTTTACTCTTAGGTCGGAGGAGGTGGATAGATACTCTGGTGAAGCCTTAACAATTTTTGCTTTGTTTTGAATTCTCTCTTCCTGGGACTGGAGTTTGGGGAAATGCCTGAATGAAGTAACCCCCTACAACATACACACACCTGCTAACCCCACTCCCCTGACCCATAGCTACGAAAGACTGTATTTAACCATAGAATTACCCTGGCTCCTTCTTCTCAATTGATTGTATTGTACAAGAACAACTCTTTCAAGGGTAGGTCAAAGGCCATCATTCACTCCCTTCTAGTTCTCTAGGTGACAGTGTCATTTTCACTTTCCTCCTACATCAGGTTTTTTTTTTTTTTTTTTTCTTTTTGACAACTATCAACTTTTCCTAACAAAATATTGAAACTATTGAGACAAATGTTTAGTTATTAGAAGTTATTTCCACAAAGAATCAGTTTTCTTATAGGTAGTCAGTCATCTTTAGTGTTGTTAGGAAGACTAATATCAGGGTATGGCCAATGAATTACAAAAATGGTCAAGTTAAGAATAACTCCTTCATAATCATTCGTGAAGTATTTTCAGAGTTCAATAATTTCCAGAATTTGTACCTAGTAGTGGATAAGGGAAGATAAAACACAGTAGTTGGATAATTCACTTACAAGATGTTTTTCACAGTACCTGCAAAATGTAGCTGTGGGTTCTTTCTTCAGGAAACATATGTTTCTGTGTTTTTGAAGTGATGACCTGTTTTGTGCTTCTCACATACCAGTAAGACAAAATTCCCTTAGAATCGAAGGAATTTTAAACATGTCAAATAATACATGAAGTTGAGAATTCTCTAAGGCAGAGGAATTCAGGTTTTAAGAAGGTAGAGAAATAAGCAAAATGACCCAGAAATAAAACTTACCCTAAGAAAGAAAATAGCTGGGAGTGGAAAACTGATTCTTCAGAGGACAAAGATGGGAAGGTAATTGGTTCAGAAGAAATACTTCCACCTGAAGTAGAGAAAAAGCAGAATGATAACCCTTGTGGAACTATGAAGGAAGAGAACCAGTGCTGTCTTCATAATCATGGAGGCTGGGATGGCCCCCAGTATTAGAGACTCTATTGTGGACATTAAAAGGTAGAAGAAAAGAAGTCATTGTTAACTTGGAAAGGAACTAAAATGTTTTCAGGCCAAAGAAAATTCAATACTCAGATTGAAACTATGAGGGAAAAAAAAGATAATTGAAATACTAGAGTTAAAACAACAAAAAATAAAAACTTTTAGAGAAATTATTGAAAGAATAATATGTATTTCCCCAAATTATTGATTTACATTTCTATTTCTATTAAACCTGTGTATCATTTCAAAATAAGTGAAGTAAGTGAGTCTTTCCCCTTTCTATGTCCCAGTCTATAAGTATGTATTGAATACTTACACATATCAAATGTGATGCCTACAGAGACCATTCAATGCTATTTAAAATGGTTAAACAGCTAAGCTCTGGAGCAATTAGAGTTGGAGTGAGAGATGTCCATGTGTTTACATGTATTATACTGGGAATGGAATGGTATTTATGTAATTCTGTGAACAGTTTATATTTGGACTACATCTGGATTTTTTGTCTTTCTTTCCAAAAGCAAGAAGAATAACTCTCCAGTACAGCAAATTATGGACTTGGAGGAATAAACAGAGATAACAGCATTAAAATAAAAAGGCAATTCTTGGAGAAATTAGATGTCATCAAATGCCATTTTAAAAGACTATGTACTTAAAGTTGAAGCGTGACAGCTTTTACACTAGTTTAATAGCATTATGCAAAGAAGAAACCATCCTAAGATGCCCCCAAAAACGCTTTGGACAGAGAACATGAATATTTGGAAGAGAATCATTAGAATCTGAAGGTTTCAGGAGAAAAGTACAGATCAGTCTCTCAAGTAACATATTCCCTAGCCCTATCTGTATGCAGACTTCCTTCTCTTTTATAATTTTGATTTTATGGGTACATAGTAGTATATATATTTACGAGGTACATGAGATGTTTTGATACAGATATGCTATATGTAATCACATCAGGAAAGAGAGGGTATTCACCTGCAAGCATTTATTCTTTGTTATAAACAATCCAATTAGGCTTTTTAAGTTATTTTAAAATGTACAATTAAATTATTATTGACTATAGTCACCCTGTAAAAATATGTATATATAATGCTTCATAAATTTGCATGTCATCCTTGCACACGGATATGCTAATATTCTTAGTATTGTTCCAATTTTAGTATCTATGTTGCTAAAGCAGTGCTATATAAAGACTTTCTTAGAAAGAATCAATTCCCTATGAGGGCAAATTTAAAGCAAAATAAAATACTGTCATGCCATTCAGGAGATGGTAAGAGTTTCTCTGACCTTCAGAAATCTATTGAACTTGCCTTGAAACTCATGTTAATTTCAGAGCCAATGGATGTCCAAAGTCTACAGAGGAGATGATGTTGGTAACCTGTCCATATTCCCTAACCCAAATTTCAGCTTCAAGCAGCTGCATATATTTACCTTATTTCTTGGGGTCAGAGGTACCAAAGAATCTCCTCTGTGAATAGCCCTCAAACAATGACCCACGAGAATTATATATACATACCCCAGTTCCTCAGAAAATACTTCTGAGGGGTGTGTTTTACACGGACTCCCCTTCCCTAACATGATGAAGTCCACATCCACAGTGGCAAATGGCTTAATAATGAACGTCTTTGACTATCTTCTCTTCCTTGTCTCAGTTCCTCCCTGGCCTAGTGGTGTTTTTTTTCTCCTTCCAAATAAACAATTTGCACTATAGGCTGGGCCAGGTGGCTCATGCCTATAATCCCAGCACTTTGGGAGGCCAAGCTGGGTGGATTACCTGAGGTCAGAAGTTCGAGACCATCCTGCCCAACATGGCGAAATCCCAGCTCTACTAAAAATGCAAAACTTAGCTGGGCATGGTGATGCATGCCTGTAATCTCAGCTACTCGCGAGGCTGAGGCAGGAGAATCACTTGAACCTGGGAGATGGAGGTTGCTGTGAGCCGAGATTGCGCCACTGCACTCCAGCCTGGGCAACAGAGCAAGACTCTTACTCAAACAACAATAACAGCAGCAACAACAACCAACTTGCACTAGAGTTGTTGTCTCAATGTCTGCTTCTGGCAACACACAAACTATGGCACCCTCCCTGAGATTTGTATGTATTCCCTTGGTGATTACATGTTTATAGGCCATGCATCCTCATAAGCTAACTTAGTTCCTCATCAGAGGAACTCAACTGCTTCTTCAGATTCAAAAATAAGTATTCACTTCCACAACTTTTATGAATCCTAAACGCTTTATTGAAAATTTGGAGAGGTCAGGCCTGGTGGCTTACACCTGTAATCCCAGCACTTTGGGAGGGCTAGGTGGGAGGAACACTTGAGCCCAGGAGTTTCAGACCAGCCTGGGCAACATGGTGGAATCCCATCCTTACAAAAAATTTAAAAAAAAAAATTGGCTGGATGTGGTGGCCCATGCCTGTAGTCCCTGCTACTCTACATGCTTAGGTGTGAGGATCACTTGAATCCAGGAGGTTGAGGCTTCAGTGAGCTGAGATCACTCCAGAAAGAAAATTTGGAAGGCTCTCTGGAAGTAGTCACTTTGTACAATGTGTAGCTACTCTTCTTCTTCCCTTCCTCTTCCTCAGTCTCTCTTTTGCAGGCTACTTGGGGGAATTCCCATTCTTTTTATTTCTAGACAGCAATTTCTTTCTTTCATAGTTTAGGGCCAACCAGCCAGGGTCTGGAAGTCCCACATACTACTCCAAAAATTTTTGTACTGTTTTCTCAAAGAGAGCTGTATCCCTTAGAGGAATTCTGGAGTCAACAGTTGAAATAATAACATTTTATACACTTTATTATGGTCAAAACTTCCCTGTATGGTCATCCATTCCTTTTTTTTTTCTCCCCCCTGAGACAGGGTCTTGCTTAGTCACCCAGACTGGAGTACAGTAGTGTGATTATTGCTTACTGCAGTCTCTAACTCAAGAGCTTAAGCAATCTGATTCCTATATTTTAAAACTATTATTAATTATTCTTATAGAATAAGAATAAAACAGTTACTCTCAAGGTTTTGTATACAGTAAACTGAATAGATTCTTTTTTCTCCGTATTCAATCATTCTCAACTCTTCTTTTTGTCATCTTGGTAAACTGAGCTAAATAAATTTTCCTAGTATAGTTATGAATAACTACATGGATATAGTGGAATGGTAGAATGGGTCCACTAAACTTGACCAGAGGTGGAACTAAGTTTTACCGGGCTCGGAGTTATATAATTTGGTGTGTGCTCTTAGGAAATGAAATATAAGAAAAGGTAGATGAGTCTTGGAAAGTCCAGAACCCTGAAATTCAACTCTAATTAGCTTCACAATTAATCTGCTTTAGTACCTGGCTCTCTAACAAGAATACACCATGTTTTAAAATCATCCCTTCTAAAGCAAGAAGGGATATGTAGAACACTGCAAGAATATAGCACGTCTTAAAACCACTCCTTCTAAAACAACTAGAATACTGAGTACTTACAGTCTTTCAGGCATTGTTGTAAGCAGTTTGCTAAGATTACTTTATTTAATTTATTTTAATCCAAAATATACAGATGAGGATATTGTAGAACAAAGAAGTTAAAAAACTTGATTAAGGCTGCACAAGCTATAGTTTGGACAGTGGTAGTGGCTCTAAAGCCAGCACACATAACCTATACAGGTGTACCTTGTTTTATTGTACTTTGCCTTATTGCACTTTACAGATAATGCTTTTTTGTTGTTGTTGTTAACAAATTGAAGGTTTGTGGAAGCCTTCAGAAATTCTGTTGGCACCATTTTTCCAAAATCATTTGTTCACTTCATGTCTCTGTGTCACATTTCAGTATCCTCACAATATTTCAAAATTTCTAATTATCATTGTATCTATTATGGTGGTCCGTGATCAGTGATATTTGACGTTAATATTGTCATTATTTTGGGGCACCAAAAATGGTGCTCATATAAGTTCACAAACTTAATTAAGAAATGTTGTATGTGTTCTGACTGCTCCACCAGCTGGCCATTCTCCAGTCTCTTTCCTTATTCTCAGGCCACCCTATTCCCTGAGACATGACAACATTGCAATCAGGTCAATTAATAACCCTACGAAAGCCTCTAAGAATTCAAGTGAAGGAAGAGTTTCATGTTTTTCACTTTAACTCAAAAGCTAACAATGATTAAGGCTGGGCGCGATGGCTCAGGCCTGTAATCTTGGGACTTTGGGAAGCTGAGGCAGGCAGATCCCTTGAGGTCAGGAGTTTGAGACTAGCCTGGCCAACATGGCAAAACCCTTTCTCTACTAAAAATACAAAAATTAGCTGGATGTGGTGGCTCACGCCTGCAGTCCCATCTACTTGGGAGGTTGAGGCATGAGAATCATTAGAACCAGGGAAGCAGAGGTTGCCATGAGCCGAGATTAGACCACTGCATTCCAGCCTGGGCAACTGAGTGAGACTTTGTCTCCAAAAATAAAAATAAAATAATAATTAAGATTAGTGAGGAAGGTATGCAGAAATCTGAGAAAGGCAAAAAGCTAGGCCTGTTGTGCCAAACAGCTGAGTCATTAATGCCGAGAAAAAGTTCTTGAAAAAAACAAAAGTGCTGTTCTCTTCTAGTGAACACCCAATCAAGAAAACAAACAGCCTTATTGCTGATATAAAGTTTGAGTGGTCTAGGAAGAAGACTAAACCAGCCACAACATTCCCTTAAGTCAGAGCCTAATCCAGAGAAAGGTCCTAACTCTACAATTCTATGACGGCTAAGAGAGGTAAAGAAGATTCAGAAGAACAATTTGAGGCCAGCAGAGGTTTGTTCATGAGGTTTATGGTAATAAGCCATCTTCATAACATAAAAGTGCAAGGTGAAGCAGCAAATGTGAGGTAGAAGCTACACCAGGTTACCCAGAATATCTAACTAAGATTATTGATGAAGGGGGCTCTACTAAACAACAGATTTTCAATGTAGACAAAACAGCTTTCTATTAGAAGAAGATGCCACCTAGGACTTTCATAGCTAGAGAGGTTAAGTCAGTGTCTGAGCTTCAAAGCTTCAAAAGACAGGATGACTGTCTTATTAGGGGCTAATGCAGCTGATGACTTTAAGCTGAAATGAATGCTCATTTATTACTCTAAAACCCTAGGGCCCTTATGATATGGTTTGGCTGTATCCCCATCCAAATCTCATCTTGAATTCCCACACATTGTAGGAGAGACCCAGTGGGAGGTAATTGAATCATGGGGGCAGGTCTTTCCCATGCTGTTCTCGTGATAGTGAATGAGTCTCATGAGAGCTGATGGTTTTAAAAAGCAGAGTTTCCCTGCACAAGTTCTCTTCTCTTGTCTGCCACAACGTGAGACATGCCTTTCACCTTCCACCATGATTGTGAGCCCTCCTCAGCCACGTGGAACTGTAAGTCCATTAAACCTCTTTGTTTAGTAAATGGCCCAGTCTCGGATATGTCTTTATCAGCAGCATGAGAACAGACTAATACACCTTAGTAAGTATGCTAAATCGACTCTGCCTATGCTCTGTAAGTGAAACAAAAAGCCTAGATGACAGCATATGTGTTGTAAGCATGGTTTAGTGAATATTTTAAGCCCATTGTTGAGAACTATCACTCAGAAAAAAAAATCTTTCAAATATTACCGCTCCTTGACAATGCACCTAGTCACCCAAGAGCTCTAATGGTGATGTACAGGATTAATGTTGTTTTCATGCCTGCCAACACAACATCTATTCTGTATCCCATGGATCAAGGAGTCATTTTGACTTCTGAGTTTTATTATTTAAGAAATACATTTTGCAAGCCTATAGCTGCCATAGATAGTGATTCCTATGATGGACCTGGGGAAAGTAAGTTAAAAGCCTTCTAAAGTATTCACTGTTCTAGATAATAATATTTATGATTCATGAGAGATGGTCAGGATGTCAACATTAACAGCAGTTTGGAAGAGTTTGATTCCAACACTATTGGATGATTTTGAGGGATTCAAGACTTCAATGGGGAAAGTAGCTGCAGATGTGGTGGAAATAGGAACAGAACTGGAATCAGAAGAGGAACACATCTTCAGAGATGTGACCGAATTGCTGCAATCTCATGATAAAACTGATGAATGAAGAGTTGCTTCTTAAGAATGAGCACAAAAAGTGGTTTCCTCAAATAGAATATAATCCTAGTGAAAATGCTATGAACATTGCTGAACTGACAACAAAGGACGTAAAATTCTATATAAACTTAGTTGATATAGGAGGGGCAATGTTTAAGAGCATTGACTAATTTTGAAAGATGTTCTAGTGCCAGTACAATGCTATCAAACAACACTGCATGCTACAGAGAATTCTTCCATGAAAGGAAGAGTCCATCAATGTGGTACACTGCATTGTTATCTTATTTTAAGAAATTGCCACAGCTTCCCTAATATTCAGCAACCAATGCCCTGCAGCCATCAGTCAAGGCAAGACCTTCTACCAGCAAAAAGACTCCAAGTTGCTGAGGGCTCAGATAACTGACAGCATTTTTTAGCAATAAAGTAACTCTTAATTAAAATATGTAACTTTTTTAGACATAATGTGATTGCACAGTTAATAGACTACAGTATAGTATAAACATAGCTTTTATATGCAATGGGGAACTAAAAACTGTGCATCACTTGCTTTGTTGCAATATTTATTTTATTGCAGTGGTCCAGAACTGAGCCAACATATCTTCAAGGTATGCTTGAATACACTATACTGCCTCTGAAAACTTTATCTTCTCAGTTCCTAAATAGTTCACTATCTCTAAAAAGGATATAAATCAAATATAAATCCATCATAAACAATAAAGCTCTGCTTTTTACCTTAGTGCTCAACCCATATTACTTTGGAGGTAATCAGATCAGCCATATGCTCACACAGAGGGGCACCAAAGGCCCAGTGATCGCACCAGTTTTTTCTTCTGATTCTCTCCAAAATAAAATTAAAATGCATGTATGTCCTGTTAAGCTGAAATCATTTCTATTATCTCAGGCCAGTTTTTCTGTACAATGGAGTAATAGTACAATTACTACAGAGAAGTAGGTTCAAATAGAGAATCTCTGAGGCAATTCAAATTCCTGTGTTAGTGAATTGGCTGAGGGCAGTGAGGTATAAACGCCTACTAGGATTGTAATAAATACCCTGTGGGATATTTTTCCAGTTTACAAATATCCATATCCCATTGTCCTTTGTCTGTTATGCTTGACCATAACCATCTTTCTATTATAGCTGATTGAACCAAAATAGATTACTTTGCCTAAATTGAGCCAAGCAGATATTTCCAGGGAATTCATAATTCATACTAATCTATTTTTGTTCAGTTGGGAGCAACTGTCAACTTAGAAGTGTAGGGTAATTCACTACCATCTACTACATGAGACAGAGAAAGCCAATTCACAGGGGAAGAACCTGCCAAAGAAATTTTCTATTCATGGAGTGTAGCTGTATATTTTCTACTTGGGTATCTAGAATATATCTCTATAACATTTACAATGTTTGAGATTTTTCTGTTTATTTATGTCTTAATCTAGCTTTAGTTCATTTCTGTTCATTGCAACCCACAGAGTCCTGATTAATACAGAGATATAACCCAAAATTTACAATTATTTTATTTAAAAAACTTTTTATTAAGTTTATTCTCATTCAGAATTGCAACTAAAATCTGTTATGACACTTTTAGAATATAATCAACAAGAGCCTGAGTGCTCAGAGTCATCTGTGACTAGGGATATATCTCAGTGCAATGTGGCCAAGACTGGTAATTTCTAAAGGTGATGGTTACTTCAAAGTGTGTAGCATTAAATGTGTCTTTACCACATACTTTCATAATTCCATGTTCTCTTTTTAAAGGCTGAGGTCATCTTATTTTTAGTTTCTTCAAATCATTAATATATTCCTGTTTTTCCTCTTCATAGAAACTTTTGATAATGAATCCGTGCTTTATTAAAGCTTGAGGCTTTTTAAAAGTTCAATTTCACTGTGAAGTCAAGGTCTTAAAATTCCTTACGGGTAAGTGCTTTTTGCTTTATTTTCATCTCATTTACTAGATTAGTTATAGTCTTAATATCAAACTTTCATTTGATATTTCGTGTATTTGTGTGTGCATGCATGCATTTCTGCATGCATGTATAATAGTAACTGTCTAAAATAAATGATGATACTGAAATCAAATGACAGGTGAATATCATCATTATTAACTAATTAAAGTAATTTCACTAGTTAATCAGTTGTAATCCATATATGTATATAGTTATTTGGGGGTCTAGGGTAATTTGAGTATTTTCCAAAGTACAGGATGTTTCCTCTACTAATAATGTCTATTTTGGTTGTCTACCTGAGTCTGTTAAATTTTTCTACTCATGAGAAATCTGTAATTTTAGAAAAGTTGATAAAATATTGTAAAAGGAAAATGTCACTCATTTTTTAAGCAAATAGGGATATATTTTAGTTACAAAATTGGAAAACGGGTTTATATTTCCTTTAAATGTTATGTCTCATGAGTAGTTTAAAAGTTTTTGATTCTCATCCTTATACCTTCAAAAAAGACAAGAAAATAAAATTACACAAAACAAAACACATATTTGATTCTTCCAGGAAGAGCTAACGACATTTCCATATCATTACAGTCCCCATTGTTATTTCTTAAACAGCAGATATTTAAATGTGGAGATATATTTATTATTAAAAGTCCCATAATGTAATAGAAACAGTAGGAATCCTCAAGCCACATCTCTTTACATCGCTAATACATAAGTAGTGTGTCTCACATGACATTACTAAGATAAAACAGGGAAAATGAAATTTTATGATAACTGATTGCAATTTTCTTGTAGCAAGCTGAGCTGGGAGAACCTTATGTAGAAATTAGAACTACAGTTAAAGCTTAAAGAGGATGCAGGATACAGCAACCAGTATGCAGTAAATACCTTAGTTCTGGGGCACGACTTTTTACTGATTTTAATTTTTTTGTGAAACAGATTGTATTAGTCCATTCTCATGCTGCTGTAAGGAAATACCTGAGACTGGGTAATTTATAAAGGGAAGAGGTTTAACTGACCGGCAACTCTGAATGGTTGGGGAGGTCTCAGGAAACTTACAATTGTGATGGAAGAGTAAGCAAATACATCCTTCTTCACATGACAGTGGGAGAAAGAAGGTCCAAGCAAAGGAATAAAAGTCCCTTATAAAAGAATCAGATCTCATGAGAACTCACTCACTACGATGAGAATGGCATGAGGTTAAATGCCCCCATGATTAAATTACCTTCCACTAGGTCCCTCCCACGACACGTTGGGACTATGGGAACTACAATTCAAGATGAGATTTGGGTGGGGACACAGCCAAACCATATCATAGACCATACATAAAAAGTACATAAAACATATAGGTACAATTTGCTTGTCTTTATTTTGTCACATATACATTCACCCTGGAATAATATGTGTTTACCTTTTATTATTTTTGAACTTAACAGACATGAAAAGTACTGTCTATATCTTTTGATGAATTACTGTTTTCATTGAACATTATGGCTTTATTTTAAAAGATTTATCCATTTGTAAATCCTCATGTCATTCATTTTCACTTCAAATGATAATCTAATTTTAACACATATTTTAATCCATTATACTCTTGGTAAACATCTAGATTGTTTCCAGGTTTAAAAATGTGTTTGTTTTTGGTATGACTATATTGTTGTGAACATTCTTATATCTATTTGTCTCTCTCTCTCTCATTCTTACTCTGTCACTCAGGCTGGAGTACAGTGGTATAATTATAGATCACAGAAGCCTAGAATTCCTGGGCTCAAGTGGTCTTACAGTCTCAGCCTCCTAAGCACCTGGGACTACAGGTGAGTGCCACAGTGCCTGCCTAGTTTTTTTTAAGAAATATTTTTTAGAATCGGGGGTCTCAATTTGTTACCCAGGCTGGTCTCTAAATCCTGGCTTCTAGCCATCCTCCTGCCTTAGTCTTCCAAAGGTTTTTGTTTCATGAGAGTCTTTTACCTTTGCACAATCAATTTTCCTAATTAAAAAAAAAAAAATCTGTATTTTTTCTTCTTTGAATATTCTTTCTGCTAAATATGTAATTCAATATTTCCAGTTATTTAGCTGACTGACAATATCTGAGCTTCTCTTTGTTGTTCTTGTTGAAAAACCAGTTGTCTGTGTAATTATTCTTTCTTTTTATCTAGTCTGCCTTACATCTGCCTACTTTTAGAATCTTTCAATTAAATGATTTTCTCTTTAGCTTTGTCTGAATGTTCTTTTTAGTTATCTCATGATCTTCTTAACACAATAAATACATCTTATTTTTCCAGAAATTCTATTTGATAGCTTTCCAAATCTGCCCACTGTCCATTTCATCACAGGAATAACTCTATATTTTATTTCTAAAAATATGTTAAATATTCTAATTTAATATTCTGTATCTGTTAGTTCACATGCCTTCAGTCTTTGTAAGTATGATTGTGAAATGTTTTTGTTTCTGCTTTCACTCTTTCTTGGTGGCTTCTTACCATATGTTGAAGGAACAGTTTCAGTTATGAAACTGTGTTTTTAAGTCTTGAAATCTTATCCGTGGTAATTCTTTGAGAACTGGATTTAAAGATGGATTTTCCATAGTAGATTTGTATATGCCTATACTAGGAACCTGGAGAAATAATTAACTGAGGTATATTTTAAATTAAACATTTGCCTTGAGATTTCCAGGGGCCAAATAGGAATTTGAATTCCAGTTCCCAAACCCTGTGAGTACAGAGTTACAATTAGGAAATTTTTGGGGGAAACTTCTCCTCCTTAGCTTTTCTCCTAAGTTTACCCAGAAGCAAAGCTAAAAAAGGCAAGTGTTCTTTAAAGTGGTAGGTTGTTTCTTAGGTCACTGACAGAAGGCTTTATACTTCTGGGGGTCCCATCTTTGTGAGGAGATTATCTTACCTCTAACTAGTTCTGGTCCTAGCTTTGCCCTGCCCTGTTTTCTCATAATGGCACCTTTGATCGTGACAGATCAGCAAATGCCTTCAAGGCAAAAAGCTTCAAGGCTTCCTTGCTACTGCGGACTGACTTTCTTCCTTGCCTCTGAGGAAATCTCTTATTTTCCCCACTATCTCAGACATTCTTTTTTTCCTTTTTTTTTTCTTTTTTCTTTTTTTTTATTATACTTTAAGTTCTAGGGTACATGTGCATAACGTGCAGGTTTGTTACATATGTATACTTATGCCATGTTGGTGTGCTGCACCCATCAACTCGTCAGCACCCATCAATTCATCATTTATATCATGTATAACTCCCCAGT
>NW_016809923.1:1057815-1070426 GCF_001698545.2 Rhinopithecus bieti
GCGCTGGGAGTGGAGACTGGAGCTGTTCCTATTCGGCCATCTTGCTCCGCCCCCTCCAGACATTCTTTTTTACCCAAAATTTTTTAGTGTTTTCTATTGGGAAAAGTTTCTTTGCACATTTAGAACTCTCTTTTTTTAGAAATTAAATTCTCTCTACAAAATTTAGGGTATTTGGGTGCATCAGAAATTATAATTCTAAACACAAGCATGGTCCCTGGCACTATTACCTTTTGGTTCAAAATTGTGCTGTGGGCACTTATTAGTGGTATAATCTTGAGAAAGTTGCTTAACCACATCTGCTTCAGTTTCTTTATGGGGTTAATATTAATAATTGTGCCTAACTTATGGGGTTGTTAAAGTTATTAAGTGAGTTTAATAGTTAAAATGGTAACATACACATTGAACATCCTCAATGAGTGTTAGTAGTAGTACTGTTCTCAATGATAAAGTTGGGAAAAAACTGAATGTTGTTTCTTGTTAGGTCAGTTTCCATAGGCAGGAATTTTTGAGTTAGGAAAGTCAAACTCTGTAAAATGTGTGCTTGTAGGCTGTTAATAATGATGGGATCTTATGAGAGAAAAGCTATATCTTGCCTTTTTTACTGTCTCAAATTGGAGGATGTACACTTTGACTTCAAACTTGCTTCCCATAAAGGTCAAATCATTGATCTTGACGGCATTAAGTTCACAGTGCAAAGTCTGCCAAAGCTTTTTGATAAAGATCATCTGGATCCTTGAATAAAATGCTTTTTCTCAATATCCTTCCCTGAAGGTTCTGATTCAAAAGGATTATGTTGGGTCCTGGGAAACTTATTTTAATAAGTGACACAGGGGAATCTGGGAGCTACAAACATTGTGGCATCAAATAACAAAATAAATGCAGCATGTATTCTGGTTTCACCTAAGATAAAAATGTTTCAGAGAAGTCACTTGCTTTTCATTGAATTTTACTTAACTATAAAATGGAGATAATTATTATGGACCTTTGTCATAAGCCAGTTAAGAAAAGATGGGTATGAAACACCTCTGTACATTTTTGAGAAGCAATAACAAAGTCCATTGTAGCCAAATGATTTTCTAAGTTATAGTTTTGGACCTCCCTTTGGATTTTGCATTTTAGTTATATCGTATGAATGTATCCAGCTGAACCAATAACATTTTCTTCAATCCTCTTATACTATAGTACAAGTTAATCTTCCATAGTTTCCCTCACATTGTCTGAAACTTCTTCTATCACTCCAGAGGTGATTTAAAAATAAACATCATTAGGAACTTTACTTAAAGTGTATTTGCCATAAGAAGACTGAGTTCTCAAATAGAGGGCAGTCAGATCAGCTCAAATCTCATATATTATGGTTTGGTTGAATCCAATGTGACTAACAAGGGTTACCTTATTTTGTTTTGTAAGGGCAGCTTTGTGAAAATATAGGTTGATATTACTAGGTTTCTACATTCATAAAGCAGAAATATGTCATGCATATTAGAAAAAGTGTTTTAGCTATTAACATACTAACATAAAGATATACCTTTCTGCTTTCTATCATATATTCCTGATTGTACTTCACCAAGTTCTTATGAGTTGTTTTCACCATGGCTCCCTCACTTTATTAAAAATTTTAGGACCATGAGGTAGCAGGTATCTACATACTAAAATATATATTAATTCAAAAAAAGCTTCCAAACCATAAGAAAGGTTGCCATTTAGATACTTTCAGCCCGTTTAGTGAATGCTATGTATGTTACATTGAAAAACTGGATAGGATGATGTGGTTCCTGATCTTGTACTAATGTGATTTTGCTCACACAACTCCACTCCCTACCAACCTCACTGGAATAAAAAAAGTATGAATGACTTTTAATGACAAGATTCTTCTTTCTTCCAGATATTGAATCAGTTCTGATTATTGAGTATAGCCCTATGGTTCATTTGTAACCAACATTGTGAGTTCTGAGGAAGGAGCAATTAGACTCTAACAATGGGATTTCAGAACATAATGGACAATATGCCAGGTATTTAGTTTCAGGATCTTCATTTCTATTCACATCTCCATGTACTGTGCTATTTTTTCTTAATTTAATTTTAGTGCCATTATTGTATCTTGTTTAATTTTTTTATGGCTTGCTATAATTAAGCCTTTATTTGGAAGTCATTTTAAAACCACTGCATCGTTGTCATGGAATTGTTGGTAATATGTGATTACATTATGTTGTCTTTTGCAGGGACACTCTTACAAATGAAGCATTATCCTCAGAGATTTCCTTGGCTGAAAATGTAAGTAATTAAAAATGTAAACAAATATTATCTGTTACATATGCTGTAATAATAAATACTTCAGTATAACACAGGTTACCGTCTCTTTTAGGACACAGTTTAATCTTTCTACAATATGTTTTATAAATGGACAAATAAACAAATAATCACTTAATACCTTATAATATACAAATAATCAATAATACCTTAATACCTTAATACCAATGGCATGCAGATGCTGAGGGCTTTTATATGGTCTGACTTTGAGTACTGTACATTTCCTAACTGACATTATCAATAATCTTTTAGCATTATTTGTCATTTTAACAAATGCCAGCTAAGGAGAGTAAAAAAATAGAATCAACTATCAAAAATTCCCAAATAATACACAATATAACTGTTAATCCAGGAAAATGGAAATTTTTTGTCTATAGCTGGTAGGGTGAAAATTAATGCATCCTGTTTGGAAGGCACTTTGGCAATATATATCAAAGGCCTAAAAATGTGCATAACCTGTTACTCATTAATTTATTTATTAAATATTATCCTAAAAGTCATTGAGATATACACAAAGAAGTGTGTACATATTTATCATTATATTATTTCTAATGTCAAAATATAATAAATAACCTAAGCATATGCCTGCAGAGAATTGGTTAAATAGAATGTGGTAAATCCAAAAAGAGTATACTATACAGCTATTAAAAATCAAAATGTAGGGGAAAGTAAATAATATTATAGTATAAACAGTTTATATTACATGGATAAGTGACAACAAATAGAAACAGGGTAAACAAAAGACACCTTTCTAATGATTATTTAGATATGTGTAAAATAATTGATGATGGGAACATCAGCAAGATAGTGGAATAGGTGATACCAGCCTTCATTCCACCACACAAAAACCAGATATTAGACAGCTATCAAAAAACGAAAATAGCTTTAGGAGGGCTCAAGAGTCCAATTATGAACCTGCAGCAATACAATGGAGCAAAAAGCAATGAACAACCACTCAGATATGATTGCTGGGGAAATTGGCATTGTGGAGACATCTAGAGATGGCTAGGAACAAAGTAGCAGAGTGAGTATTCTCAGTATCAGCCACATGATGGGTGCCACTATTGTGCCCAGTGACTTGCTTTGCAGAGGACTCCAACAGCCTTTGCTGCTAAGGACCTCAACAGCACCTGTGGAAGCTTTGAACTCCCTGCTGAGTGCCCTTAGTGTTCATCAGTGCAGACCTCAGTGGCCTGTCCCACAGAAGATATCATCAGCTTTTACCACTGAAGTAATAACAGCCATTACTACTGCAGACCCCCTGGAGAGAGAGACACTACTCTGCCCTTTAGCTCCAGGAAGGAGTTGGAATCGCTGTTGCACTGCTCTGAGACAATTCCATGCCCTGCACTCTTTGCATACTCCCCAGACCCTGGAACTGTGACTTTCCATGTGCATCTGTGCCTCAAACACTGAAGCTACTACCACTTTGTGCTAGCATGTGCCCTAGACACTAGAGATATGGTCACTCTGTGTATACCTATGCTCCAGATGCTGGCTTCACAGTTACTCTGCAGTGCACACATGGCAGGTAAAAGAGCTATCAATGCATCAGGCCATCTGCATTACAGACTCTGGAACTGTGGTTGTTCCACACATACCCCCTTTCTGGACCCCAACTCTGTAGCCACTACATGACAGTCCATGCCTAGGACAGAAAAGCCACTGCTAGGCCAGGTGCAGTGGCTTATGCCTGTAATCCCAGCACTTTGGGAGGCTGAGGCAGGCAGATCACAAGGTCAGGAGTTCGAGACCAGCCTGGCCAATGTGGTGAAACCCTGTCTCTACTAAAATACAAGAATTAGCTGGGCGTGGTGGTGGGTACCTGTAGTCCTAGTTACTCAGGAGGCTGAGATGCGAATAGATTGAACCCGGGAGGCAGAGGTTGCAGTGAGCCGAGATCATGCCACTGCACTCCAGGCTGGACAACAGAGTGAGATCCCATCTCGAAAAAGAAAAGAAAGAAAAGGCAAGAAAAGAAAAGAAAAGCCACTGCCACTGTGAGAGCTCTCATGTCTGGATTCAGGACCTACGTCTCTTTGTTTGCCTGCACTCTGTACCCCACACCTGAACTGCTTCGTAGGCATCCATGTCTTGCACACTGTTACTAACATTGCAGTGGGGGTGCTGGCATGCTGGGTACTGGCATTATTGCTGCTCTGGACCCTGGAGCTTCAATCCTTCCACATGAGCCTGCCCTCAAGACCCTGGCTCAATGGCCACTCCACAGTTGTCACATATGAGACACCAGTGACACCGCCAATGTGAGCATGTGTGGAAGCTACAACTGGTGCCAAATTCTTCTTGGCAAGACATCTTCCATAAACCAAAAAAAAAAAAGAGAGAGAGAGAGACTGGGAGCATCCTAGCAGTCTTTGCCACCAGAGACCCACAAAGTCCTCACTGCTGCTGTAGAAACCCACAGCCTTGGCCACTGAAGATTCTTGATGTCTGCCAATACTAACCTTGGGTAATGGAGCTACATAGGGACTATGCTCTTCCCTCCCCAGAGTCAGAACCACCACATTACACTGAGCCAGTATTCTCACACCCACTCATACTGAAGCTTTTTTCCCCCACAAAACCAGTCAATTAAGTCTTGAAGACATCTAAGCAAGGCTACAAGAAACAAACAATTAAGAAAACATGACATGACAAAAGGAACACAACATTCCAGTAACAGATTTTTAAAGAAATGGAGATCATAAACTGTCAGAAAAAAAGAATTATTTCAAGGAAGCTCAACAAGCTACAAGAGAACACAAATAGGTAACTTGAAAAAATTAGAAAGGTAATTTATGAACAAAAGGACAAAGTCCATAAAGAGATAAAAATAAGAAAGAATAAAACATAAATTCTGGAGTTCAAGAATACAATGAATGAAGTAAAAAATACCGTAGAGAGTATCAATAGGAAAATTGTCAAGCAGAATAAAAAAATAGTAAACACAAATACAGGTCATTTGAAATTATCCAGTGAGGAGAAAAAAATAAGAAGGAAAGGGAGCAGTGTTGAAAGAAGAAGGTGACTAGGAAACAGGGCTAATGTGTAGCTCCCATATGGATGGATAGAATGGCATGTGGAGATTCATCCCATGATCTTCTGCTCTGAGAACCACACCAGAAATATACTAGGAAAACCAAAAGAATTCACAGATCCTTTTAAAGAAGTGGCATGCCACTGCAAATTCTGTGAAACAGATGAAAAACTGTGAGTTCCCAAACTGTGAAAGGGGGAAAATCTACCTCTGAACACATCCCCATGGGGAATTTGAAAATCCAGACCATGGGATAGGAATTTCACCTTACCTAGAGATACAATGGGATTAGGGAGTCATAAGAAATATAAAGGTACAAGTAGCAGCGGGAAGTGCCTTGAATGCACTCCAAGTCTCCAGCTCAATCCTTGGGAAGCCATCCTTGACTATATCTCACAGGGGCCCATGAAGAAGGCAGCAGGCAGAACTGGGGAGGGGTCATGGGGCAAAGAATGCTCCCAACAGAAATTGGTAGTGGTTTCGACTGGGCACAAATTTTCTTGAGTAGAGTCCAGGGGACAAGTAGGAGCTGCTGCAGATACAAGCAAGCAAGCATAAGAGTGCAGGACCTGCCACCAACTGAGTAGGCAGGCGAGGAGGGGCGAGGCCCAAAAGCTTTGATTGCTTTCTCAGTGGGGTAGCTCATAGTGGGGCACTGTGGGGGTGAGGCCAGCCTTGCCAACTACATGAAATCTGGGTAAGGCCTCTCACCACCAGCTATCCCCACTTTCCTGGTGAACTATAATACACAGCAGAGGCAGCCAAGATCCCCTCTGGAACATAACTTCATTGGCCTGAGAATGACTCCACCATCCCTGGCAGTAGCTGTGGCAAGCCCCACCCAAGGAGAGAGTCTGAGCACAGACCTGCCTAGCTCTGCCCCCAGTGGATAATGTTTACCTACTTGCCCTGGTAGCCAAACACAAAACATAGAAACTCCTGGGAGCTTTATGGCCCTGCCCATAACTTGAGAAACCAAAATACTTACCCTGGTAATCTTAGGGCAAGCTTAGAGACCCCTACTACTCCCACAGCTACTGCTCTCTTGAAAATGCCACCTTCTGACTGGAGGCCAACCAACTTAGGACATTACAGCAACACAGGACAAAATAACCCTGAACCCAGGAAGGAGAATACAACAGCTAATTCCATTGCCTGCAACATCCTGGCTAACCAGAGGTCCTGAAATTGTACACATGAAAACTTCACTGCTAGCATAACCAGCATTCAAGAAAGCCAGCACACTAAATATCTACAACCAAAGACTCTTACAAAGTCTACTTCACTTCCCTGCCACCTCTACTAGAGCAGGTGCTGGTATCCACAGCTGGGAGACTTGAAGCTGATCACATCACAGCACTCTTTGCAGACATCACCCAGCACCAGCCCAGTGCCTAATAGCCCCACCAGGTGGTTAGACCCAGAAAAGCAATAACAAATATTGTAGTCCAGCTCTCAGGAAGCCCCATCCCTAAGGGATGGGGAAGAGCAACACATCAAGGATCACCCTGTGGGACAAGAGAATCTGAACAGCAGGCCTTGAGTTTCAGACCTTTCCACTGAATTAATCTACCCAAATGAGAAAGAATCAGAAAACTATTTCTGGTAGTATGACAAAACACCGTTCTACAACACTTCCAAATGATCACACCAGCTCCCCAGCAATGGATTCAAGCCAAGAAGAAATCTCTGAATTGCCAGATAAAGAATTCAGAAGATTTACTATTAAGTTATTCAAGGAGATACCAGAGAAGATGAAAACCAACTTAAATATTTTTTAAAAATACAAGATATAGATGAAAAATTATCCAGAAAATAGCTATCATAAGGAAAACATAATCATGACTTTTGAAAGTAAAAAATACACTTGGAGAAATACAAAATGCAGTGGAAAGTTTCAACAATAAACTAGAAAAGTAGAAGAAACAACTTCACAACTTGAAGACAAGGTTTTTAAATTAACTCAATCTGACAAGGACAAATAAGCATTTTTTTTTAAATAAACAAAGCCTCCAAGAAATTTGGCGTTATGTTAAATGGCCAAATTTAAGAATAATTGCTCTTCCTGAAGAAGAGAAATCTAAAGGTTTGGAAAATTTATTTGTGAGAATAATTGAGGAAAACTTTCCTGGCTTTGCTAGAGATCTAGATATCCAAATACAAGAGGCTCAAAGAACAATTGAAAATTCATTGCAAAAGATAATCACTTAGCCACACAGCTCTCAGGTTATCTAAAGTCAAGACAAAGAAAAGAATCTTAAGACCAGTGAGACAAATGCATCAAACAACCCATAAAGGAAAACCTATCAGATTAACAGCAAACTTCTCAGCAGAAACCTCAGAAACCAGAAGGGATTTGGGTCCCATCTTCAGCCTTCTTAAACAAAATAAGTGTCATCCAAGGGTTTTATATCCAGGGAAACTAAGCTTCATAAATGGTAGAGAGAGAAATTCTCTTGCACACAAACAAATGCTGAGAGAATTCACCACTACTAATCCAGCCCTACAAAAAAATGCTAAAAGAAGTCCTAAATCTTGGAACAAAAGCTCAAAACACACCAAAATAGAACCTCTTTAAAGCATAAATTTCACAGAGTCTAAAAAACAATAACAACAGAAAATAAACAAGGTATTAAGGCAACAACTAACATGATGAATAGAACAGTACCTCACATCTCAAAACTAATATTGAATGTAAATGTCCTAAATGCTTCAGAATAGCAGAATGGATAAAAACCCACCAATCAAGTATCTGCTGTCTTCAAGAGACTCACCTAACACATGAGGATTCACATAAACTTAAGGTAAAGGGGTGGAAAAAGATATTTCATACAAATGGAAATCAAAAGCGAGTAGGAGAAGCTATTCTTATATCAGCTAAAACAGACTTTAAAACAACGGTAAGAAAAGACAAAGAGAGACATTATATGATGATAAAACAATTAGTCCAACAGGAAAATATCACAATCTTAAATATATATGTACCTAGCACTAGAGTTCCCAAATTTATAAAACAATTACTAATAGACCTAAGAAATGAGACAGATGGCAACACGATAACAATGGGCAACTTCAATACTCCACTGATAGCACTAGACAGCTCAACGAGACAGAAAGTCAACAAAGAAACAATGGACTTGGCTGGGTGCAGTGACTCACACCTGTAATCCCAGCACTTTGGGAGGCCAAGGCACGTGGATCATTTGAGGTCAAGAGTTCAAGACCAGCCTGGCCAACATGGTGAAACCCTGTCTCTACTAAAAATACAAAAAAATGAGATGGGCGTGGTGGCACATGCCTGTAATCCCAGCTACTCGAGAGGCTGAGACACAAGAATCACTTGAACCCAGGAGGCAGAGGTGGTAGTGAGCCGAGATTGTGCCACTGCACGCTCCAGCCCAGGCGACAAAGTGAGACCCTATCTCCAAAAAAAAAAGAAAAACCCAAAAGGCTGGAGTGGTGGCTCATGCCTATAATCCCAGCACTTTCGGAGGCCAGGGCGGGCAGATAATGAGGTCAAGAGATCGAGACTATCCTGGCCAACATAGTGAAACCCTGTCTCTACTAAAAAAATACAAAAATTAACTGGGCGTGGTGGTGCATGCCTGAAGTCCCAGCTACTCAGGAGACTGAGGCAGGAGAATTACTTGAACCCAGGAGGTTGAGGTTGCAGTGAGCTGAGATCACATCACTGCACTCCAGCCTGGCGACAGAGTGAAACTCCATCTCAAAAAGAGAAAAAAAGAAAAAAGGACTTAAACATACTCTAGAACAAATGGACTTAACAGACATTTACAGAACATTCTACCCAACAACTGCAGAATACACATTACTGTCTTCAGCACATCGAACAAATCTCCAAGTTAGACCATGGGATAGGTCACAAAACAAGTCTCAATAAATTTAAGAAAATCAAAATAAATTAATAAATTTAAGAAAATCAAAATAAATCAAGTATCCTCTCAGACCACAGCAGTATAAAATTGTAAATCAACTCCGAAAGGAACCCCTGAAACTATACAAATACATGGAAATTAAATAATCTGCTCTTGAATGATCTTTGGTCAACAATGAGATCAAGATGGAAATTAAAATATTCTTTGAGCTGAATGACAATAGTGGCACAACTTATCAGTACCTCTGAGATACAGCAAAAGTGGTGCTAAGGGGAAAGTTCATAGCAGTAAAAGCCTACATCAAAAAGTCTAAAAGACCACAAATGGACAATCTAAGGTAACACATCAAGAACTAGAGAAACAAGAAAAAACCAAATCCAAACCCAACAGAAGAAAAGAAATAACAAAGATCAGAATATAACTAAATGAAATTGAAACAGAATATACAAAAGATACATGAAACAAAGAGGTGGTTTTTTTGAAAGGATAAACAATATGTTTCATGTATCTTTTGTTTATCCTTTCAAATTGATAGACCATTAGTGAGATTAACCAAGAAAAGAGAAGACCCAAGCAAGCTCAATTAGAAATGAATTGAGAGATATTACAACCAATACCATAGAATTACACCAATACCACGGAAATAAAAAAGACCATTCAAGGGTATAAACTAGGAAATCTAGAGGAGATGGATAAATTCCTGGAAAATATGACCCTCCCAGATTAAGGAAGAAGTAGAAACTCTGAACAGACCAATAACAAGTAGCAAGATTGAAACGGTAATTTAAACATCGCCAAAAAAGAAGTTTACAACCAGATGGATTCACAGCTGAATTAGATCAGACATTCAAAGAAGAATTAGTACCAATCTTACTGAAATTATTCCAAAAGAAGGAATCCTCCCTCAATCATTCTATGAAGCAAGTATCACCCTAATTCCCAAACCAGGAAAGAACGTAACAAAAAAAGAAAACTATAGGCCAATATCCCTGATGAGCACAGATACAAAAAATTCTCAACAAAATACTGGCTAACCAAATCTGACAGCATATCAAAAAGATAATATGCCATAATCATGCCAATGATGTGGGGTTTGTTTAACATATGCAAGTCAATAAATGTGATACATCACATAAACAGAATTAAAAACAAAAGCAATATGATCATCTCAATAGATTCAGAAAAAGCATTTGACAAACCCAACATCTCTTTATCATTAAAACCCTCAGCAAAATCGGCATAGAATGGACATACCTCAAGGTCATAAAAACCATCTAAGACAAACCCACAGCCAACATTATACTGAATGGGGAAAAGTTGAAAGCATTTCCCCTGAGAACTGGAACAAGACAAGGATGCCCACACTTTCACCACTTCTATTCAACATAGCACTGGGCATCCTAGCCAGAGCAATCATATAAGAGAAAGAAATAAAGGGCATCCAAATTAGTAAAGAGGAATACAAACTGTTGCTGTTTGCAAATGATATGATTGTATACCTAGAAAATCCTAAAGACTCATCCAAAAAGCTCCTAGATCTGATAAATGAATTCAGCTAAGTTTCAGGAAACAAAGTCAATGTACACAAATCAGTCGCACCGTGATACACCAACAATGACCAAGCTAGTAATCAAATCAAGAACTGAATCCCTTTTCAACAGGTGCAAAAAAATACAATCCCATCCCATCCCATCCCATCCCATCCCATCCAATACAATACTTAGGAATATACCTAACCAAGAAGGTGAAAAATCTCTAAAAGGAAAACTACAAAACACTACTGAAAGAAATAATAGGTGACATAAACAAATGGAAACACATCCCATGGTCATGGATTGGTAGAACCAATATTGTGAGAATAACCACACTTCCAAAAGCAATTTACAGATTCAATACAATTTCCAAGAAAGTACCACCATCATTCTTCACAGAACTAGAAAAAACAACCCTAAAATTCATATGGAACCAAAAAAGACCCTGCATAGCCAAAGCAAGGCTAAGGAAAAAGAACATACCTGGAGGTGTCGTATTACCTGACTTCAAACTGTATTATAAAGCTATAGTTACCAAAAAAGCATGATATTGGTATTAAAAAAATAGGCACGTAGACCAATGAAAGAGAATAGAGAACCCAGAAACAAAGTGAAATACTTACAATCAACTGATCTTTGATCAAGCAAACAAACAAACAAACAAAAATGCAGTGAAGGAAAGGATACCCTAATTCAACAAATGGTGCTGGGATAACCAGCAAGTCACATGTCAAAGAATGAAACTGGATTCTCATCTCTCACCTTATACAAAAATCAATTCAAGATGGATCAAAGACTTAAATCTAAGAACTGAAATCATAAAATTTTTAGAAGGTAAGATTTACCTAGAAGGTAAAACTCCTCTAGACGCTGGCTTAGGCAAAGCGTTTATGACCAAAATCATAAGGAGTCCTTCTGAAACACAGGTGTCATTTTAGGTGGAGAGGAAAACCAGTAGTTTTGCTTGAAATAACAAGGCAGTGCTGCCTCATCTCTTGTAAGATTATTGTCATAGGAAGCTTGACAAAACACAAAATATAAATAAGATTCAGTCTTAGAAAATAATTCATAAATATCCAGCTTTGAATAGAAAGCTTCTCATACAAATCATCAAGATGTTAACTTGAGTAAGAAAAGGTGTTGTCTTAATGGACACTGAGATGACACAGATATTAGAATGACCTGATAATGAATTTTTAGTAGCTAACAAAAGAATTCCAACTACCATGTATGAACATGCTTGTAAAAATAAAAAAGTAGAAAATCTCATCAAAGATATAAAAGTCTTTGAGAAAAGAAATAGAAGAGGAAAGAAAGACTAAATGAATAGCTTGGAACTAAAAAATATAGTAACTGTTTGGATGAACGGAGGCAGGATGGCGCACTTCCGGGTTCTTCATCCCCCCAACTTTTCCCGCATGCGCGAAAATCCAGCCGGCGACCCGGGAAGGTGCAGACCAACTAGGCATGCGCCAGGTGATGTCAATCTGAAGAGACCAAGATTTACCTGGTCGCACCTGTGGAACGCCCCCTGACACGCCCGTGCCCCGCCTATTGCCCTCCCACTCCTAGAAAAGCCGCTCCGGAGGCACGCCACGCGCGGCCTTCCTCAGTCCTCCACTCCTGTCGGGATGTCAGGACTGTGGGAACTCCGTCCGAGAGCTGTAAGGGTGACTCTGGGGGCCCCTTTTGTCAGGGGGCCAACAGACCTCTCCCTACCCACCTTCTTCCCTTGAAGCTAGGTGACCAAAATAAACTTGCAGTTTTGCTCCTACCCTTGCCTAGTCGCTGGTTCTTTTGTACCCGCTCTGGTGGTCTTAGAAAAACAAAACATCATTC
>NW_016809923.1:1074438-1077127 GCF_001698545.2 Rhinopithecus bieti
TTAGAAAAACAAAACAGTAACTGAGATAGAAACTCAATGAATGAGCTCAATATCAGAATAAGAAAAAGAGAAGAAAGGATCAGTGAGCTTAAGTATAGAACAATAAAAAATCACTCAATCCAAACAACAGAGAAAATAGATGGAAAAAATGAGTAAGATCTTAAAAAAAGGTGGGACAACAACAAAAGATCTAACATTTGTGTCATCACAGTCTCAGAGACAGGAGAAAAAGAGTGTGGCCAAAAAAGTATTCAAAGAAACAATAGCTAAAAAATCCCCCAAATTTCCAGGAAGTATATTCCTACAGTTTCAAGAGCTGAGCAAACCACAAACAGGGTAACTTCAATGAAATCTATACCAAGACATCTCCATGTCAAATTTCTGAAAAAAAACAAAAAAGAAGAAGAAAATGTTGACATTAGTCAGAGAGAAATCATGCAATTTTTTTTTTTTTTTTGGAGACAGAGTCTTGCTCTGTCGCCCAGGCTGGAGTGCAGTGGCCGGATCTCAGCTCACTGCAAGCTCCGCCTCCCGGGTTCACGCCATTCTCCTGCCTCAGCCTCCCGAATAGCTGGGACTATAGGCGCCCGCCACCTCGCCCGGCTAGTTTTTTTGTATTTTTTAGTAGAGACGGAGTTTCACCGTGTTAGCCAGGATGGTCTCAATCTCCTGACCTCGTGATCCGCCCGTCTCGGCCTCCCAAAGTGCTGGGATTACAGGCTTGAGCCACCGCGCCCGGCCAAATCATGCAATTTCTACAGGAAAGAAACAAGTAAAATGACAACAGTTTTGTTTGTTTGTTTGTTTGTTTGTTTTTTAACAACAAATCATGACAACCAGAGGAAGTTAGCACAATAGTTTTCAAATGCTAAAAGGAAAAAAATCCTGTGAAATTATCATTCAGGAATGAAGATATCAAACAGTTTCAGGTTCTAAGACAACCTATCCTAAATGAAGGGCTAAAGAGAATTCTCTAAACAGAAAGGAAATGATAAAAGGATACACTGTCAACATCAGGAAGAAAGAAGAAAACAACAGATAGAACAAAAATATGCATAATGACAGATTATTTTACTCTTCTTAAATGTTCTAAATTCTTAGATGATGTAAGCAAAATTTATAAAACCATCTAATGTAATTACATTAAGTGTAAATTGTGAAAATAATTGAGACCCTATCTAAAATAATATTCTTTCCAATATAATGGTATAAATAGCTTAGAAGTAAAAATTTAAAAAGACATATCATGTAAAGATTAATCCAAAGAAAATAGAAATAGCTATATTACTATAAGATATAGATTTCAGAACAAGGCAAATTATCTGGGACAGATAAATATTTGATAATGACAAAGGGTCAATTTAGTAAGAAAACAAAGTTTTCTAGGCGCACAAGACAGTGTGGTGATTCCTCAAGGATAGAGAACCAGAAATACCATTTGACCCAGCAATCCCATTAATGGGTATATACCCAAAGGATTATAAATCATTCTACTATAAAGACACATGCACATATGTTTATTGCAGCACTATTTATAATAGCAAAGACTTGGAACCAAGCCAAATGCCCATTAATGATAGACTGGATAAAGTAAAGGTAGCACATATACACCATGGAATACTACTCAGCCATAAAAAAGAATGAGATTATGCCCTTTGCAGAGACATGGATAAAGCTGGAAGCCATCATTATCAGCAAACTAACACAGGAACAGAAAACCAAATACCACATGTTCTCACTCATAAGTGGGAGCTGAACAATGAAAACTCATGGATGCAGGGTAGGGAACATCACACACTAGGGCCTGTCAGGGGTTAGGGTGTAAAGGGAGGGAGAGCATTAGGACAAACACCTAATGCATGCGGAGCTTAAAACCCAGAAGATGGGTTGATAGGTGCAGCAAACCACCATGCACATATATACCTATGTGTCTATATATGAACCTGCATGTTCAGCACATGTATCCCAGAACTTAAAGTAAAATTAAAAAGAAAACAAAAGTTAAAATAAAAAAAAAAACATAGTATTCCTAAATGTGAATGCACCAAACAACAGAAGAGTATGTGTGAAGCAAAGAGATAAAACTGAAAGAGGAAATAGCCACATTCATAATAATAGCTCAAGATTTCAGCATTCTTCTCTTAACAAATAATAGAAAATAGAGACAAAATCAGTAATGGTATAGAATTCAATAATACCATCAACCAACAGGATCTAATTGCCATTTATAGAAAATGCCCATTTAAAATAGCAGAATATACATTCTTTTCAAGTATCTGTAGAACAGGTACAAAAAATACAATATTCTCATATATAAACCTAAATGATAAATAAATAAATAAACCTCAACAATGATAACTATTGAAATTATACAAAATTTTTTGACCAAAGTGGTAGAAAACAACAGAAGTCTAAAATGCAATTTAGTTCAGTGGAGTATGGAACCCATTTAAACATTTGATGCTGGAGCAACTGAAACTCCATAGCAAAATCTCCCAATTTTGTTCTAAGCTTTATAGCTTTCACAACAGTTAGCCCCAAATATCTCACAGACTCTCAGGTTTAAAACTATAAAACCTTTAGGAAAATAAAGCAGAAAATCTTTAGTACCTAGGGCAAGGTAATGAGTTCTTAGCCTTGACATCAAAACTACTACTGTTCATTTAAAAAAAAAAAAAAAAAAAAAAAA
>NW_016809923.1:1077238-1104447 GCF_001698545.2 Rhinopithecus bieti
AAAAAAAAAAAAAAAAAAAGATCGATGAGTTGGATTTCATCAAAATTAAAAGCGTGTTTTCTGAAAGATTCTGTTAACACGTTTAGAAGACAACTGCAGACTGGAAGAAAATATTCACAAAGCATTTTGGATAACAGTTTGGCAATTTCTTGTTTTTTTTTTTTTTTTTTTTTTTTAGATGGATTCTCACTCTGTCGTCCAGGCTGGAGTGCAGTGGCGCGATCTCGGCTCACTGCAAGCTCCGCCTCTGGGATTCACGCCATTCTCCTGGGCAATCTCTTTAAACATGCAATTACTGAACTGAAAAATGCTGTCTTGGCCTTTTCTTTGGAAAAATAAAAACCTGTGTTTATACAAGCACCTGTATACGAATGTTCTTACCTGTCATATTCTTGTAAGCCCCAAACAGAAAACAACCCATATGTCTTTCAAAGAGTGAATGATGAAACAAACTGAGATACATATCTACTATGAAATACTACTCAGATAAAAAGGAATGAACTACAAGAATATGGATGGATTTTGGGAATGTATGCTGAGTGAAAAAGGCAATTACAAAAGATTGAATAGTTTAATATTCCATTCATGTAACACTTTGAAAAGTTAAAATTTCAGAAATAGAGAACAGAGTATCAGTTGCCAAGGGTTAGGGCATAATGGGAGGAAGGAGGAGATTAAGTGTGATTATAAAAGGGTAACTCAAGGGATTAAACTCTTCTGCATCTTGACCGTGATGCTTGATATACAAACTTACATGTGTTGAAATTGTATAGAACTGAACATCTACACATGCAAACACATACATAATTAAAAACAACTAAAATTTGGGAAATCTGAGTAAGATAAGTGGATTGTATCAATGCCAATATTCTCTTTGCGATACTGTAATTTAGTTTTGTAAGATGTTACCATTGGTGGAATTACACAAAGGGTACAAGAAACCTCTTTGTATTATTTTTTCCAACTGCATGTGAACTTAAAGTTACCTCAAAATAAAAGTCCAAATATATATACACACATATCCAAATCAAGTGGGGTTTATTCCATGATGCAAAGCTGGTCAATATTAAACATCTATTCAATGTAATTCCTCACATTAGCAGACTAAAAACATAATAACGCATGATCAAATAAACTGAGGGAGAAAAGCATTTAACAAACCATCAGCTATGTATATAAAACCTCTCAAAAAACTAGAAATAGATGGGAACTTTATAAAATGATAAATGGCATCTAAAAAACCCAAAGCTACCATTATTCTGAATGGTAAAAAACAAAATGTTTTCCTTCTACAAGTATAAACAAATCCAGGATGTCCATTTTTTCACCACTTCTATTTAACATTGTACTGGAGGTTCTAGCTAGTGCAATGAGATGAGAAAAAAATGAAAGAAATTAAAACATATAAAGTTTAAAGGAAACAGTAAAACTGGCTTTATTTGCAGATGTAGTCTCCTATGCAGAAAATCCTAAGGAATCCACACGAATTTGTTGCTATATATATATATATACTCTTTTTTTGAGACGGAGTCTCGCTCTGTCACCCAGGTTTATATAAAACCTCTAGAAAAAAAAAACATATATAATTAGGAAAACATTTCCATTCATAATATCATCATAAAGAACAACATATTTAGAAATAAAATTAATGAAAGAAAATTCGAGACTTATATACTAGAAACTATAAAACATTGCTGAGAAATATTAAAGGAGATTGGTATAACTGGAGAGATTTCCCATGTTCAATGATTGAGTCTAAATACTATGAAGACGACAATTCTCTCCCAACTGATCTCAACATTTTTTGTAATTCCTATTACATGCCAGCAAACTCTTTTGATAGAAATCGTCAACCTGATCCTAAAATTTGTATGAAAAATCAAAGTGCTAGTGTAGTTAAAATTTTTTTAAAAATTGAGATCTCTATCACCTACGATGGGGTATAGTGGTTTTATATATTTATTTATTTATTTAATTGTTTATTTATTTATTTATTTATTTTGAGACAGAGTCTCACTCTGTCATCCAGGCTGGAGTGCAGTGGTGCAATCTCTACTCGCCGCAAGCTCCGCCTCCCAGGTTCACACCATTCTCCTGCCTCAGCCTCCCGAGTAGCTGGGATTACAGGTGCCCACTACCACGCCCGGATAAATTTTGTTTTTTGTATTTTTAGTAGAGACGGGGTTTCACCATGTTAGCCAGGATGGTCTCGATCTCCTGACCTCATGATCTGCCCGCCTCGGCCTCCCAAAGTGCTGGGATTGCAGGCGTGAGCCACTGTGCCCGGCCAATGGTAAACTCCTGAGCTGAAGTGATCCTCCCACCTTAGACTCTTGAGTAGCTAGGACTCAGGTGTGTGCCACCATGGCTGGCTAACTTTTAAAATCTTTTTTGTAAAATAGAGTCTTGATTTGTTGCCCAGGCTGGTCTTGAACTCCTGGCCTCAAATGATCCTCTTGCCTCAGCCTCTCAAAGTTCTGGAGTTACAGGTGTAAACCACCATTTCCTGACTCAAAATAACTTTTAAAAAGAAGAAAGTTAGAAAACAACAATACCTGGTTTAAAAACTTATTAAAACCATATAAGACAGTGTAGTACTGGCACAAGGAAAGGAAGATAGAATTTAGAGTCTACAAATAAAGATAACTCAATAAAGATGACAAAAAGTCAATGGGAAAAGGACAGCCTTTTAAAAAAAGTAGTTCTGGGACAACTGGATATCCACGTGTATTAATTAATCAACTTAAAAAAACTTTGACTCCTTCTTACACCACCACAATTAATTAAAACAGACTTCAGACCTAAATATAAGAGTGAAAATTATAAAACCTCTAAATACACATAGAAAAAGATATAGAACAAACACCCTCATAATTTTGGGTTATGCATCTTTAGATATGACAAAAAGTATGATCCATAATAAAAGAACATAATGATGTATTGAAACCACCAAAGTTAAAAACTGTATTTCAAAAAACATGATTAAGAAAATAAAAAGACAAGCCACAGACTGGGAGATAATTTGGCAAGTCATGTGCCTGATAAAGTAATTGTATCTAGCATATGTAAAGAACTCTTACAACTCAATTAAAGGAAGACATACAACACAATTTTTAAAAAGGCAAAATATATTAATAGAAATTACACTGAAGAAAACGTGTGAATAGCATACATTACATCAAAATATGCTCAACATCTTTAGTCATAAGAAAAACGCAAAGTAAAACCACAATGAGAGATTATGACACATCCACTTAAATGGCTGTAATCCAACAGACACACAATATCAAGTGGTGGCAAAGATTGAAGAAACTGGAATTCTCACATATCGCTGGTAGGAATGTAAAATGTCCCAGGCACTTCAGAAAACCTTTTGGCAGTTTTTTAGAAAGTAAACATTAACTTAGCATATGAACCAGAAATACATTTCCTAGGAATCTATCCAAGAGAAATGAAAATGTACTCTCACACAAAGATATGTACACAAGTGTTCATGACAACATTATTCTTTATTACTAAAGTGTAGAAACAATCCAAACGTCCACTAACTAATAAATGAATAAAATGTGGTATATGCGTACAATGCAATCTTATTTAGTAATTAAAAGGAATGAGCTACTGATACATGACCATCAAAACCAGTATGCTCAGTAAAAAAAAGCCAGATGCAAAAGACTGCATATTAAATGAGCCCAGTTATTTAAAATGTCTAGAAAAGGTATATTCAGAGAGACCAAAAGCATATCATTGGTTGCCTAGACTTGGGCATGAGAGTAAGGATTAACTGCAAAGGGGGCACAAGGGAACTTTCTGAGTGGTAGAAATGTTCTAAAACTGGATTTTGGTGATGTTTGTACATCTTCATAAATAATATACTGATATCATTAAATTGTACACTTATATAGGTGACTATTATAGTATGTAAATTACTTATCTCAATAAATCCATTAAAAATGAACACTGATACTATTACCTATGGCACTTATTTAAACAAATGTATACTACACAGGTTTTGCAATAATGTCATTTAGTTCACCATCATTTCATTGTAACATTGATGAGAAAAAAGACGGATTCCCTGCAGGCCACAGTCTGTGTGGAGTTTCAGCTTCTCCCCATGTCTGTTTGTGTCTTTTCTTGGGACGCAAACATTTATTCCTTGATTCAGCTCACTACCACTATTACCATCGTCACTCACTGATTCACCATAAATTGGGTAATTGTCTTACTTGTTTTTATTACTCTCTCTTAAATGTATGTGTAGCTCACATTTATTTCAGTGTTCCATCTTGGCAGTGTTTTGGGTCTTTAGAAGTTCGGTGATGTTTTTGTGACCAGAAATATGCTGTAGGAACTGAACTCCCGTTTGTATCAATTAGGCTATGGTAAAATTGGTTTCATTATAATCATTTTGCCTAAAGTAGCAGTTTCCAAGAACCTATCGAAAACATTAAGTGAGGTCTTACCATATACTAGGGAAAAAACCTAAGTCCTTCATTCTACAAGTTTATGATCCAGAATTTTGATGACTACATATTTACTTTGTTTTGTTTTCTATATTGTATGATTCTCATTGTTTACATCATCACTTTCACCTGAACAGATTCACTTGATAAATGAATATGTGCTGTAAATTTGAAAACGTAAATTTTATGTTCTTTTATCAGCTTATGTTTTTGTACAGCTCATTGATTCTATCATTTTTTAGAAACAAGGTTCACATTCTAGTTTTTCCTGATGCTTCTATAGTTCTTTGAGCAGGTGGACATGCAGATATGTAACTATCTTTATCAGGAAACATTTGATTAATGTCTCCCTGTGCACATTTATATTAAATATTCAATTTATTAATTTTGTTTTTTTACATCATTGTAGGGTAAAACTTGCTATAACAGTATTTTCTCATGCTATAATTCTATATTCTAAAAGCATAAATTAGAGGAGGCCTCAGTAATGCTGCAGTACTAGCAGATGCAGAGTGAGAGAATGACAATAAGCTAGAGGAAAGCACTGAACCCAAAAAACTTTGCTCCTGAGGATGACTAGAATTAAATCCTGTTTTCTGGTCTTTAATATCCAGCTCTATTTTACCAATTTTACTCATTTTCTCTTTACTCATTATTTTACTCATTTTCTCTTTAGGTTAATACATACACTTTTAATTTTAGTATCAGATCATCACATAAAAGCCCTTTCATGCATCTTACCTGCACCTAATGGCATGCAGAACTGGTAAAACATATGTGGTCTTTAACCTCTAAAAGCATGTAGTTTAAGACAAGTAGTGCATATATGAAAGGCATCTGAACAATTAAATACATATTATTCTAATATTAGATTTTAGTTCTTAAATTATGGTTTAAATATGTACTTTTCATTAATATTTTATGAAACTATTAGTGGGCATTCACACAAACATTAAGTCATTTTGTTTCACATTAATTTTTATTCATTTTATAGCTCCATATAAGGGTTTCTCAGTGAGGTATGAAGAAATGTAAGGGACGGCACAAAGATTTTAGATAGATAGTTTAAAAATTAGACATTTTTTGGTTGCTGTTACTTTGATTTGTTTTGAAGATGTGTCTTGTTTTTGGAGGGTTTTTTCCTAGTCTTAGAGAAAAGGGCCAGCCAGTTTTAACAGCCCTGCCAAATTCCCAGTTGTCTCCAGTAATGTTGGAAGTCTTGTTTCTTTGTTGAATGTGTGGGAGTTCACTGGCCAAGCAGTGAATCGTGTAGGGAAAGAGGAGGAAAAGAAAGCCTAGTGGGACGGAGGAATGAGTACTCATTCTGTAATCATCTTCTCCGCTACAGAAAAAATTGGCAAATGCTGTCATGAATTAAATCCCTCATATGAAGGCAAAATATCGTCAAGTAAAGCCCAATGGAAGTAAAGAATTTTGATGAAAGGAATGTATGTTAAACATACAGATAGTGCTATCTCCAGTTCTCCGGTGGTGAAACCAACTGATGCTTTTAAAGAGTTATAGGAATCTCAGCGGGGACCCATGATTGCTGTTCCAAAGCATAAAAAAGGAGAGAAGGGGATTATTGATCAAGAAAAAATTAAATTAACTTTACATGAAGGGGAATGGAGAAATGTACCAGTGGAATGCAGTAAGATATTTATATTGTGTTTATTGAATACCACAAATGCTTAATAAAAGTGCCTCATATTTGTATGCCACTTCTTGATAAAGATTGAAAGTTTGATAAAAAATAATGACCTATTTTTTTACATCAACAGGAAGAATATCTGGAGTAGGTATGCTTTTAGTCCTTATTAATTCAAAAGTGCTACACTTTTTTTTTTTTTTTTTAGGCTCAGACCACATATCAGACGTTAGCCCTCCTATACTCTTATTTCCTTTTTCCCCTTCCTCTTTGCTCTGTGGATGATAAGCTATTGGTGAAATCAATAGCTGTGTAGAATAAGAAGATATAACATTCCCAGAGACACTGGAGACAGGAAATAGAAGCAACAATTCATTTTTCTGTCTCAGTTTAGATTGTATTTATACCACCTGCTATGCCTGTGGGAATGGAATCTATAGCAGCGTCTTTAGATACAAACTTTCTCTTAGTGACTTTCCTTTTCTTATTCAGTGTGATGGGATATTTTTTTTTTCTAAGAGAGGTAGCCTATGGCACTTGGCTAAGAGATGAGACTTCAATGAGATATAGGAGACAAAGAGTGACAAATTAAAATGACAAGGCTGTCTTATAAGATTGTGATCTAGTGAAATGAAGTATTTCTGGCCCAGTCAATGTAGACAGCATTATGCTATGTGGTAATAGATTGCAAGACCTGGGCAGCCTGTATATGTCTTTCAGATAACTGAGTTTGTCACTATCAACACTCTTTCAAATTGTGTCTTTCCTAGCTTTTGAGAATATGAGTTTAGACAAAGGTTTTCATATATATCAAGTATTTAGGAATAATTTATTTTTTACTTAAAAATGTTTATCAAAGAGAAATTTTAATAATATATTAGTCACTGGCATAATATTAATCCAAGAAGAAGCTTTAAATTAGGTAACTAATAGCCCTAAAAGTGATGGTGAACTTTGGCACTGTGTCTTATTGAATGTCTTCTTACATCTGCTTCCTCATAACTCTAAGAGGTGGTTGACCACACACTCTCCTGAGCTTCAGTCCTGCCCGCTAGATATCTCCAGCTGGTGTTAACACCATCATTCCAAATTCAATATACTTTAAATAAAATACATAAAATTTTTCTTTAAAAATTAGTGGAAATGCATTTGCACATTATCATGCAGAAGTTTAAATTGAGTTTAATCTCAATTTAGCTGCCTAGCTCCAAATGGGGATGAGAAAGAAAGTAGATTTAAGCACACTCTAATAGGAGAAAATTTGGAATAATCTCTCATATGTCCTTCTTTTTCATCCCCTGCATATGACTTGGTAAGTCACCTAGTCTTATACAAGTAATTGTTTTTCTGCAATGTTTCTTATAATTTTCCCCTTTATAGTCCTACTTCTTCCCTCCTGATCCAAACTGTGACTTATTTCAGAAGTAAGAAATAGAATCCATTTGAGTCCTCTAATGGTGTTATGAAAATACTTGGGAACACTGAGAATGCATAAGAGGAATTTTTTTCCTTTTATTAAAGTTCCCCCTGATAATTGTGGCCAATTATATTAGTACATAGAAAAACCAGCCAACCATAATGTTATAGCTGTTGTATATCTTAGAAATATTCTAAGATTTATTGACAGTTTGAGCCAAGAGAAAGTGATACTCATAAAGTAATGGATATCTCTAGTTGTGGCTGGCCATGTTTATCTCTCTCTCAAGGATTATACATGTATCCTTTGGCTGGTTGCAAATATTTACTTGTTTCCTAGTTTATTGATGCAATCACTGTGAAAACTAGAGAACAGGGTGCTGCTTTCAGAGCTATGTGACAGTTGTAGTAATGTCAAGAATATTGTTATATTTGTGTCTTTACTTAAATGGCATGTTCATTTTCCCCAGTAAGACTATGCACTTCTTTTATTTCATATACAGTATGAGGAGTATTTCAGATGATTTCTTTTCTCCAAAATAAATACTAAAAGTTTAGAGAGTAACAAAGTTAAATAAATTAATGCTGTCAAAATGAATTGTTGCAGAAGTCTAAGACTTCCTAAAATTCAGGAATCTTAGGGTGTCTCTTTTATAACCATCTCTAGGAGTGAGTTTGTAGCAACACTGGATACAAATGGGTTTGAGCAAGGCAGAGTTTTGAAATTCAGAAAATAGGAAAAGTCAAGGTAGAGTTATCATTCTTGGTAATAAATGATTTCCTTATGCTGAATAAGGAAAGTTTCTATACATGTTTCCATAATAGAAGGAAATAGCAATTACTCCTGAAAGTCCCCATCTTTACCCTATTGTCTTATTTTTCCAAAATATATGTTGTTTTAATCAGTTCCCATTTTTTGATGTTTCCAATGTATTCAGTAAAAGAAAATAAAAGGTAAATCATGAAATGTCAAAAAGAAATTTTAAACACTCATATAAAATACAAAATCCAAATATGGATTACTTTTCAGAGCCAGGCAGATTAGAATAGTTACATGTAATCTATCTTTGGTAACATTAATGTTTTTAAATTATATATTGTCCAACTTATTTTACTAGTACCAATGGGGGAAAAGATGAATTACTCTGACATCAAAGATAATACTATATGAATGAGCTCAATTACGGTTATAGTAGGCTCAATTAGATTTAAGATGAATAAACAATTTTAATAAATTGAATTAATTAGATTGGGCTTAAGTGTGCAAGTAGTCCATTTTCTGAAATAATGTACAATAACTTCTTCAAGAAGAGATGGTGTATAATTGCCTGAAGTCAGAGGATAAAAAAGAGAAAAAGCGAAAATCCATTATGTTTGTGTTAACAGTCTAACTAAACTAATTAACTGCTATCTGAATTTTCACACCTCTATTTCATGATCTTTCTTGCCCCACACCTCCCAGCTTCAAAAGCAACAAACAAAAAAAGCATTTGAAAGAGAACAGTACTAAATATACTGCAAAAAAATCCCATTTTGAAAGTCATCTACTCTCATTTTATCCACCTTTATGTGTTTACATTACTTGACAACAACTTTTCATACATACTCTATAAACTTATGTAGTAATCATTTATGTGCACACAGATAAAATATTTTCTATATAGCTATCAACTTACCCTGTCTGTGTTATGTGCATAACTTTTTCAAAACTTAGTATGAGAGAATGCTCAGATATTCTTGAAAAGCTTGGAAAATCTGCAAATTTGAACTTTTAAGAAAAATTTCACATCGAATACCAATACTCAGTCCTCCACGTTTGTTACAAAACATTGTAAATGTGTAAAATGATTTCAAATTCGATACACTAATCTCTCAATTATAGCTAGAATTAACTTTCACACAGCTTCACTGAGTTCCTCTTTTTTATACTTGATTTTTAAAGACAAAGACATATGAAAATAAACAAGTTTTGTATGTAAAAAGTTACATTTATTTAAATAGGAAAGTGACCAATAGCCAACAAAAATCAGAGCCAAAATTATTACATTGAACCATATAAAATAGCTAATATTTAACTATTTCTGTCTTACACAAATGGTTATTTAATATGACTTAACTCTATTTTATTCTGGTTTAAGTAAGAATTCCTCATTTCCTCTGTATTCCAGTTAATGGAGGCAGTATAATATAATGAAAGTACTCCCAAAAGCCTCACAATTTTTATTACCATTTTAATAAGTCAAGATGCCAACTGTACCTTTGAAAATTTGAAGAGTATTCTATAATATATCTTGATTTCCAAACAACACTGTCTTCTATGTCACTATAAAATTTAGTTTATTGAAAGTACAATTATTCCCATAGTATATTTTACTTTCTTTTCTAGAAGACATGTTGATATTGCTCAACAATTAGTTTTAGAAAGATATGTCTAATTGTGATTTGCTTTGTATAATGTAATTTAAATTTCATTTGTAAGAAGAGAGAATATTCATATTTTATATTTCAATAAATATATTTGCATTAAAATTAATACAATATAGCATGTAAATAAAATCATGATGTTTTTCTTTTTTTTTTATTATTATACTTTAAGTTCTAGGGTACATGTGTATAACGTGCAGGTTTGTTACATATGTATACTTGTGCCATGTTGGTGTGCTGCACCCATCAACTCGTCAGCACCCATCAATTCATCATTTATATCAGGTATAACTCCCAATGCAATCCCTCCCCCCTCCCCCCCCATGATAGGCCCCGGTGTGTGATGTTCCCCTTCCCGAGTCCAAGTGATCTCATTGTTCAGTTCCCACCTATGAGTGAGAACATGCGGTGTTTGGTTTTCTGTTCTTGTGATAGTTTGCTAAGAATGATGGTTTCCAGCTGCATCCATGTCCCTACAAAGGACGCAAACTCATCCTTTTTTATGGCTGCATAGTATTCCATGGTGTATATGTGCCACATTTTCTTAATCCAGTCTGTCACAGATGGACATTTGGGTTGATTCCAAGTCTTTGCTATTGTGAATAGTGCCGCAATAAACATACGTGTGCATGTGTCTTTGTAGTAGAATAATTTATAATCCTTTGGGTATATACCCAGTAGTGGGATGGCTGGGTCATATGGTACATCTAGTTCTAGATCCTTGAGGAATTGCCATACTGTTTTCCATAATGGTTGAACTAGTTTACAATCCCACCAACAGTGTAAAAGTGTTCCTATTTCTCCACATCCTCTCCAACACCTGTTGTTTCCTGACTTCTTAATGATTGCCATTCTAACTGGTGTGAGATGGTATCTCATTGTGGTTTTGATAAAATCATGATGTTTTTCATAGTTCATTTGTAATTTCTGAAGCACTTTAGAGTTGATGAAACAAATCTAGCCATGAACAATTTTTATATTGTTATTACTAAAAATTGTTCTTTGTTGATGACTTTTCATCCATGATCCATGAAAAAAACTGATTCTGAAAATACGTAACTAACTTAAACTGAAAACACATAATGATTTTAAACAAATTAGATACTCACAAACCACAAATAGTGTTAAACCCTAAGAGATGAATCTGCTATTAGTCAGTGTTATATACATGAACTGAAATCTGAGAATGATCTTGTATTTCTATCCCCCTTTCATGCTCTCCAGTGTAAGGATTGTCTGGCTAATTTCTCAAGTTGAGTTCTGATCAAGAAGTGGCATTAAAGTTCAGCAGGACACATTCCCTGTATATATCCATGGCTGATTGCTCAACTGGTGAGAATACATAGCTAGTAAACCCAAGGTCAAGAGTTCACTACTGTGTGGACCAATTTGCTTTGTTGTATGCAATGGTTATGGATCACACCCCTCATCACAGGTAACTTTCTTGCACATATATGTTAGCTGTCACAAGCGAGATCCATGTAATGGTGTTTGGAAGGATCAAAGCAAACTCATATGCACAACTGAGAAAATTACCCACAGTAAGTACTCACTGGAAACACAGTCCACATCTTCTTCACCCTGAATTCCTGCTTTCCTTTTTCACAGACTCTTGCCACTTTCCTCCATCCTTCAGAGGAGGACAGTGATGGAACTCTTCAAGTTGGTAGAAAAACTACTCACTAATCACATTCTCCCACTCTGTCACTGTTGGGAACAGGCCCACCAAAATCTGGCCATAAACTGGCCCCACAACTGGCCATAAACAAAATCTCGGCAGCACCGTGACATGTTCGTGATTACAGGCCATAACGCCCATGCTGGAAGATTATGGGTTCACCGGAATGAGGGCAAGGAACACCTGGCCCACCCAGGGTGGAAAAACCGCTTAAAGGCGTTCTAAAACCACAAACAATACCATGAGCGATCTGTGCCTTAAGGACATGTTCCTGCTTCAGATAACTAGCCCAACCCACCCTTTATTTCAGCCCATCCCTCCGTTTCCCATTAAGGGATACTTTTAGTTAATCTAATATCTATAGAAACAATGCTAATGACTGGCTTGCTGTTAATAAATACGTGGGTAAATCTCTGTTCGCGGCTATCAGCTCTGAAGGCTGTGAGAGCCCCCAATTTCCCACTTCACACCACTATATTTCTGTGTGTGAGACTTTCATTCCTCTAGCGCTGCTGGGTCAGGGTCTCCCCCACCCAGCTGGTCTTTGCCTGTCACAGTAATGAAAGGGTGAATGTAAAACTCATAATAAAGGTTACGAATGTTGTTCTTCCAGCCTTTATGTATGGATTCTGAGTTTTAATTAATGTCCTTAAGAATACAAAATTTCTCAAATCAAGAGTCATAAACTCCACAAACCCAGGAAATTCTCATACATTATGAAAGAAATTATAGGGGTCAAAAATCAAACTTTTTTCTAATCACTTATAAGATGATTTTATAAAACCGTACCAGCCATCACCATTTAGATATAATCTCAGGGAATATAATTTAGAGATGTTTGTTTCAAAATATAAACATGAAAGTAACCAACGATATGAATGAGTGTGGTGGTGCACACGTGTAGTCCCAGCTACTGAGGAGGCTGAGGCAGGAGAATTGCTGGAGCTTGGGAGGCGGAAGTTGCAGTGAACTGAGATTGGGAGGCGGAAGTTGCAGTGAACTGAGATCATATCACTGCACTCCAGCCTGGGCAACAGAAATGAAACTCTGTCTCAAAAAAAAAAAAAAAAAAAAAAAAGTAGTTAGTGCTGGAATGGAAGCCTCCTAATAAAAAGATGTGGAATAGCTCCAGACCCAAATAATAGTTTATAAATAAATCAGAGCAAAATTTGCAAATAAATTTTTGAAGGTCTAAATATAAGATTATTAAGATAGTATTACTTAGGCATATTAATCTACAAACTTTCATGTAAATGTTAAAAGTGATGTCACTACCAAATAGGATAACATCCTTGTGGTAATGAAGTACAGAAGGATTTCTTACAAACATCTCCAAAAATACAAAACAGGATCATATTTTACACTTAATAAAGAACTTGTCAAATAAAAACAGTAAGATAGGAAATGAACTAGAAAAATGGGCAGATAGAACATTGCTATTAGTAAGGAGAAGAATGCAAATTAAAATAGCAATACTTCAGCTGGGCGTGGTGTTTCCTGCCTGTAACCTAGCACTTTGGGAGGCTGAGGCGAGAGTACCACTTGAGCCTAGGAGTTTGAGACTAGACTGGGCAACGTGACAAAACCCTTTCTCTATGAAAAATATAAAAATTAGCCGGGTATGGTGGTGTGCACCTGTATTCCGAGCTACTTGGGAGGCTGAAGTGAGAGGATTGCTTCAGTCCAGGAGTTCAAAGCTGCAGTGAGCCATGATGGAACCACTATACAGAGGCTCCAGAAATGAAAGAAAAAAAAAAAAAAAAAAAGGAACAAGAAGAAGAAAGTGATTCTCTACCTGTAGTAATATGCTACTACATATGAAATGCATTGTGCAAATTTCTCTACCGTGGGATCTCACAATTCTACCCTTGCTTGTGTCCTCCAGACAAACTCTTGCTTGCTTAGGTTCATAAGGGGATATATACAAGGGTGCTTTACTGTGTGCTTAGCGGGGAGGGCAGAAGCAATCTAAGAATCTATCAATAAGGAGACAGGTAAGTAAATGTGTATATGCCCACAATGAAATACAATGCAGCAATCAGAAACAATTAACTAGAAGTAACTAGAGGGAGAAAAAACTTTAAAACTTAGGGCTGAGGGAAAAAACAAACACACAAAACCTAAAAAATAAAAAAAAAAAAGACTATAGTATAACAGGCATCACATAAATGTAGTATCTTGATGTACTCAAAACAATCTTTTTAAGGATTCTTACATATCTATTTACCTTTATATTCAGAGTGCATGCCTACTGGGAAGAGGAAAAGAAAAAGAAAAATGTAGACAATGAAGAACAAAACAAATAGATTTAACAGAGATGGAAGATGATAATGTGTCATAAACTGAGAAATTTAACTTTTTCCTTTACATCTGAGGTTATCAAAGAGAAAGAAAATGGAAGAGGAAAAAAAAAGGTAGAAGTTATAGAAGAAGAAGAGAGGTAGGAGCAAATATGTTAATCCTGTGCTGAGTAAATTGTTAAGGATATCATTTTAGGTAAATGTTTAACTCAAAGTAAAAGTGAAGTTAACTTTCTCAGAACATCCACTGACACCAGTGTGTTGAGGGGATGGGAATGGTAAGAGTTTCCATTGTGCTTTCAGCAAACATGCTGCTCGTTCTCATTCATCACATGCTCCCTATGCACATCCTGGCAATGAAAGTCGCTGATTTTATTAATTCAGAATTGTTTTTCTGATAAAAGTATTTGTATGATGACATGCCCATGTGACTTTGAATACATTTGATGAACTATTAGAATCTTAAAAGAGTACTTTGGGTATATTGAGTGTGATTAGAAAGTGCTACTGATTGCCCTACAGCTAAACTCTTTATTAATTTGTACCATGCAATTTCTTGTTTGAAATTCATAGACATTTAGAAAATTAATTCTTCACAGAGAGAGAATAATTCAGGTGGTGAACTCAGTAGAAGAAAGGCCTTTTGGGTATTTACTTTGGACACATTATCCCCAGCAGACCTGAATGAAGAGCACTCTGAACCATTTGCTGCAAAAATTCTTTCAGCAAGTCAAGTTCAGACATTGGCCTCCATAAGCTTATGGTGAATGAATAAATCTTGCATTTACATAGGTCTTTGCATTTCAGAGTCCTAAAGTGCTTTGCATCATACACCTGATTTAAGTGGGAAGAAGTATGAAATCTCAGAGGCTAGGGGCAAAGCAACCTTGATCTATTAACGACCAAAAACAGAAAAAAAGGAAGAAAGAAGAGAGAAAAAAAAAAAAAAAAACCCACCAGTTCTTCAGTGGTAGAAATCAGTGTTGACAGGATAATCTTTCACAGAGAAGCCAACTGTGATATCATAAGCATAAGATTATAGGCAAATTTTCTGCCAGCCAGTTATGTGAAAACTTCAAGCTGAATTCTGTTCTTGGTGATTTCAACTCAATTCTCACAGGGGTACTGTGGCAGAAATATCAAAGTGCAAAATTGACTTCGGAGCATACGGATATGAAATAAGATCTGGTTTCCATAGAAAAGGCAGTGGAATGATTAAATTCATATGCAATAACTATTTAATGGTTCCGTGTTTTTTCACATAAAGGAACAAAAATAAATTCACAGGGCATCTCAAAATCAGTATATATCCAGCTGAAACCATAGTTCAAAGGTATTAATCTCTAAGATTTTTTCAAAGCAGTAAGAACAGATATACCTTGGAACTCAGTCTTGACTGGTATAATGTGGTTTTATACTATATGTATTTACATGTATAGCTACACACTTATACTTTTAGAATACAACACAATAACACTAATACACAGACTTCATACACACACACACACATACACACATAGACGCATACCATGGGCAGCTTCCTGTGAAGTAAAAGCATAAATGTGGTGACACTTGAATTAAACACACGTGTCTTTATTTTCACAAAAACAGAATATTCAGTTGACTAAAGAACATTAACAGTATCTATGAGGTAAAATAAAATTTTAAGTAAAGTTTTGCTTATTATATTATCATTGTTCATGCTGACAAAAATTCTTAGAAAAGCTAGTGGATGATACCTTAAAACATTCTTTTCTAGTCTGTGGTTTTTCCTTTCTCTGTAAACATGTTTTAATATTGAGACTAAGCTAGTCGTGGAGAGACTGACTTTTTAAGTTGATGATTACATTGCTCATGAGACTGTTGGCAAATCAAAGCTCTCTCCTGAGCCAAGGAAAGTGATAAAGTGTATCTATTTGCTTTTTGTTGATGTTTTAAGAAACATAATTGGTTCTTAACAACAACAATTTCTAATGAGAATCTATATTGGGAAATGTGTGACAATGCAAGTAGAAACTAATAATGAGAACTAAGTTAGGCAGTTGATTGACATTAGCTGGGATGTATAACATTTAAGGTATGTCTGTGTGAGTGTTGACTATTATTAATAGTTTTATTAGGTTTTTTGTTTGTTTGTTTGTTTTTGAGGCAGAGTTTCACTCTTCTTGCCCAGGCTAGAGTGCAATGGTGAGGTCTTAGCTCACTGCAACCTCTGCCTCCAGGGTTCAAGTGATTCTCCTGCCTCAGCCTCCCAAGCAGTTGGGATTACAGGCATCTGCCACCACACCTGGCTAATTTTTGTATCTTTAGTAAAGACGGGGTTTCACCATGTTGGCCAGGCTGGTCTTGAACTCCTGACCTCAGGTCATCCTCCTGCCTTGGCCTCACAAAATGCTGAGATTACAGGCGTAAGCCACCATGCCTGGCCAGTTTTTATTAGTTTCTTAACTGGCAAATAACTCTCCCAGTCTTACCCTTTTTTTTTTTTTTTTTTTTTTTTTTTTTTTTTTTTTTTTTTTTTTTTTTTTTTATTTAGGTTCTTGCTCTGTCACGTGGGCTGGGATGCCATCATAGTTCACTGTAACCTCTACCTCCTAGGTTTCAGTGATCCTCCCGCCTCAGCCTCCTGAATGCTGGAACCGCAGGAGCATGCTACTATGCGTGGCTACCTACCAGTCTTTAGCAAAGTTTACATCTATTAATATTTGTAAATAGCATGAATGGTGCTGATTCATTTTTGATAATGAGATGATAGTCAAATATGGCAAGCTTACCCTCCCTGCCAATCTTATGTCTAACACTTGATTTTCTGATACTTTCTTACTACTTTCTTTAAAATAAAATAATACGGTCTACTACTAATATGGTCTACGATTTTCCTAAATAGTGGTCCTGGGAAAAGTGTAAGTTTTAGAAATAAGTAGGTTAGAGAACTGTTGCACATCTGTCGCCAATTCCAAACAGATATCTACAACCTTTCAGCCATAGACACTGCTCTATGTTGCCAGTTCTGTAAACATCTTTAAGTAGCAAAGTGAGTGAGAGGGGTGGGGAGTAGTGATATTGTAGCATTCAGATTAACAGCACACAGCATTATTTCTTTAATTTCTAGTTTTTCAAAAAAATGCATGAATTATTAATTTTCTTAGCCCATATAGAAGAACAAAAGAAATCATGTATATGTCTATTACTACCTATTATTTGGGACTACATTAAGGAGGTGCTGGTCAGCCTGGCTTCATTTGTCCTCCAGATGCTACAGAGATGTGAGACCAGGCCAATTGGGGTTAAAGCAGGCCGGGAACTGATACAGCTGGGGATCATTAAGAGTGATCAAGGGCCAGCAAGGAGAAAAAGTCAGCTGAAAACAAGGCTGAGAGCTCTTCCAGGCAGAGCAGCAGAGTCATGTGCATTCAGGAAACAGCCTAACCCCATCCAGTGAACTTTGTTGATTTAATTAGATTTTGTTTAAAATTCCAGAGTAGGAAAGGTTTGGTCAGCTTTGATGCAAAATTGGCAGGGGAAAACGATTGCTAATTTTTAAAAGTAACATTGTTGGAGCATTTAAGAAATGTTAAAAATCTTCCTCTTGATGATAAAATATTATCATTTCTTGACCAACTGATATTGTGTATTTTAGAGTAGGAGCCTGCTCATTTATGCACTTTAATTTATAGGATTTCTCCTGTATCTGTCTTGATTTTCCACTCTCTCACTGTACTTCCTAGATGACATTTTGAATAAATTATTTGCATGAAAATCCTTTAGTCTATTTCATGAGACTAAATCAAGACACTTGAATCCCAGTAATTAGATTTGATTCTTACCTCATAGGGATATCTGGGGATCACATTTGATAATACATGCAAAAATGGTTTGTTAATAGTAAAGTGATACAAGTGGAAGCTATTCAATTTCCTCCACCAAAACTATACATTTAAGACCCCAAACTGATCTTTGTACCTAATACACATGGCAGGTGTATAAGAATAGAGGAGGAGTTTAATACATGTCTGTAGGAAAAATGAAAGAATAAGCTAGAACTCTTGACACTTACTTGGCTACCTGAACTGTTTGGAGAATAAAAGGGCATTTGTCGTCCTCATGGTCACATACCTACAGAAGATGCTGCGACTGAGTTGTAGCTTCCTCTGTGTTTCTATGAGAGTAGGGATATAACACAAAACTGGGGGAAAGGAAGGCATCTAAAGAGGAAGATAATGTTAGGTAAAACTAGATCCTCATCTATACTGACCCTTGCCTATAAAAATGTTGCCCTGAGGACAACACAAACACATAAACAAATTCTGAATTTCTAGAGGCCAAATTATTCTCCAAGGATAGCTTAAAACCAAGAAATTTGATGAAGAAAGAGACAAACTCAATTCATTTTCGTTGGTTTTCCATGAAGGCCTGAAACTGTCCTCTCTTCTAGAATTTTGGCTGTTTAGGAATAGCTTACACCATTGTTTTCAAAGTGGAGTCTGCAGACCACAAGCATTATCATCACCTGGGAACTTATTAGAAGTGCAAATTCTTGAACCCCACACCAGACCTATTGAATTAAAAGCTCTGAACTTAGGGGCTCAGCAATGTATGGTTTAACAAGCCTCCCAGGTGATTCTGATACAAATTAAAGTTTTAGAATTACTGACCCATAGTGATCTCTTTGAGTTAATTGATGAAGCCCTGGGTTTAATGAGAGAGTCCTAGAACCAGTCTAGTCTCTTGAAATCCTGTTGGACCAAAGCTTCTCTGTGTTCTTAGAGCATCTAATGTTGGAGATCTGAGTCACATTATCCAGCATATCGGGTACCAAAGCAATAGAAGGAAGCATTCAGGATTTCATTGAATAGGACATTGGGAAATCAGGTCATGTATAACTTGGTGAGAATAAGGAAAAGCAGTAGTCTGTGTACATTTCCCAAGGAGAACAAAGTTCAGTTAGCAGTGTGAAAGGATGTTCTCTCCTAAATGACCCTGGCAGAGTTAACAGTCAGGAAATGATACCTTCCTAGTGTTGTATGAACAGCAAAAGAATAGCCTTGCTAATGTACAGCTTCTTTCCCCCAACCTATCTCAATGATATCCAAACGTATCATTTTCTTGGAAATGAAGAATATCACATATTATTATTGACGTTAGTTATTTTGCTTGGTAAATATCTGGGTGTGACCTCTGTTTAAGGTGTCTGCTAACATTCTTAATAAACACTTGCTTTTAGGTAAGTAACTCTATTATATTTGAAAAGTATATGAAAGTTGGTTATATGGCCATTTATTTGTGTTTACTATTGTGTTTTAATGCTTGTTAATATGTTTAAACTTAGTATTCTATGGCCAGTTTGGTGCTTGTACAACTGTGGTATTAAAGTTGGGACTGTATTAACATCTGAGATCTTCACATTAAGCTAAATGTGTAAAAATGAAGAAAATATGAACACAAAAGTTAGAAATAAAGAGAGAATTTGAAAGCATACTTTATGAAGAAAGGTGAAGGGAGTTCAGATTGAATGATTTAGAGAAGGGAAGACTGAAAGGTAGCCTACCACTTTCCTTCAAGTTTATGGAGAATAGTCACTAGCAGTTCATCTTGTTCAAGGAAAAGAAAATAAAGAATGAGCTGAAATTTCAATATGTAGGACATAGGTTAACTAGAGTGACCTTCTTGGAATTAGGTTTACAATGGAATGTCTCATAATTAATGGAATAAGATTTCTTCCACAGAAAACTGGGCAGTGACTTGAAGAGAAGGCTGCCCAGGCATTTTCATTCCTAGTTCAGGTAGGGGAGTGTTACTGTGGATGACCACTCTTAGAAAGTCTACAAATGGCAAGGTATTATGGGAAGTGACCACTTCTACCTCATAAACTATTCAACTCCAATTATTCATGAAGGTTAAAAGGCATTTACAGTCTTTCACTTAGGAGGTTTTGAATCAATGGCCTACCATTCAACCAAATATTTTTTTTTTCTAAATTTGATTACTATAACAGCCATCATTATCAAACATTAATGCTTGAATATTCTCCTTTTGAAATTGTTCCATTTTCAAAATTGATTACTAAATTTTGTAAAACTGTTGTTGAAATTCAGAGAAATTGATTAGGATCCAACTAGCTCCTTATCAAAAGGTGTGTTCTTATAACGTGAAGATTGGCAATATCATGTCTGAAAGAAGAACCAACAAATACCCACTGGTATTCGAATCCAAAGAACTTTTAAGCTCAATAGGAAATCTGAAATGTGTTTGTACTTACTTTTTACACATTTTGTGTTTAAGCTTATTTTCACATAACACAGGCATTGAGGATTTTAATAAATTCATCACAAACTTGCTTCAGTAAGAAAATGTTTGGTATTCATTGCATTTTAAGTGAAAAAAACCTATTAATGCTTGATAATCTTCAGCAGCTCTAGGGTAGCTAAAACTTCATTCACATTTGTCAATGTAGCTGGGAGGTAGATAGGTATATGCATATTTCAAAATTTTAAATAGTTATTAAAACCTGAATCCCTCAAGAAGAGTAATTCCAGGATATAATTGACATAGATAAATCTTTAGACTTGATAAATGATGGTACACTGTAGAAATCTTGGTTTGGGATTACTTTAATAAATCCTTGATTTTTAAGTAGAGAACAGTCTTGTGTTATGTAACCATTCAGAAAAGTATAGAAACCAAAACTATAGTGCTTCATCCTTAGAAATAATTGAATTTCAAATTGATGGACTTATATTCTGTAGTTGTAAGAGTTAACATGGAGGAAGTACTGTATGCCAATTTAGATAATAATGATTTGAATGTGTTCACGATGATCTTTGCATTTTATTATTTGCACATCTGTTAAATAACATTTACAACATAACTATATAAATCCATTAAATAGATAAATGTTTTGATTATCTTTTATTGTTTATTTTTCATCTTCAGGGATTCATTACATTGACTATACCTTTCAAACCATAATCTACAGCTTAATTAAGCCTTGCAGTTATAAATTTTGAGCCAACATATTATGAGAGAAGTTATAGCTTTTGGGGGTACAATATTACTAATGAATGTTTTTCTCTGAAACACCACTGCTGGCATAAAATTCTAAGTCTATCCAAAAGAAACTGGCTTTGATTTCACTATTTAGGAACTGTAAGTCAACTTTTTATGTACTGTAAGCTTCTTAGAAATAAAATTCAAACCCATTGATGACTGAGTAAATTTCACAGCTTGTAGAAAAGACACATACCATTGTAATGTGTGAAATTTTAATCAAAAATGTTATGAAGGAGAAAGGTAAACTGACTGCTATAATTAATGTGTTCTGACACAGAGATGTAGCTGGCACGTTTGTGGACTCTGCTGTGCTATGTTAACTGTTCCATTGCTTAAGGACTGTCAGAGTTTGAGGAGTGCCTATATTATAGTTTCCACGCTGGACACATTTTCCTGGCGCGTCAGCTTTGTCGTGATTTGAAATGTAAAGTCATTTATTCCATGGCTTTTCTATTAATATTTAGTTAGGTGTCATGGGTGCCTGGTGATGGATATGTTATCTTCCTTTTAAAAGCAGCTTCATTTAAAATTGAACTTTATAAGCATTGCTTTTAAAATAAACCACTTGACGTTTATTTTTCTGCTATTTAAATACAATCTAGTGTCTTAAATGTGAGTAAAACTAATGGAGGTAATGAAAAAACTGGGAAGTGGACCCTCATACAGCACATCATAATAAAATATTTTCATATAATGCCACATATATTTCATAATTAATAATTGCTTGGTCTCATAAAGTAAACCAAATATTTCTCCACATATGAAATAAGCTCTGATTTTAAAAAGGACAATTGCTATATACTTATTAAATGACAGTAACATCAAATTCATGAATATTTATAAAATGCTCTTAAAATATTCTCCAAAAGAGCTTTCATGTCAGACCCTGGCTTAGATAGTAGCTCTCTATTTCAAAGAGTTTCTTCTGAAAATTATGGTAGATTTGGTTCCTGGCTCTGCTGTGTCAATATCCTTGCAGAGATCCACTGCAGACTCTCTCAGAGCACTGCCAGTGTGGTTGTGCAGTAGACAAAAGACATACCTGAAAGGGGAAGACAGATCTGCTACTTAAATTAAATAGGAAATGAATTGGCCAGCAAGTTGGCATGTCTGCTGAGACAAATCATGGACAACATGTCTCTCAACAACAAAACTTATTTGTTTTCTCTTGCCAACAGATTCATCACTGCCCAGGCAAAACAGGCAAAATACATTAGTGTCATGGTAAACTGATAAAGAGAAGTGCCTCAATCTAGCATCCTCAATGGCGAAAGTCTTAGGGCAGTATTGATCTGTGTTATATAAATCTTGTTTTCTGTCTGCAGAAGTGAATCAGGAATGACCTGTAAGGTTAACAAACATTGTAATGTCTTTCAGCTGGGGCAGATGCCTGTGCGCTCCACACATTGTGTTTGGTCAAGTTCCATCTTGTCATTTTACCGCCAAGAAGCTTAACTAATTGCTGGCAATCATAAGAGTGTTTGACGGAAGGAGAGAATTCCTACAATTTTACCCCCTCTTTTCATCCCCTCTTTTTTTTTTCTTAAGTCTTAACAAGCACTCAAAGCCAAGTAGCGGAAAACAATCAACACTGAATTAGTCAGCAGGAGTCTTCACTTAGTTGAAAGTTTATGTAATTGGCATGTCATGTTCTTACATTGCCAAGAACAGACCTGATTAAGCTGATGCACTTTGTTTCAGTAAAGTTTGACAAAGAAACCTTCTCATCCTTTTGAGTTGCATGTCAGGGTATGTGCTTAACATGATTTTCTTCCCCTCATAAGGAACCAATGGCTAAATGTGTATTCTATGAACTGATAAAATCAAAATTCTTAAAAATCATAGGCCTGATAAAGTTTGTGTTTTGGAGGGAAGGGGAGAGAATATTGGTGGTAAAAGACAATCATAAAGGAAACAAAATTAGTAGAAAAGTACAATCAGCCATAAAATCTGCTTTATTTTTATAAACAGAACACTCATTAAAGAAAGCCAAAGTCAGTGCTATTTTATAAGTAGTGGTTCATTTGACCACGTGTTTTCACTACATGCAGTGTTTTAAGTTATTCCTTATGAAAACATTGTCCCTGAAGCCTTAACAATATTTTTTAGAGTGGAAGTGCTTTTTTTAGAGATTAATCAGTCATTGAATTTGGTCTGCTAACTTTTTAACAATGCTTTATTTGGTTGTGTATGATGGATTGTGCCTTTATTTGGAAATTCAGTCTTTACGGTGAAAAAACAAATGTCTAGCATTAGAAGAGCTACCATAAAGCTTATGGGGTTTTATTTCTATTTGTTCACACTAGTGTTCCCTTGTCATAAGCCTAAATCAAATGATAGATTTGAACTTGGGTTAGATTATTAAAGCTAAAAGAGAGCAGTTGCTGAGGGAATAGTCCACGCATCTATTACGTCATAGTTGACAGTATAAAGGCAGGATTCAGGAAACTAATGGAATTTCTTTTTCTTCTCCCCTTTTGTCATAGAAAGGTCAAGCTAGTTTTCAACATTTTTATGTATGTCATTCTCAATATAGCAACAGAATCTCTTATGGAAAACAATGTAAGTAAATGTCTTCACGATGCTACTAGTCACCTGATCAAAAGCCAATGTTGAAAAACACTTCTAATGACTGTCTCTTATGCATCAGTGCACCTACTAATGAGCTGCCAGAAAAGGCTTTGTAAAGCTTTGCTAAGATAGAGCAGGAATGTGAGAAGCCTGAGATATAACTTCCCTGCTGTGATCCCTGCCTTTCTACTAACAGGGAGCCTAGACTGGGAGCTGCTAATGAGCGTGCTGGAGAGAGTGTCCAAACCAATGCAGGCTGGAGACAATTCACCTGTCTGCTTTCAGATCCAGGGTATGATGCATGACAGTAAGACACTCGGTAGTAGCTTTTCTTTAAATAATTTAGGTATTTATTGATTTTTCCTCTCTATCCCCATATTTTTATTTAGCCCCTGCATTTTATTTTCTTTCAGTGATTTCTAGCACCATCGGAGAAAAAGAAAGAATAAGGGTTATTCCTTCTGTTATCTTACTTTGCCACCCCCATATATATAGTATGACATAATGAAATTAATTTCATATATATATGACATAATGAAATTAATTTCATATATATGACATAATGAAATTAATTTCATTGTCATACTGTAACAATAGGAATTACCTAATTAATTAATTTTTCTGTATGAAAGAGAAATATGTGAGTTTTAGAGGTGTTTATAAAATGGGATAGTTGAAATTCATAGCTTTTTAAAAGCCAATATGTGGCTTATTTGAATTAAAGGATTTCAAAATGTGGCATATCTTTTGACACTTAAAACAATGTCCATGGGATGAGTTAAAGACTTTTCTTCATCTAGCAATGCCTTGTTCAACATCTTTATCCATAGGCAAACCCAGCAGGATCTTTGTAAAAAACGCTTACTTAACTTGATTTGTAGAAATTCCTGGCCTATAAATGAAATAGTTAACTGCAGGATACCTTTCAAGTTCAATGCTAAGCTATTCACATTACACATTTTGATGCTATGCTTCCTTTGAGTTTTCCTAGAGGCTATTTTACTAGTTAATTTTTTTTTTAGTCAAACAAAATTACAGAATACAAACTGGGTAATTTCACCAATTTGCAATGCCACACTTATCCTGGAAAGAGAATCAACATCTCCATCCATTAATTACAATCCTGACTATCTCCTAGCCTCCCAGGAGGCAGCCGGTACGGTTCTCATGGGCTAGTGCTATCTGTCCATTCCAGTTGCCAATGCTCCTATTTTCCACAGCTCAATCTTGCTTTTTCTCCAGTTGATACAACATGCCATGGGAAATCACAGGCTCTGTGGCAACTGGGAAGATAAGAAAACTGTGTGCCTCGGCAGCCTCTTTTATCCAAGGATCTCCAAAGAGCTTTATAAAAATCTATTTTTTAATCCTCTGGATAACCTTGTGAGATAGGTATTAGCCCGACTTCACAGCTGGCAGAACTAAAATCAGGGAGCATCTAACTGCATCTCAGCCCCTGAACCCTTCTTGGTATTGGATATAGTGCAAGGAGAATTCCGAACCAAATTCTGACAATGTGAAGAAGAGGTTAGAATACATGTTTCCTACCAGGAAATCTATGAAGTCCCAAAGAAACTGAGCTGCACAGAAGTATATATTTTTTAAAAATCTAGACAGAAATACAAATAATAGCAATTTTTGAAGTAATAACTAAATTATAATAGGGCTTATGTGGACTTCATCACCAAGAAATCCTTACCTTCTCAAAGGCACATTTTAATTCTGTGTTTGTTAAACAATTTGCTAAAAGACTAGGGGAAATGGGGATTAATCTGCAAAGGTTTTTGAGCAAATCTCAACTCTGTACAGAGCTAACCAAGATGTAAAAATAACTTAACTGTTCTTAAGAAACTGACAATCTAAGTGGAAAGAGAGAAAAGAGTTTAGCTTATGAACAAAGGTGATAGGCACATCATGAGACCTGCTGCTAAAAAGTTTAGAATTTCACTATCTGTAATCATAAAATACTGAAGTCTTTGTTTATGATCCTCTTTGTGTAATTCTGTCATTGCATGTCCGTGTCAGTAACATCAAATTCATGAATATTTGTAAAATGTAAAATTGCTTAATTAGCAATAATTTCTTACTAAGAAGTGATCTTGAAATACCATGGAATGCTCTATTAATGCCTGCTGAGAGACCTAGGCTCAATACATATAATATTGCCATTATCCTATGGAATGTTACATTTCATATGTAAAATTTTAATATTAGGTGTTATCTTTTAATCTCAGCTCTTTGTCAAAATATAAATAAAGTTCTCCTTAATGTTTCTCTCAGTTTAGATTAGCATTATTTCTTTATCATTCTGTGGCCAAATATTTCAGTCTAAATAAGTGTCTAATAAATAAATTGTCAAACTAAAACTACAGAAAATCTGCCTTTTCTATTTTTCTCACTCTGAGCTTGTGGAGAAATGTAAGTACCCTATTATCTTAACCTACAATAGATAAGCTATAGTCTTTTCCAAGCAAGGGAATTTCCTGACAGTAAGAAGTTAGGCTGTTTGGAAAAAATGTTTATCCTTTGAGCCACTAGAGTTCCATTATATAAGGATCTCATTGACTGGTGCCATACACTAGTTTAAATTTTTAGATTTCGTACTTCTATCAGTAAAATATCTGAGCAAGCATTCTCAATATATTTGTATTTAGATATAAATTATGTATATACTATTATGCTTAAGATACATTCTAAAATACAAATAAAGAGAATGTTAAGAAAGATGAGAGATAATTGAAATATTTTAACATTTTATTTATCAATAGGGCAAGACACATTTTGCTTCCACAAATAGTATCAACTATAATATTTTGGTAAACTGTATGTAATTAGATGAGATTCCTTATTTTTTGAAATCTTGGTTAAATTCTTAGAGGTATAGCAATTCCAAAGAACGGCTCTAGATTTAGTTTATTTTAATATTTGGTTTTGTTACCGTAATTGAAAATAATACCTCACAAAGTTATTACATAAGAAATGCATTTTTTTTTTTTTTTTTTTTTTTGAGACAGAGTCTCACTGTGTTGCCCAGACTGGAGTATAGTGGCGTGATTTTGGCTCACTGCAACCTCCACCTCCCGGGTTCAAGTGATTCTCCTGCCTTATCCTGCTGAGTAGCTGGGATTACAGGCATGTGCCACCATGCCCGGCTAATTTTTCTATTTTTAGTAGAAATGGTATTTCACCATATTGGTCAAGCTGAACTCCTGACCTCAGGTGATCTACTCGCCTTGGCCTCCCAAAGTACTGGGATCACAGGTGTGAGCCACTGCACCTGGCCAAGAAATGCATTTATAAACTCACTGTACTAGTTCTATAATTCTATCAAAAATATGCAAACATTTTCATTTGAATGTTGCTTGTAAATTTCCATCTGTTTAATAACAATTATTGTTGCATATTTTGATTGAGTAGCATTTTAATATTTTTAACAAGTAGCTTCAATATTGCTGAAATTCTTTGTTTAGGGTATTTCAAAATATGTTAGCAAATTCTCTTTCCATGTTTTTATTTATTTTCTAACATGGACAAGTATAAATCTTCATAGAAGATATATCACTTTGGCCACAAAAACCCAGAAAGAGAAATCTCCAAATACCTATTTTCAAAATTCATTTTCATTATATATTTGATATGGTTTGGGCCTGTGTCCC
>NW_016809923.1:1107260-1109373 GCF_001698545.2 Rhinopithecus bieti
CCGCATGTTCTCACTCATAGGTGGGAACTGAACAATGAGATCACTTGGACTTGGGAAGGGGAACATCACACACTGGGGCCTATCATGGGCGGGGGCGGGGAGGGATTGCTTTGGGAGTTATACCTGATGTAAATGATGAGTTGATGAGTGCTGACGAGTTGATGGGTGCAGCACACCAACATGGCACAAGTATACATATGTAACAAACCTGCACGTTATGCACATGTACCCTAGAACTTAAAGTATAATAAATAAATAAATAAATAAATAAATAAATAAATAAAAAAGAAAACAGGTAGTATGTTGGGAAAACAAATTGTCCCTGGCACAAAGTGGTGACCCAATACCTGAATATTTCCTACTGGTGACCTGGGAAAATGTCCCAGTGGATGGGAAATTCTTATTGGTACAATAATTCAAACTTTTAGAAAATAAATGAGAAATAAAGCTTACAAGGACAATGGAATTGGCCAAATATTACTAAATTATATTGATGCCCATAAGGATCATGGGAAACTAAGGGCTAACATTTAAAAGCTAAGAATTGGGGCCTACAAGGTATATATGGTGGCATATAAAGACACCTTTATTTCCAACAACAGTAAAGCAGACAAAGCTGAGGATGGAACTCAGGATCTGATAGGGTAGCAGAGCTCCAGAGATATTTAAGTACACAGCCAAGGCAAGTCGGTTTTGCTAAAGTAAGAGCCTTGATTAGGAAAATCTGGATCCTACAATGTGAAATGGAAATGTCTGAGTGAATGCTCTCGAGATTTTTGTTCTGCAAAACCTTTGAATTCTTAGAGTTGTCTCTAAGTGACCCAATTCTCTGGAGTAAGAGCCAGAATTTTCCCCACGCTGGAAGAATATGCAGAAACCTCTCACCCAAAAGGCAAGAGGCACCACTACTAAGGAATTGCTAAACCTCCCCACTGATCTGCCAGGTTAAACCTCAATGTAATCAATTGTGGACCTGCTGGTCTTGATGAGGAAGGAAAGAGGTTACAACCAGAAGTTACTACATGAATTAGCAAACACGTATTGGCAGTAGTTAGGGCAATACCCTGGAGGCAGATTTTAAGGGGACTTGATCAAGGATGCTACAATGTAATATTGCAAAAGCAAAGTATCATTGACTTGGGAGGACTTTCCTGATGAAACAGAAAACCTCAGGAGATATGGCACATTTGTTGTTAGAATGGCTCTTAGAAGTTGGAAGAAAGTGATAACCCATTCTGAGTGAACTGGAAATATTGAGTTACCCTGAATGATGGTATATGGCCGAAGGAACTAGACAAGTTTGAATAGAAGATTCATCAGAGGATTATATTCCCCAGCAGGACCTGGAGGACATACGTTTTATCAAGGCCATCAGAAATACTGGTTGGAAGGGAAGTTCAGAGTTGGGTCTCTCTATAGGCCAAGGCTGTTAGCAGCAGAGGTAATCACAGAACTGGGTTCATTAACCTCCATAAGGATAACAGTGCCCTGAAGTACAAGAGGCCAGGTAGTGGTACTTAACCTTCAAAAGCCGGGGTCTCAGTTGTTGTAACAACTGGGAAGGTTGGAGGAGCAGCCAAGTGAGTTCGACACATAGGAGTTGTGGAGGTGGTTAATAGTGCATGAAATTACTAGGGGTAAAATAAACAGGTTAACAATGAGAATCCTTCTTTCTATCTACAACTAGAAAAAAAAACATGAATCGACAAGAAAGAGGCCGAGGGCAGTTGCTCAAGTAAAAAGTCACTACATTTTTGTTCCAATCCAAGAACTGAACTGAAGATCCACTCATATCTGAACCTGCTGACTGAAGAAATGGCCAGGTATCTGGGAGGTAAGATATTATAACACCATGGCAAGTATGTATTGCAATAATTTAGTCCTTTTACAAAAGAAGCTCCATGTGGGAAAGCAGAATACTAGTGAATTCTAAGGACTATTTAACACAGTGTTCAAAAGTTGATGTTAGTAGCCAGAAATCCAAAGCTTCAACATGGTCCTCTTTTTAAAGTTAGGGTTTATGAGGGCCAGGAAAAAAAATGGAATTCTGGCCAAAGACTGGCTTATATTTACTCCACTAATTCTGGGAACTGATCCTTAACTTAAATATATA
>NW_016809923.1:1113780-1116818 GCF_001698545.2 Rhinopithecus bieti
TTTTTTTTTTTTTTTTTTTTTTGAGACGGAGTCTCGCTGTGTCGCCCAGGCTGGAGTGCAGTGCCCGGATCTCAGCGCACTGCAATCTCCGCCTCCCGGGTTCACGCCATTCTCCTGCTTCAGCCTCCCGAGCAGCTGGGACTACAGGTGCCCGCCACCTCGCCCGGCTAGTTTTTTGTATTTTTAGTAGAGACGGGGTTTCACCGTGTTAGCCAGGATGGTCTCGATCTCCTGACCTTGTGATCCACCCGTCTCGGCCTCCCAAAGTGCTGGGATTACAGGCTTGAGTCACCGCGCCCGGCCCATATGCAGTTTTTTCTAAATCCATGTAAAATATTTTCTCCATCTTTAGGAATAAGAAGACTGAGACTCAAAGAGGTAACGATCTACTTAATGTAACAGAGCTTATAAGCAATCAAGAGAGGTTTCCAAATCACCATGCAGTATGTATTCAGTTAACTTTACCTGAGCATTTATTAGAAACAAGGCATGGCTCTTGAGGCTGAAGATTGCAAAAATGTTTAAGATACAATTTCTATCCTTAAGGATCTCACATATAGTGAAGAGAAACAAATAAATGCTTGAAATGTAATGTGATAAGGACTGTAAAGGATCCATTTTTAACACACTATAGGAATTTATGAAATCTCCCTATAATATGTATATCATGAGTAGAATAATATATTATGAAAAGTAAGGAAAGAAAAAACTGCAATTTGACTGAAATCTGTCCTTGTAGGTTCTATTTACCTGCTATTCTTTTAGTTTTCTCTTGTACTTTCTGGCTATTTAAGCTCAAATATCTGCTAGAAACTATTCTGTGAGCAAAGAACCTTGACAGTATGCTTGATAAATGTCATATTATACAATTGTTCATCAAATAGGAAATAATTTTGGATCCTAAAAAATTTCTACAGTTTGCCTTCAAGAATAGGTAAAGACTATATAAAGGTTGATGACAAAGTGTTCAAATGGAGATTAGGTAGAAGAAAGCCCCAAAGTGACTCCGTTGAATAAACAACACTCTTACACTTATCATTATATTGAGTTCTCCAAATCTCAGTCACTAAAATTTCATTTGTCTTTTGTGATAGGGTTTCCCTCACGTGCAAAATTTACTGATTTTACATATGCAAGCATTACAGACGGCCATGTGCATTTTCTACCCCATTCAAGATTACAGTATTTATTTTTTAAGTAATATCTACATTATAAATCTTTAAAAGTGTTAATGTATTTTCATGGATTTATGACTAAGATTCTTCATTCTATTCTTTTTCTCTATTATATTTAGAGACAGAGTCTCACTGTGTTGCCCAGACTGGAGTATAGTGGCGTGATTTTGGCTCACTGCAACCTCCACCTCCCGGGTTCAAGTGATTCTCCTGCCTTATCCTGCTGAGTAGCTGGGATTACAGGCATGTGCCACCATGCCCGGCTAATTTTCTATTTTAGTAGAAATGGTATTTCACCATATTGGTCAAGCTGAACTCCTGACCTCAGGTGATCTACTCGCCTTGGCCTCCCAAAGTACTGGGATCACAGGTGTGAGCCACTGCACCTGGCCAAGAAATGCATTTATAAACTCACTGTACTAGTTCTATAATTCTATCAAAATATGCAAACATTTTCATTTGAATGTTGCTTGTAAATTTCCATCTGTTTAATAACAATTATTGTTGCATATTTTGATTGAGTAGCATTTTAATATTTTAACAAGTAGCTTCAATATTGCTGAAATTCTTTGTTTAGGGTATTTCAAAATATGTTAGCAAATTCTCTTTCCATGTTTTATTTATTTTCTAACATGGACAAGTATAAATCTTCATAGAAGATATATCACTTTGGCCACAAAACCCAGAAAGAGAAATCTCCAAATACCTATTTTCAAAATTCATTTTCATTATATATTTGATATGGTTTGGGCCTGTGTCCCCACCCAAATTTATGTCAATTGTAATCCCCAATGTTGAAGGTGGGAACTGGTAGGAGGGGATTGGATCAAGGAGGTGGGTTTTCCATTTGTACTGTTCTTATGAAGTTGAGTGAGTTCTCCTGAGATCTGTTCATTTAAAAATGTGTGGCACATCCTGCCTCTCTCTCTTCCTCCTGCTGTGGCCATGTGAAGTGCTCGCTCCCCACTTTGCCTTCCCCCCATGATTGTAAGTTTCCTGAGATCTCCCCAGAAGCTAAGCAGATGTCAGCATCATACTTTCTGTACAGCGTGACGAACCATAGACAATCAAACTTCTTTTCTTTATAAATTACCCAGTCTCAGAGGTTTCCTTATAGCAATGCGAGAATGGACTAATACAATATTCTTTCAAAATAAAATTTATTATTCATTGATATAAAATGCGTGTATTTTAAAAGCTATAATTGTGTTTACTTTTTTAGGAAATAAGCCTTGCTAGTTATTATACCACTGAAGCCATTTGTGATCATAGAAAAGATCAACACATTTGGAACACTTGCCCTTTTATAAAATAAAAACACACATTTCTTCTAAGAACATTCTTGTCAGATAACCAGTACAGACTTTCAGGGCCTTCTTCATGTTACTCACAGCTACTATAAAATGGATTGCTTTTACAAAATTAACCCACTTTTATCTTACAGGTTGAAAACTGCAATTTGTTATAATATATGGAAGAAAAACAACTGTATAACACCATCTCTGTCAATCACATTGTGGAACACTATGCTTCCCTCAGAATGGTCTCCTGCATATGCAGCAATGACCTTCTTCCACATGGACAACTGTCAATCTCTATTAAAGAACATTTTCTTTCTATTTATTAAATTAAAATGAATTTCACTATAAGGTCTTACATTTTTCCATGTCTTAGTAAAAGGACCTGTCTACTTTGGAGGCCATCATTCCCAACAAAAACAGGATGGAGTGAGAATACATAGGAAGCCTAGTAATCTGAATAGAATTTTATTATCAAACATGAAAGTAATAGTGGAGGCCGGGCATGGTGGCTCAAGCCTGTAATCCCAGCACTTTGGGAGGCCGAGACGGGTGGATCACGAGG
>NW_016809923.1:1121062-1124951 GCF_001698545.2 Rhinopithecus bieti
TATATATATATATATATATTATGGTAGGAAGGTTTGCTGGGATTCTGACATAAATAGGCCCACCCTTTTCATTGTATGGCATTAGACTCTGACAAGAGACACAAAGACTATACCCTTAAGCTGTACTGAGTAAGAGTGAAGATAATTCTTGCTGAGGAATGATAGCTATTTAGGGAAGATCATTACTGCTTTGTTCACAAAGTTAAGACATTGCTCCGGTTTTGTTGTCTTCAGATATTTGGATTATATGGTTACTGAAGTTGAAGTTGTTGGAGTCAGAGTGGGCAAAACCTGGTAACATGCAAGCTTCACAATATAAAGAGCTTAATATTCTTCTTGATGTGCTGACATCTACTGGCTCAGGGTCACTAGCTCTGTAACAAACCAGACCTTAATCTGTGACCCTCCAAATAAACTTGGTTGCTAGGTTTTACTATTATGAACAGCGATTTTGATGAAAACAATGTCTTACGTTTGTAAAACTTTCTATGGTTCAAATGGCATTGCACATCTGAACAGTCCTATAAACCATTTATTTGCTCTTCACAACCCATTCTTGAGGTATCAGAGACATTAACAGACTTAGATCTGAGAATCAGAGGTGTTAAATGTCTTGCCCCAATTTATTCAGTTAGTAAGTAGCAAAGACAGAAGAAACCAGGCCTTCCAACATCTAGTCTAGTGCTTTTACCACTAAGATGATAATAAATGTTAATAATATTAAATACATACTATACAGTAGGAATTATGCTTGGTTCTTTGCATGTATTATTTAATTCCCAAAGAAACCGTATAAGGGAAGTATTAAGACTCCCATTATAGAGATGAGGAAACTGAGGCATCATGCCCACCAAGTAAGAAGCAAACTATGGGACTCTAAAGCTCAAATTGATTCAATACCCTGAGTTGATTACTTAATATTGTTACTTGAGTCACCCTCTATTTCAGGCATTTCCTTCCCATTTCCAAGGAAAAGCATATAAGGAAAGGAGTAGCACAAAATGCAGAGTGGCCTGAAGGAGAGAATGAAAAGAAAAAACTCGGGTGAAACTGGCATTCTGGTATTAAGGACTACTGGCTAACAGAATACTGAAGCCAGGAGCAACACTATCCTTTTTCTGTGGCCACTGAAAAATGAATCCTTTGTTTGGCTTGTAAGTACTGTCTTATCCCAGTTGTCCAGACCACTTCTGCCTCCTAACTTATCATTCCAAACATGTTGGCCACTGTGAGACCACTTTTCATAGGTACTTCATTTATTGCAATGTCCTAATAGAGTGTAAGATGCTCAAGGCCAGGCTCTGGACTCTTGGGAACAGAATCTAAAACTTTACCACAACTTCACAGACAAACATACCATTTACACATGCAAACACAGAAATGTATTTTTAAATCATTTTTAAATGGTTTTGATCATCACATATCTCCCATGTCCTGCAGAAAACAATGTCACATATATTTTGTCATGCATCAATGTCACCCAATGTACCTCTCCACCATTTTTTGTTTTATTTCCTAAATCCTACACTTCTCATTCATAGAATACTGAAAAATTTAAATTTGCAAATGTTAGATAATTTTAGTGCCTTCATGACTTTTTTGTTTTCTCTTTGCTTTGAAATACCTCCGCAGTCTTCTCAAATTGCTAAATTCCTGCTTATTCTCCAAATTCAAACATATAAACTTTTTACCTCCTCAACCAAAATCATTCAATTCCTTTCTTCCAAATATCCAGTCTTTGCTTATATATTGATTACAATAATTATTTTGCTGGCTTACATTGAAGTTGATAATATTTAATCTGTGTTTTCAGTTTTTCATTTATGTGAGTGCTAGATGGCACTCCTTAAAAGCAGACTTTAATATAACCTGATTATGTGATCATCTTAGCTCCTACTTCATAAGACTATGAACTCGGCCGGGCGCGGTGGCTCAAGCCTGTAATCCCAGCACTTTTGGGAGGCCGAGACGGGCGGATCACGAGGTCAGGAGATCGAGACCATCCTGGCTAACACGGTGAAACCCCGTCTCTACTAAAAATACAAAAAAAAAAAAAAAAAAAAAAACTAGCCGGGCGAGGTGGCGGGCGCCTGTAGTCCCAGCTACTCGGGAGGCTGAGGCAGGAGAATGGCGAGAATGGCGTAAACCCGGGAGGCGGAGCTTGCAGTGAGCTGAGATCCGGCCACTGCACTCCAGTCCGGGCGACAGAGCAAGACTCCACCTCAAAGAAAAAAAAAAAAAAAGACTATGAACTCTTTGTTTACCTTGGTAGTATTACCTTGGTAGTACTACCAAATTAGTAATTAGAGTAATAATATCTGTTACCATATCCTAAAAAACTACCATGTGCTACACATCTTAGCTATCTTATTTCAATGGATTCTTTTAAATAGGTTTGGGTGATGAATACAAAGTTTCTTCTATAGATAAAGTAAGTCTAGGAGAGATTAACTTGCTTAAATTCACACAGGAATTTAGTGTCAAATATGAGATTTGAATCCAGATCTGTTTGAAGAAAAGGTCTGTATGTGTAAACACTTTTGCACAGTCTCTCAAAACCAGCAAGTGGTAAACTTATCTGAATGTAAATTTACCTCTTGAGACATGATAATTTTCTTTTTTTTTTTTTTTTTTTTTTTTTTTGAGATGGAGTCTCTCTCTGTCACCAGGCTCGAGTACAGTGGCACGATCTCGACTCACGGCAACCTCTGCTTCCCGGGTTCAAGCGATTCTCCTGCCTCAGCCTCCCAAGTGGCTGGGATTATAGGCACACACCACTATGCCCAGCTAATTTTTGTATTTTAAGTGGAGACAGGGTTTCACTATGTTGGCTAGGATAGTCTCCATCTCTTGACATCGTGATCTGCCCACCTCGGCCTCCCAAAGTGCTAGGATTACAGGTGTGAGCCACTGCGCCCAGCCTGAGAAATGATAATTTTCTATTATATAATTGAATGAATTATAGGGAATAAAGCACTACTTTTGGTGTTTTAACAAAGATAAAAGAAATACCTAATTCCATTCAAATGTATTATTATATAAGTAGCCAACTTTTAAAACAAAGCCTTTATTTAAAAAATAAATACATTGGGCCACAACTATTTCTTGACTTGGGGATCATTTTAAGACAATATTCTTAATATTTTGTTGAAAATAAGACAAAAAGATGATAATGCAGAAATTGGGGAGCATAAGTTAAACTGTTAGAAAGCAGGTTATGCAATCCATACAAAGACCTCTTATCAAAAGGCAGAGAAACCACTCAAGGATTACATTAAGTAATAGGGTTAAGAAGAATATGGTCTGAAAAAAAATGAGTATCTTCTAATAACTGTAAGTACATGAGTTTTTAAAATGCCATACATAATATCCATGAAATTATGTTGCATAATGTAATAACACGTTAGGCTACCATTAATGCATTATAACTATGTCATTTGGAAGGCTAATTTTTTTGTATAAAACCACTTAACTACATAAAATTGAAAATAATGATTATTGTAACTACTTTCACTTTTCATCTTCAGGAGTTCAGGATTAAATACTCCATATGCAGTTATTTTATGGTGATGTGTATTTTTATGGAGTGGTCATATAGTGTTCTAAGTAATAATTGTCTTAAAATTCCAAAATACATAAATCATAAGATCTTTTCACATATTATAATTATGAGAAGTCAAGATAAGTCACTTAACACTTACTTAACAATGCATATAAAGTTGAACACAGAATTTGGATAAAATTTTAAAAGAAAACTGCAAGTTTCAAGAAAAAGCTTAATGTTAAAAAACACAGGGCCAGTACATCTAATATAGGTAAGACCAATTTTCTTAGATGCATTTATTCTTTTAAAGTACTGATATTCACAACTATTTGAAATAATTTTTTA
>NW_016809923.1:1127947-1161320 GCF_001698545.2 Rhinopithecus bieti
TTTTTTTTTTTTTTTTTTTGCATTGGAGTTGGCAACATATCCCAATTATTATCAGCTGCAAATTTAATTAGCATGCTGTTTATTTCTTCTTCCAGATAATTAATAAAGTTGTTAGAGAAAAACTTGGATGAACACCAAGCACCCCACCAGACAGCTCCCCTAAGTCAGATGCTCTGCCATTTATAATTACCTTTCTCTTATGGTCCTTAAGCAAATTTTCAGTGCTCATTCCAGAGCCAATTTAAATTAATTTGGAGGGAAATACTTTAAGAAACACAGGAACTGTTTCACAGTTCCTTCTCAGAGCTTGGATTCTGTAAAACATTTATATTTTATTACTCATGCCAAAACTATATTAATGAAATTGAATATTTAAGGACTAGGAGAGCAAAATCTGAAAGTTCTCAATGAGAGAGCATGGTCTCAATAAACATTTAAGACAAAGCTCTAATTGCATTATTTATGAGTTAAATGAGAACATGAAAGAGGCATTTACTTTTCACCTTTTGTGCCACTGATTTCCCATTTCACTTAACTTAATGAAATTACTAGCTGATTTCAAGTTTTATTAATCATTTTCTGGCATATCATATGCTACATAGTAATATATTGAAAAATAATTAAATTTTTGCCAAAATTGAAGAAAGATTTTAAGAAAGTTTTATATTTAGATATCAATTTAACAGTTTTCAAGAGTAAAAGTTTAGTAGTGTTTCCTCAATTTTAAACTCATGTAAGGCCAAATTTAAATATCCAAATTTAAATATTCTTGTGTTTCCACATTATGTGTTAATATACAAGGATATTATTATGGTATGTGTTACCATCTTTTGAATCCTACAGTCATAGAATTTTAAAGCTAGAAGGTACACAAACTAATATTTAATATAATCTCTTCATTTCATAAGTGAAAAAAAGACTCTGAACTCAATAATAGTAACTGGTTCAGATTGATCACTCTAGTAGTGTGATACAAATAACCACTTTTTGGAATCAAAACTTTAGAAATTCAATTCTCTTGAAGACAGATTTAAAATTCCTTATGTTCTGAACACGTTGATCGTGGCAGCAATCTAGAAGACTATTGTATTTGTACTGTGTGGATTAAGTAATTGCTTACATATTTGCCAGAAGCCAAGAAGTCATCACAATCAAAAGATGGTAATGTAAATGAATGGTATTAATATAATTAGATTGTTATAGCACAACCAATCTATAGTATGTGGAGTTATAAACTGCCTACTCAATTACTGGAAACAGACAGATATGCCAATGATCATTTGTCATAGTTACATTCGAGCTAAGGGTATTTATTAATAGATGAAAAGTTCCAGGAACTCTAGGAGAAGGGCCAATAAAGAATTTTAACAGCCAATAACCCCTTCTTGTGTCTAATCAAAATAAACAAGCAGACGTAATTTAGAGATTTTTGTTAAGTTTTATCTTGTCATAACTCACAAAGCAATTATAGTTACTTAAAATCTGTAATAAGTTAAAATGTTTCCAAAGGAAACAGCTTTGTTTTCTGTAGTTAAGACTAATATACTATGTTCAAAATGTGCCTATTCCTTTATTTTTCAATGTGAGAGCTCAATGTCATAGGTATAAGTAAACTATATAGAATATTGATATTAAGTAGGTTTCTTTAAGTATGAGATCCACTGTTGCCAAACTATTCTCTTACATCACCATTTTCCCAAGAAGCTATTAAATTTGAGATACGATGTGCTATTTCCACTTACAAGTACATCCCAGAATATAAACACAATACTATTTGCTGCGAATCTGATAATGCAAATTCTCTTTCTCACAAATGTCTAACAACATATTAAGGATCTATTTCCTTGAAGTGAAAAATCTTTCCAATAGTCAGAATGTAAATTATTGTTGAGGAAGCTATTAAGATGCAAGCCAAATGTATCAAATGTTGTGGGAAACCTCCTAGATTAAGCCTCTTTACATGTTACACAAGTGTTCAAGCTCTTTAGTTTAATTAAGCCCCAGCAATTTATCTTTGTTTTCACTGCATTTGCTTTGGGGTTCTTGGTCATGAAATCCTTGCCTAAGTCAGTGTCTAGAAGGGGTTTTCCAATGTTGTCTTCTAGAATTTTTATAGTGTCAGGTATTAGATTTAAGTCCTTAATCCTTCTTGAGTTGATTTTTATATAAGGTAAGAGATGAAGATCCACTTTCATCCTCCTACATGTGGCTAGCCAATTAGCACAGCACCGTCTGCTGTAAAGGGGTCCTTTCCCCATTTTATGTTTTGCTTGCTTTGTCAAAGATCAGTTCACCTTAGGTATTTTGGTTTATTTCTGGGTTCTCTATTCTGTTCCACTGGTCTATGTGTCCATCTGTATACCAGTATCTTCCTGTTTTGGTGACTACGGCCTTATAGTATAGTTTGAAATCAGGTAATGTGATGCCTCCAGATTTTTTTTTTTTTTTTTGCNTTAGATTTAAGTCCTTAATCCTTCTTGAGTTGATTTTTATATAAGGTAAGAGATGAAGATCCACTTTCATCCTCCTACATGTGGCTAGCCAATTAGCACAGCACCGTCTGCTGTAAAGGGGGTCCTTTCCCCATTTTATGTTTTTGCTTGCTTTGTCAAAGATCAGTTCACCTTAGGTATTTTGGTTTATTTCTGGGTTCTCTATTCTGTTCCACTGGTCTATGTGTCCATCTGTATACCAGTATCTTCCTGTTTTGGTGACTACGGCCTTATGGTATAGTTTGAAATCAGGTAATGTGATGCCTCCAGATTTTTTTTTTTTTTTTTTTTTTTTTTTTTTTTTTTTTTTTTTGCTTAGTCTTGCTTAGGCTATGCAGGCCCATTTTGGTTCCACATGAATTTTAGAATTGTTTTCCTAATTCCGTGAAAAATGATGGTGGTATTTTGATGGGAATTGCACTGAATTTGTAGATTGCTTTTGGCGATATGGCCATTTTCACAATATTGATTCTACCCATCCATGAGCATGGGATGTGTTTCCATTTGTTTGTGTCATCTGTGATTTCTTTTAGCAGTGTTTTCCTTGTAGAGGTCTTTTGCTTTCTTGAATAGGTATATTCCTAAGTATTTTATGTTTTTTGAAGCTATTGTAAAAGGGTTTGTGTTCTTGATTTAATTTTTGCTTGGTCGCTGTGGGTGTACATTAATTTTATATCTGGAAACTTTGCTGATTCTTTTATCAGTTCTATGAGCTTTCTGGGGGAATCCTTAAGATTTTCTAGGTAAACAATCATATCATCACCAAACAGCAACAGTTTGAATTTCTCTTTACCAATTTAGATGCCTTTTATTCCTTTCTCTTCACTGATTGCTTTGGCTAGGACTCTTAGTACTATGTTGAAGAGGAGTGGTGACAGTGGACATCCTTGTCTTGTTCCAGTTTTCAGAGGGAATGCTTTCAGCTTTTCCCAATTCAGGATTATGTTGGCTGTGGGTTTGTCATACATGGCCTTTATTACATTGAGGTATGTCCTTTCTATGCCAATTTTGCTGAGAGTTTTAAACATAAAGCAATGCTGGATTTTGTCAAATGCTTTTTCTTCATCTTTTGAGATGCTCATGTGATTTATGTTCTCAATTCTCTTTATGTTGTGTATCACATTTATTCACTTGAGGATGTTAAGTCATCCCTATATACCTTGAATGAACCCCACTTGATCATGGTGGATTATCTTTTTAATATATTGTTGGATTCAATTACCTAGTATTTTATTAAGAATTTTAGCCTTTCTGTTCATCAGGGATATTGGTCTGTAGTTTTCTTTTCTAGTTATGTCCTTTCCTGGTTTTGGCATTAGAGTGATAGTGGCTTGACAGAATGATTTAAGGACGGTTCGCTCTTTCTCTATCTTGCAGAATAGTGTCAGTAGGATTGAATGTCTGGTTGAATTCTACTGTGAATCCGTCTGGTCCTGAACCATTTTTTGTTGTTGTTGATAATTTATAAATTACCATTTCAATCTTGCTGCTTGTTATTGGTCTGTTCAGAGTATCTAATTCTACCTGATTTAAGCTAGGAGGGTTGTATCTTTCCAGGAATTGATCCATCTCTTCTAGATTTTGTAGTTAATATGAATAAAGGTGTTCATAGTAGCCTTGAATGATCTTTCGTATTTCTATGGTGTCAGTTGTAATATCTCTCATTTCATTTCTCATTGAGGTTTTTGGATTTTTCTCTTCTTTTCTTGGTTAATCTTGCTAATGGTCTATCCATTTTATTTATCTTTTCAAAGAACCAGCTTTTTGTTTTATCTTTTGTATTTTCCATTTGTTTATTTCAATTTTATTTAGTTCTGCTCTGATCTTGGTTATTTTCTTTTTTTCTGCTTGGTTTGGGTTCAGTTTCTTCTTGTTTCTCTAGTTCCTTGAGGTGTGACCTTAGATTGTCTGTGCTGTTTCAGACTTTTTGATGTAGGCATTTAGGGCTATGAACTTTCCTCTTAGCACTGCCTTTGCTGTATCCCAGAAGTTTTGATAAGTTGTGACACTATGGTTCAGTTTCAAGAATTTTTAGATTTCCATCTTCATTTTTTACCCAATGATCATTCAGGAGCAGGTTATTTGATTTCCATGTATTCGCATGGTTTTGAAAGTTCCTTTCGGAGTTGATTTCCAGTTGTCTTCCACTGTGGTCTGAGAGAGTATATAATTTCAATTTTCTTAAATCTATTGAAGCTCATTTTGTGGCCTGTCATATGATCTATCTTGGAGAAAGTTCCATGTGCTGTTGAGTAGAATGTATATTCTGTGGTTGTTGGAATGTGCTGTATATATCTGTTAAGTTCTTTTTTTTTTCCAGGGTATAGTTTAAATCCATTGTTTTGTTGTTGACTTTCTGTCTTGATGACCTGTCTAGTGCTGTCAGTGGAGTATGGGAGTCCCCCCACGATTATTGTGTTGCTGTCCATCTCATTTCTTAGGTCTGTTAGTAATTGTTTTATAAATTTGGGAGCTCCAGTGTTAGGTGCATAAATTTTTAGGATTGTGATATTTTCCTCTTGGACAAGGCCTTTTATCACTATACAATGTCTCTCTTTGCCTTTTTTAATTGCTGTTGCTTTAAAGTTTGTTTTGTTTGATATAACAATAGCTAGCTACTCATACTTGCTTTTGCTGTCCATTTGCATGAAGTGTCTTTTTCCACCCCTTTACGTTAAGTTTATGTGAATCCTTATGTATTAGGTGAGTCTCTTGAAGGCAGCAGATAGTTGGTTGGTGAATTCTTACCCATTCCGGAATTCTGTATCTTTTAAGTGGGGCATTTAGGCCATTTACATTCAGTTAGTATTCAGATGTGAGGTACCATTCTATTCATTGTGCTTTCTGTTTCCTGTATATCTTTGTTTTTGGTTTTTGTTTTTTAAATTGTATTTTTGTTTTTTAGGTCCTGTGAGATTTATGTTTTAAAGAGGTTCTGTTGTGATGGTTTTCCAGGATTTGTTTCAAGATTTAGAGCTCCTTTTAGCAGTTCTTGTAGTGATAGCTTGGTAGTGGTGAATTCTCTCAGCATTTGTTTGTCTGAAGACAACTATATCTTTCCTTCATATATGAAACTTAGTTTCACTGGATACAAAATTCTTGGCTGATAATTGTTTTGTTTGAGGAAGCTGAAGATAGGGCCCCAATCCCTTCAAGCTTGTAGGGTTTCTGCTGAGAAACCGCTTGTAATCTGATGGGTTTTCCTTTATAGGTTATGTGGTGCTTTTGTCTCACAGCTCTTAAGATTCTTTCCTTCATCTTAACTTTAGATAACCTGATGACAATGTGCCTAGGTGTTAATCTTTTTGCAATAAATTTCCCAGGTGTTCTTTGAGCTTCTTGTAGTTGGACGTCTAGGTCTCTAACAAGGCCAGTGAAGTTTTCCTTGATAATTCCCTCAAATATATTTTCCAAACTTCTAGATTTCTCTTATTCCCCAGAAACACTGATTATTCTTAGGTTTGTTCATTTAACATAACCCCAGACTTCTTGAAGGTTTGTTCATATTTTCTTGTTCTTTTTTGTCTTTGTTAGATTGGGTTAATTTGAAAACCTTATCTGTGAACTCTAAAGTTCTTTCTTCTGCTTGCTCAATTTGATTCCTGAGACTTTCCAGAGTATTTTACATTTCTATAAGTGTGTCCATTGTTTCCTGAAGTTTTTTTTTTAATTTATGCTATCTATTTCATTGTATATTTCTCCCTTCACTCATACCTTTTTCTAAATTTCCTTACATTGGGCTTTGCCTTTCTCTGGTACCTCCCTGATTAGCTTAATAACTAACCTCCTGAATTCTTTTCAGATAAATCAGGAATTTCTTTTTGGATACATTGCTGGTGAGCTAGTGTGATTATTTGGGGGTGTTAAAGAACCTTCTTTTGTCATATTACCATGGTTGGTTTTCTGGTTCATTCCCATTTGGGTAGGATCTGTCAGAGGGAAGGTCTAGGGCTGAAGACTATTGTTCAGATATCTTTGTCCCACAGGCTATTCCCTTAATGTAGCGAGCCTCCACACACTGCTCTGTCCATCCAAGTCAGAGCTGCAATCTAGTCCTGCCTCCGTGCTGGATGCTTACTGTCATGGAACATTGGACTCTAAGTTCTTCAGCTTTGAGACTCAGAATGGCTTCCTTGCTCCTCAGCTTGCAAATGGCCTATTGTGGGACCTTGTGATCATGTGACTTAACACTTAATAAACTCATATATATATATACACACACACACACACAACTATATTATATATGTATTATATATAATATACATCCTGTTATATAACACACACACACACACACACACACACACACACACACACACATATCCTATTAGTTCTGACCCTCTGGAGAACTCTGACTAATACAGTGGTCAGTTAATGATTGGACATACATTTCCTTAAATGTCTTGAATTAATAAATCTCTCAACTTAGCCAAGGAGCTCTGTGTATGTTATGGGGAATCCCTTAAACTTTCCATCAGCCTTCATTTCCTGCTGCCTAAGAGCCTCAAGGTTAGCCCTAAGTGAGAGACTGGAACCTTCTCAGTGTTACCCAGGCATAACTACAAGCTTGCACATGCACATAGCTTTCTAAATACTCAGGAATATGAAGGCATTTTTCAAAGTATCTTATGAACATCTCATTTCACATTTTTTTTTCTCTTTTAAGTGCTTTGCCAACTTTCTGATGGCCCCAGCTATTATTATCTCCTCAGGCAGCTACAAGGTTTAACAATGCTTATTGATTGTTTTTTGTTTTGTTTTGGTTTTTTAATACTGGGGGAAAAAAGGTTGTTTGCAGTGAGTAAATTCTAAGTCAGGTCAAGTAAAGGCAGGCTCTGCAAGTGAGGGTTCCAGGAAACTGCCAGACAGGTTAAATAATGACACTTCTCTGTGAACTGGGCTTTTGAGGAACAATTCTGCTTCATCCAGTAGCTTTTAGACTGCTAGTTTCATGACTATTGTGACTGCAAGAATTTAAGGCTACAAAAGAGTGGAAATAGAAGGGTGAGAATATGGCAAGTTCAAATGTCATAGTTTGTGATTCATCTATTTTTTTAAAAAAATAAAACTCTGCATATTGTTGCAAGCCTTTGTTTAATTTACAGAGTTCTAAAATACTACTTTCACATTTTTTTCATTCATCTTATTTATTTTACAGAAGAGCATATTTTTGAAGGTCCTTTCTCTGCTCTTCCAAATGTGGCTCTCTCTCTCTTTGACATTTTAATTTTTTCATTTTTTAAGGGATTAGTCTATTTATTGTAAAGAATGCCCTCAATTTAGTTTTGTCTGATATTTTCTCATAGCTAGGCACAAATATAAACTTTGGTAGCAACGTGAAAGAAGTGATCCTGGTCTTTAGTGCATCCTCTCATAAGCCATATGATGCTTATCACATTACTTATAATGTTAACCGTACTTGGTTAAGGTGGTGTCTGTCATATTTTTCCAATATTATTATTTTTCTATTTGTAATTAACAAATATGTTGTGGAGCTATACTTTGAGAATAAGTAACTATCTTACTTCACATCTAATTTTTACCCAACTGGTTTAACATTCATTAATGTTTACCTTAATAAATTATTATGATGGTTGCCAATGTTAATTTGCTAATTATTTCATCCCTCCAATATTATTTGGCCATATCCATGTCTTTTTATCACAGAGAATTTAAAGTTGATAGATCATAAATTCCAAGAAGATCAATACTATGTCTGTCTTATTCATGGCTGTAGCCCTGTGCTCAGAATACCTTTGAGGACGATCATTAATATATATTTCTTAATTAAATTCATGATGGACTAAGTGACTGAGCAAAAGGTGATGCTCATTTTAGTTATAAATCCTAAAAATAAATAGTAATAAATAAAAATAGACAAGTAATAATTAAGAATACTATATGATGTTATGTATTCACAGAATATACCACTCAAACCAATGGAACAGATATCAGCAGTGAAGAAATCTGGAACTGTCCAGTAATCAAAGCAATTAAACTATATCCTCAGGACTTGTAAATTAAGTTATAACAAATTTTACTAATAAAAAAGACGTTAACTAAAAATGGTTATATTTTTGAAGTGATAGTTTGCGTTATTACTATTCAAAATGTATCCCCTTCCTGTAAGAAAGTTACATTTTTCTTCCATGTTGGGCTCAAGTATGAGCCGGCCAATAAAATGTGAGTACAAATGCGTGGTAAAGAATTTGCCTTTGCCCAAAGAGACATCTGGCCTTTTCCCTGGCTTCTAGGAAATAATGTCTAAATATTTACAATTTCCTCTGCGATTTCAAGTATCTTTATTATTTATGATGGGCCCCTTGAACCCCATCTAATATTTTAGGCTAACAAGGTAACTCATGATAGAGGCCTCTCAGACCATGGGGTGTGAGACTGACCTTCTTGGGGGGTGGTGCTAGAAACAGTTCAACCACATGGACAATTAATCAATCATACCTGTTCAATGAGGTCTCAATAAAAAGTCTGTACACCAAAGTCTGGGTGAGGTTCCTGGTGTGGCAGTACTCTATCCATATTGTCACTCATAGATGCTGGGAAAGTAATGTGTCCTGAGGACAACAGAAGCTTTAAGTTTGGAACTTTCTTTGACTCTGCCCCATGCAACTCTTCCTTTGGTGGGTCCTATTTGGTATTCTTTTCCCTGTAATGTACAATAACCATGAGTAGACTAGCTCTCAGCAAATTTTCTGAGTACTTCCAGCAAGTTACTGAAACCTAGGATGGTTTCAGAAACTCCTTAAACTTGCATTGGTGTCAGAAATAGGACAGTCTTGGGGACTCTGCCCTCAGCCTTTACAGTTTGGTTTACTCCAGGTAGAAGGTGATACAGTTTCAGAGCAGAGTCTAAGAGTAAATGAATGCTTTGTGAAGCCCCCTTTTTCTCTGTTTCTGCAATCCTAGACGAATGGCTAATAAACTCTCCATAAAACTAGTTCTGTGAGTTCTTTTGATGAGACAGAGTTTAGCTGAACCCTCTGCCAAGCAGAGATGGCCATGTAGCATTAATGGGAAAAAGACTTTGCTGTATTAGTCAACTGAGATTTTAGGTTTGTTTGTTATCATATCAGAAACTACCCTACTGTAACTTATACACTCATTCTATAATATGGTAGACAAACAAAACAGCTATTTAGTATTTGTTCTATGGTACTTATTTCAGGCAAACACAAGTATTTCTTTTGCTAGAGAAATGTTTTATTATAAAATACGAAGGTAATTTATCAGGCCATAGTCATAATTCTAGTGTCCATGCAAATCAAATACCTTTGTTTTTATTCTAGTCTAATCAACCATCATATCTGCCTTCACAGTGAACCTATATTGCAGTAATGAACATTTCAGTTATTGAAACATTATAGTTGTCAACTGGCCTGGTGCAGTGGCTCATTCCTTTAATCCCACCACTTTGGGAGGCCAAGGTGAGTACATCACTTGAGCTCAGGAATTTGAGACCAAGCTGGGCAACATAGTGAGACCCTGTCTCCATTAAAAAAATATATACATAAATAACTGGACATGGTAGCACATACCTGTGGTCCTAGCTACTCTGGGACTGAGGTAGGAGGATCACTTGAGCATGGAAGTTTGAGGCTACAGTGAGCCATGTTGGTGTCACTATACTCCAGCTTAGGCGACAGAGTGAGACTCTGTCTCAGAAGAAGAAAATTAAAATTGTCAATGAAAATATATAAATTAGCACTTTCCTTTTTATATTAGTCTCTTACAAATCCCTTAGAATCTCATCAGTTCATAAAGAGGACCTGCAAAGTTGAAAAAAGTTCGAAACATACCTACATTGATTCTATCACTTACAGAGGATCTGCTTTCATTGACACTTTCTATTTGCATAGCTCTTTAGCTGCTAAAATGTCAACTTCTTCAAAAATTCGTCCAAAGAGAGATGTTAACTACGTATGTGAAAAATGAAACTTTGCTACGATTTGAAGTTTTACTACCTTCTTTAGAGCATTTATATTTTCTCTTTATACTTCTTAAAATGTATCGATCATGTATAAAGTTATTCTCTTTGGAGTTTCCCTTTTGTGATAATAAATTATTGAACATGACATTGAAATAAATCATTTGAAACATTTGCAGCATTGTATATTTCCCACAATACCTAAAGAGTTGAAGTCAATTGACACAGCAAGTAATTTGCTCTAACCATCTCTTCCATTCCTTTCAACAACTGTACATGCTTACCATGCCTTTGATTTCAATTTTTGTTATGTATTTTGTGAACAAATATGCTATGAAGAGCTGATGCACAGCTGTGTCAAATGGTTAAGCTAGTAAGGTACATTAGCAGACTAAGGGAGAGGAATAAGCACCCATTAGCCAAAAGCCAGGAATATCCCATTTATTTTACATAGAGCCCATTTAAACCTATACTGCATTGAACACTGCAATTTAAAATAGATGGTTTTAAATCACCAACCACCTTCTTCCAGAAATTAACAAGAGACTTTTCTAGAAATATAAAGACTGGACTCAGAGGTTTAGAGCATCTACCTCGTTTTAAAGGAAAACCGTAACAAAAGTTCCTATGGATTACCTGTTTATTGGTTACCTAGCATCCATTCTCATCCCCTTCTCCTGCCCACAGTTCACTAGAGAGACTGAAAAGTCTAGCTATTTTCTTTTCCAACCTGTCTCTTTGACAGAAACTGGTTCATATGATTAATTTGTGGCCAATTAGGGGAATCTGGTTATTAGGAGAAATACATTGTGAGCCTTCTAAGTTTTTTTCTCTGATGAAAGAAGACACAATAATGTAATATTCTCAAACATATCAGTCTGCTTCCTACCTTTGGATTTGATTGTGCAAGAGCAGCAGCCATGTGTGATCATGGAGTAATGTATGTTAAACCATGCTAAGATGAAAGCAGAAGGATGAAAAGACTCTGGGTTCTTGATGACAACATTGAACTCACGAACCACTCATGGGATAGCCTGACTCTAGACATTTCATCCAGTCAATAATAGATGCAAAGGACCAGTCAAATAACATAATATGTCTCAAACCCTTGCTACACAAAATGTAGTCATCATTAGCATCACATAGGTGTTGTAAGAAATGCAGCATCTCAAGACCCACCCCAGAACTATGACAAAAGGCTTTTAGAAGATACCCAGGTGATTTGTAAGCACATTAGAGTTTAAGAAACACAGGTTTAAGGCCTCGTAAGGTGGGTGGTGGCTTTACTTGCCGTTGCAAATTATCGTTAAGTTGCACAATTGCTAAATGGTCAAGCGTCTCTGGTACTGTCTGTTTACCACGACCCAAGAGTGACTTCTCACAGCTTTTTTCCTCTGTGCTTCTCAATCTTTCACAATTGAGAACTCGTATAATTTCAGCTTAGTTTTTTTTCTCTGTTGTCTTCTGTTCTTGACTGCTTACTAGAGGAAATGCTTTCCTCATTCTTTAATTCATTTATTAAACCAAGGGCTCATCACCAAATACCAAACATACCTATCTAAGTAACTATCTCTATCATCTATCTGTTTCTTCATCTGTGACATATATACACACCTATACAACATGTATACATGTATACAAACATGTATAGATATTATAATGATTTTACATATAATAGATTATATATGTGTACACACACATACACACATATCTCCAGATATATGCTGGCACTGGTATTAACAAATAAGACATGGTTCCTATGTGTAACCAACATAGTACTCTTCATTATCCTTAAATTACTCATTTCCTTTTTTGTGACAAAAAATACAAGTTTGGATCAAAGGAAAATAAATACATGAGACTAAAAGAATACTTGTTCATCATTAAAATACAAAAAAAAGTTATGCACTCCCAAAATTCTTAAATGTATTCACTGTAAAATTTTCATGGCAGACTTTTGTGTTTAACTTACTGCTTTACTCAGGAATCAGCATTAAAGGTACATGATACTAACAATGATACTTATTTTTCATTCAGTGATATTTTAAAAAATATATTTAAAGCAAGATTTATTTCTATCTATTCCTGAAAGGTTACACAGTTTCAAATTCAAAAAAGGTAATCATTTTGTGGGCTAGCCTGGAGCCTTCTGTCATCACTACCCACAACATTTTTTGAAAGAATCCTTTCTAGGGCCGGGCGTGGTGGCTCAGGCCTGTAATCCCAGCACTTTGGGAGGCCGAGGTGGGCAGATCACAAGGTCAGGAGATAGAGACCACCCTGGCTATCACCGTGAAACCCATCTCTACTAAAAATACAAAAAAAATTAGCTGGGTGTGGTGGCGGGCACCTGTAGTCCCAGCTACTCAGGAGGCTGAGGCAGGAGAATGGCGTGAACCCAGGAGGCGGAGGTTGCAGTGAGCTGAGATGGCACCACTGCACTCCAGCCTGGGCAACAGAGCGAGACTCTGTTTCGGGGGGGGGAAAAAAAAGAAAGAAGAGAAAAAAATGTTGCCGTTTACCAAAGGTATATTTTGTTCTGGGTCCCATTCAAGAGACTTTGCATGCATTCTCTAATTTAGTCTTTACAATGTCAGTATGACAGGAAACAGTGCTGGAGATAAAGACATAGCTGTATTAAGAAATGGTGAAAACGAATGAATGAATATGTAACAAAAGATAACAAATGAGTATGTAAGGAAAGAGATTTTTCCATTTCCACTGTGAATGTGAATTCCAAGAAGCAAAGACATACGTCTTTAAAATAAACTTTTTTTTTTTATTTTTTGGCAAGGTAAACATTTTTTTTCCCCCCTCAAGACTACATTCACAAAGAAATCCTGTCTCAATTTTCAGGAAAACCTCTGATACTGAGACTGATGATTCCATGGGGCTGCTTCTAACAAAAGAACTTTCTGATTTGTGTTCTGTGGAGTTTATAGGATTATTTGGCTTGTCCCTTGAGATAGAGCTGGGAGGTAGGGGCAGCTACTCCAAAAGGCCTACAGAATCAGGCCCGCCATTGCGGGTGCCCTTTCTGCTGGCTGTTCTGGGCACCAGATGCTTCTTCCTGTTGTTGTGACAGTTGGGTAGGCACTGTGTCTTGATTCTTTTCATCATCCTGCTGGGCCTGTTCCTGAACTTTTGACAGTAGCTGCTGCTTAATGACAGCAAGGCTGTTGGTGAAATAGCTGTCGCCTGTGTTAAATGATCTATAAATCTATGATCAAACACTGCAGTCTGGAGAAAGTGGGTATAAAGTTAAAGGTGGCCCAACCATTTAATAAGATGAAATGTGAAAGTGGTGCAAGGAAGCCTAAGTACAAACAAGGCTTAACACCATGGTCATCACAATATAAAGACTTCCTTATTACAACATGGGGATGACCTGGCTGTGGTTTTCAAATTCAACAGTGAGTTGCATTTTTGATTGAGTCTCAGAAGTCAGAGGGACTTCCCAATGAGTCCACTTTCTTGGCAGCCAAATGCTAGTTATCTGCCTCTCTCCTGCATGCATCTGTTCTTTAGGATCTGTACAAGGCAAAGTAGAGATTGCCTTCTACTTTATGAAAGTTAGTCATTAAGAAGACTTTAAGTTTTACCATTTTTTTGAAAGATTTCAAGAGGCCAGCCTTTGAAAGAGCTATGCCAATATAGAACATTTAAAGATAAGAGGAGAAAGAGCATCAGTTATTTTTAAGCTATAAAATCAACCATAGAATTTGTAGACTGAAGGAACTTAGATGAACCTCAAGCTTTTAATTCCCCCTCCTACTTCAGTTTGAGTTAAATTTTTTAGAGCCAGATGAAGTCTCAGATAAACAGAAATAAATTATCCTTTTTAAAAAACTCTGATCAGAAATTTGGTGCCCATCTTGGATCTGTTGATTAGGCTCCTATGCACCCAGCAGCCTTAATTCCTAATAGACAGTGGAGACAGGGTGCAACAACATAAGCATCAGTGTCTAACAGCCTACAAGTAGACTTGAAGGTATATTAGACCACCTCTGCCATAGCAAATGGCAATTATCTTGCAAGGGAAATGGATTAGCTTAAAGGAGTTACCTAAGTTTGAAAATTATTTTTGCTCTGTGTTGTTTGGATGGAAGAGTGCTGGAGGCTAGATTTTAAACAGTGTGGAAAAAAAAAAAAAAACAAAAAAGGAAAATTAGGGCCAGAAAATAAGCTCCTCCTAACATTATTCCATAGCCAGTTGCTGGACAAGCAAAACCATTTTCATAAAATTTAAATGAGGTGTTTAAATTGGCTCCCTGTATAAATTACTCTACGTGAATATTCTTCTCTTTGACATACATGCTGATTTTAGATCCATCCTGCTGCTACATGGAATGTAGTTTATGTAAAATGGCTAAGGATTGAGAAAAAGGAATTTTAGTTTGGCCCAATGAGCAGGTTAAACTTATTCTCTTCTCCCAAAGCTTACATTATTGGTAAAATTAGATGCAAAAAAGAAAAAAGCTTACATTAATGAAAAATTAAATTTGAGCTCTTTATTATAGAGATGTAAGAAATTAACAAGTGACAGTAGGATGATTTCTTTAACAGGGAAAATTTTGAGTTCCAAGAGCTTACACTGCTTCATTTGAGGAAAAAGAGAAGAATCGTAGGCATCTAAGGACAAATGTGACCTAAGAAATTAGATATTGCAGTTGGTTTCATGACTCTCCTGAGACCCATAAGTTTCCTCTGATGAGAAGCAGAACATTGTTTCCAATGCAAGGTGTGAACAGTGAAGCCAACAGCGGGTTCACCCATTCTGTCATAGCCACTCTTCAGTAATTCGCTTCCCCAAATGCACTGAGGCTGATTTCCTCTCTTCCTCTTCTGCCTTACTTTTGTCTGAAATGCAGTGCAATAGCTTAACATCTGAAACTTCAACTTAACTAGAAATGTCTTCCCTGAGGTCAATGTTAAAGGAAAGGTATGGGTTCTTCAGAATAATCCTTTGCTCCCTAAGTCACATTTCATCATTAACACGAGAACACTGAATATGGAAGTATTTTTAATTGTGCCATTTTTTGTTTCTAAAAAATATGAGTTCTTTCCTTTATGAAATACAGAAAACATGCCAAGTAATTACATTGACTCTGAGGAATCCAGCGTATTCTTGTGACATTTTGATTCACTCAAATATTATGTTTTCCTTATATATTTTCTATCTTTGCACACTTTAAATTTGTATTCAGAAAAATATTTAGAAATTCACATAGTAATCTTAGTGAACTATCTTATATTCTCCAATTGAATGGTACACTAATACCAAGGAATTAGAAAATTTTAAACATTAAGGTGGTTACAAGTCAGATTGCTTGATAATGTCTGATTAAGTCACAAACTTTAGATGTCTTTAGCATTGCTGGTGAGGGCATGTAGATTTCAATAGTTCTAAATGGCACTTGTTATGAGCTGAATTGTGTCTCCCCAAAATTCATATGTTGAAGTCCTAACCCTCATTACCTCAAAATGTAACTCTATTTGGATATAGAGTCTTTGAAAAGTAAGTCAAAATGCGGTCTTAGGCTGGGACCTAATCTAGTATGACTGGTGTCCATGTAAGAATAGGAAAAGAGGAAAAGAGGAAAAGAGGATGTGTGCAAAAAGAAGACCATGTGAAGATACGGGGAGGAGATGACTATTTACGAGCCAAGAAGAGAGACTTCGGAAGAAACCAACCCTGCTGACACCTTTGTCTCAGACTTCCAACATCTAGAATTCTGAGAAAATAAATACCTGTGGTTCAAGCTACCCATTCTGTGGTACTTTGTTATTGTAGCCCTAGAAAACTAATAAAGTACCACAGGGAATGGAAAGAGTCAATGACTTTCCTAAATTACCTTGCCTAGTCCCCCTAAAATAGTAAACTCTGAGACAACCTGGGTGACTAACTCCTAAAGTAACTCATTAATTAATTATTCAACAAATATGTACTAATTTGATTTTTTTCTACTCATTTGTCACTTGCTAGATTATAGAGATACGAGGCCATCTTCTCAAGAAATTCAGTCTGGTAGGAGATAAAGGCATGCAGAAATAATTGTAATCAGTGTGGAAGATGTCAAAGTAAATGCATACATTCCTTTATGTATTCCAATGCACTCTTTCTGAGATGGTACTCTGTGCCAGCACTAGCTGGAGAAACACTGAACTTTCATAGCAAGACATTTTAATGAAGGACCCCCTAATAATGTATCTATTCTCTCATGAAGAAGGAAGGTTTTATTCCGTTGTGTTTTACTGGTTGTCTTCTGGATGTCCCATAAGTATGTCACACAAAAACCTCCATGACAGTGCCTACTCTCTTCCCCAGTAAGTGCTCTTTGGGCTACTTTCCTTATTTTGTTTCATGGTACTTTCATCCATCCAGTCACCCAAGTCAAAATGTGAAATAATCGTTGAATTATCCTTTCACCCGTACTCCATATCTTGGGTCATCAGGTCTGGTGACTCATCTGAAATATCTCTAAACATTCTAACTCTCTTCAAACCTTATTTATTTTAGGCCTTACTCATCTCTTGCCTAGATTATTATAGTCTGTAATTATTATAGACTACAATTTACTGACTAGATTATTTTCTATTATAGGAGAACTTCTACCTCTTATTGCTTTTAATTTTAATCCATCTTCCACAATGACTCAAGAGTTACATTTCTGAATGAAAACACAGACACATCATTTTCTTGCATAATCTTTCATGATTGCTAACAAGACATAATACAGATTTCCTTAACCCAGTGCAATAGCTCCTGTCTGCTTCTCCAGCCATACTCCCACTGCTTAACCAGAATACATCCTATGCTTGTCACAGAAAGTTAAGATTTTCACATTTTAAATATAAACCTGAGTAAAAATAGAAAGAAAAAAAAAGAGAAAGTTTTTTCTTCAGCAATTGTCAAATTAGGAAGAGGATAACCATCCTAGGTCTGAATATTTGTGTGCTCTTTCAATATTTATGATTCAGTATGTTCTTGTCTAGGTCTTGCATTATTATTATTTTCCCTGCAATATGCATATAAGACCTTGCTACATGTGGTAAGAAAAAGTTTCTAGTGAAGAATATTTTAAAGAAAATTAAAACATTTAAACCTTTAACTCAATGAAAACAGTAAGCAGATTGCATTATATTTTTCATAAATAGTGAGATATGGTATTATGTCTTATGACCTCAAAATATTATATGGCATATATCACCCCAGAAGCAGAAAAATGGAGTTATTAAATATAACTAATAAGTAGTTGTTTTCTCATTACATAAATTTTCTAAAATATTATTTTATGAATAATTTCTTCAGAATAATATATATTTGGAAAATGTTGACATTTTTAAAATCACACAAAAATGCTTTCAGTTACTTGACAGCAAAAGTGACAATCCAAGTCTTTATATATTAAATTCCTAAAATTTAATTTAATTTTAAAATAATTAAATTCAGGGCTTTTCCCCATAAAAAAATCGAATTGCTGCTATTCCAAGTCTTCCCTTTGGCATATATTACATTGTTAGAAGTCAGTAAATATTTTTTTCAAAATACTTGTCCAAAGACTAACATTTTCAGCCCATCCAACCATAAATATTGTCTTCCAAAGTTTCAGCTTTCCTGAAGGAGCTGTTGAATTCCTAAGTGTTCTAGGAGGGAACAGTGCATGGACTGCAAGGATGCCTGAGGATAAAGGCCCTGAATACTATGCCAAGAAGCCCTGATTATCAAAGAGAGAAAAATAACTCAGCCTGATTTTAATGAAACCTTTTTAAAGTGGAGGAAAGGCAAATAATGTGGAAAATATCAGTGACTTCCAAAGCAGGTCGGAGAAGGAGCCCCAAGTCTATTCAGAAGATTATTTGATATCAGACAACAATTAGATAATCTCTTGGAAATGAGTTAATGGATGGCCCTCATCTGGCCAGGTGTGCTCCCTCTGTTGCAAACTAAAGCCCAAACTCTATCTGTTAAAAATCTTCTGTCTTCATCAGTTGGGTTTAGAGACATAGTTTTTCCAGGACTTGTAAAGAAAGCTGTTCCTGATATATGAGCTTTGTGGCTAAACAAGTTTCCAGGCCCCAGGGCTGCTGATTTAACAGCTTTCGCGAGTATTAGAGTTCAAGGAAAATAATCCTTGTTAAAAAGTGTACATTAAGTTATTTCTAACTAAACCATGAGAAAGGGTCTTCTTTACCAATTACTAAGTATTAAAAAGTTACCAATTATATGCGGCTTTACTGACAAGGTCATTTATTAAAGAATCATTCAATCTAGTCAAAGAAAACCACCGCTGAAAACACAGCTAAAAACAATACTTCAGCTAAATTTTCAAGAAATTAATGTTTCTGTTATCTATATTTATATTTAGAGACAGAGCGGTGAGAATGTTTCATCCTTGAACTGAAAGACTGCCTCTGAGCTCTTTGCAGAGAAAAAGAAGAAAGTTTGATTGCAGTGGCAGGCTTGAACAATTTGGATGTGCAGAGTATTGATTTCTCTCCTGTATTTATTCTATTTTTGTGTTAGGAAACGTTAAGTATCTAGAGAGGGATGGCAAAGTGGACGTTCTTAAAACCGTCTGACATGATTGAAAGCCTTCATATTTGTCAAGGTGTTTACCTGCTATATGGAATCGTTTTGTTTTCACATATTTGTTCTCAACGGATGTCATATCCTTGAAATGTGGCAGATTCATATTTCTGAAGTATCCATTTTTCAGTTTAACACCAGATGTGTCAGTTGTGGACTGGGGAGCCATGGTATGCTGACATGAGCATGAGTTTCTGTGCCCCTTTTTACTGATCAAGCAGCTGGTTAGTGCAAGGAAGAGTCTGCATTGCACTGTTCAACACATGGATCAAACACTGTTCTTTGCACTGTATTCTAACCAGCCATGGCCATTCTTTAGTCACGTCTCAAAAGGTACCACAGTTCCCAAGTTGGTTTCTCTGGCAACTGTAGAGACAGCTGAATTACAATTCATAATTGCCCAGTCACTGGCCCTGGGGATATTTATTTATCTGCCAAGTTTCCATGTGGCCTGTGGAGTGCGGAAAGTGGCCGCCCCTCCCAGTTTCCTGAGTCCTTTGAGATAGAACCAGTGAACCACGACCCTCTGTTCTGATCACTGGAAAAAAAAAATTTTTTTCTTTACAATTCATTCAGAACAGCTTTGATTTTCTTTAAAGATTGTTATCCCAAGGAACAATGCTGCTTGTTTTGGATTGTTTTGTGCTCTTCATACCTGTTGAGCTTTGATTATGCTTTAAGCTGCCAGCTCACTTTATAAAGAGTCAACTGGAAGGCAATTTGAATATGTAACCTATTTGCTTCCTTTACAAACTTGACTCACTCTAATTTGGCCAGATGTAATGAGAGCAATAATTTGTTAGGCTACTAAAAGATCTTTCAGTATTCCTTATGTGGAAGCCATTTCAGATTAGTTGTCTTAAGCCAAAGATAGTTATCAATGACTCTTTACATCTTAAATAAGTTTGTGGAAAACTCTTTAGCCCTTGAAATAATATTTTGTATCATTCCTTTTAAGTTTCTGTGTAAGAAGTTTTTACATCTGCAAACACTAGCTACTTTAAGCACTGAAAGTCTGTCAAATTTGTCACAAGTAGAGAATTATTCCAAATATGCCTGATATTGAGAAGCATTACATTTTTTGGAAAATATGCAAGCACATACCTAATCAATACAATATTGGTTGATGCAAAAATAAATCACCGAATTTAATAGGGTTATTGCAACTGAATTTGTAATTACTTAGAGTTTTGTTAACATTTATTTTGCATTACCCGTGAACATTGATTGGATTTAGATTGGTGAAGATTTGTTAGACTGATGTGAATCTTTGCCTTTAAAAATGACATCAGGGTCCATATAATGCACCGTTGTTAGAGGCAGAGACTGTGTAGAATTGCTGGCCTATGTGAAACAGAGCCTGTAAGCACCAGCACCACAGAGGCATCTCACTAACGCCACTCAAAGAAGAGTACTCCTTTTGCTTACTATTTTCAGTCACATTATCGATCACCAGCACCTTCAGAAGAAATGTTACCACGAATGGTACAAATTGAGCTGGAGAAGTAACTCAATTAACATGATTCCAATGCCAGGGCCACTTTTTCAGGATGTATTCTTACTCAGTGACTTTCCTGTTTCATTGATTCTGGGCACTTGGGTTTTGTAAGAATATATATGACCAAGTGCTCTTTTACTTTTATGGCTTACCATAGCACAAATTGCTGCAGATGTGAATGTTCTTATTGGCATACATGGAAGAATGACCTTACTTTATAGCGCTATTATAAAAGCACGGTTTAAACTAGCCTTTCAATTTTTGTGTGACAGAAGAAGGGGCTAATCTTATGGGTCTTGACCTCTCTCGAGCATTCAAACTATTGATGACAGAGCACAAGGCTTTTTACATTCCGGCTTGTCATTTTCTTGGCCTTAGATGGTACCCAACCCATTTCAGTGCATATGTCTTATTGACATCCTGCGTTGGAGGGTGATGTGTCTTCTCAGCTTTTTAACATCTCCGGTCTACCCTTCTGTAAGGATTACGGAAAGAAACAATTGTCCTTACTGAGTCCCAAATGTAACTTTCTACATCTCCAATTCATAGCAACAAAAATACTACTGGAGGTATACGATCACCTGCCTTATTAATAAGCATACCTAATCTATACAATATTTCAAGCAACTGGTTGATCATCCAGTTGCATGACTCAAATTTGCTCACCAAACTGGATCATCTAGAGAGACATCTTTAATTTCTGTTACAGAACATGTCTCGAATTTGTTTTACATTTTTTACTGAGGTTTCAATGAGGATCCCATCTACCGTACTTATTCTTCCTTAAAGCATTTAGCAATACTCTGTACAAACTTAAGCAGAAATATTTTTATTTCCCTATAAAACTATACAAATAAAAATATGAAATTGTTAAGGATATACTAAATGCAGTCTAAAAGAAGATGTGAACGATACTAAAAGGGGACATCCTGAGTTATCTGCCAGTGTCGTGGTTTTCCTTGGAGATTCCTAGGTCCAAGATGCCTGCTGCTCTTTCATTCCCTCAGAGGGATTGTTTATGCAGGTGACGTCACCAGTCTTACCACATACAATTGGTCCCAGAGTGTGTGCCGGCCACAAAGGCACCCATGTAGAGTCTGGCTAGCAGAGTGTATGTTGTCCTGGAGAGAGCACTTTTACCAACTGGGCTGCCCAAAAATGGATGAGACTGGCAGACCCAATCAAATTTTCATCTCCTTTGTGAGGTTTGAATGGGACACTCAAAGGAAGGTTGAAGACAATAGGGGGGTAAAGTTGCTGAGGGATCAACAGAAAGGAAGCAGTAAGCAGAAACTATGGGGCTGCAGAACTCTGGGTTAAGAAAATGCCTCAATAGAGAGGAGAATAATGAGGGTCAGCTTGCAAGTGACAGCAGGAGCTATAGACACAGAGAGAGAATGACTGAGCTGGCATGATATGGAGCACTAAAGCAGGGAGGGAAGGTTGACATGTGCTGAGGGGACACCTTGGTTCTCTAGAGCTATTTATATTCTCTAGAATATTTTTTATCCTAAATGATCATCCAGTTTGCCATGGTACCTGGCTCTGTGGTTATGGGGGTATTCTAAAAGCTGTTTTGAACTCTGTGAGCCAAATTAGGAGTCTATTTTGCTCTTTCTCATTTCCCCATGTATCTTCTCAATAAACCACAGCCAGAGTGTATGGCTGTTCTTAGTAGACACAAACTGGCACAATATTTATTTGTGGGGATAGTGAAGAATAGATGATCTCTAGCTTAGATCATGTGTAATCATAACGTAGCAAAAAGTTATAAGTTTGGGGAAAAAAAGCCTTATGTTAAAAGTAGTAGTAAAAGCATTGTCAATAATTTCCCAAACTGTTTTTTGAAGGACAATGTGTTGAAGCTATTCTTAAAAATGGGGTTTGGGGATGAAAATAATGTGTTACGTGTGAGTATGACTTATGATGCACATTAGCTTATTAAAAACTCTGTGAAGTCTTGCAATTAAGAACAAATATTACTTATGTTTAATCCAGCAAGAGAAAACACCTTTTTTTAATTTCAGTCATCAGAGCAACAAAAAATTCCTCATCGAAATTTTTTTCATGGTATGGCAGTGTTTAAAACTCAGTTTATATAAAGTAATTTTGAATAACTACATTTACCTCTTAATATAACACGAATGAGCTACCCTTGATATTGGCACTTTGAGAGGCTCTGTGTGGAATTCATTTTTTGGAATTCTTATTGCTTCAAATTTCCTGCAAGAAGTTTTAAAATCATACTAAAGGCATATTGGTTATTAAAAGTTCTGTAAATACCAGCTTGAAAACTTTCTGTCTCTTCCTACCCACCCTATAGTTATCTGTGCTAGAGGAGGATTTTCTTTGTGAATTGTCAATGCAACTTAAAGGTTTTGCACAAAAATTTTCTAACCTGAGGAAATTGGAAGAATGATAAAACGTGGATATAATCATCTTAACTCCTTTGAAACAATACGATAAAAATAGAAGGGACCAATAGGAATTTGGATAAATGCATGTTTCAACCCCTCTGTGTGGTTATAACTGGGTTGAGATAATCCTTACCATAGGGTATTAAAATGTTGGGTATTCTGAGACATACAGTTTGACACACAAAGTAAAATATATTTCAAGTTTTATATTTCAATAAGGAATATGTAATTAACACAGCTTTAATAATGTTCAACTTGAAAAAAAAGAAAAAAGGTTTTAATTATAAAAGGAAGCTTTGGTTTAATCTAAGGAGATTTTTAGAAATGTGAGAGTAGAAAGTCAGTTGTAAAATTTTGTGGTATCTCCTTACTAATTCTTCAAAAAGGTAATGGCTGGTAGAATATAGTTACATGCAATCTTTATTTCATAGAGTAGCTTTTATCTCTGTAATAATATTTATGTGTAGAGTTGTTTGGGGAAGGCAAACATTAAAATTTTCTGATTGTTGAAGTAATGAATCCAAACTTTAAAATCTGGTAAAGCATAAAAAAGAAATTACCTCCTACTCATAATAAAGCATTCAGTAATATTGACTCTTTTATATTTGGTAGATATTTTCTTTCAGTCTTTTTTTTGTATACATCTTTTTACAGAATTGAGATACTGGTAAATAATACTTTTAGACTTACCCACTATTATTTCATAAATATTTTAATACTTTTGTGCTATCCTAATAAGATTATTAAAAAAATCTTTCCAGTCCTCATTTTAAGAGTTACATATTAATAATATTCCATTGCAAGTTCTTTAACATTTCTCCTACATTGGTTAAATCAAGTTGAATTCAATATGAGACAACTTAAAACTTCAGTTTTAATACTCTGATATAAATCTTTTTTTCTTTAAAATATTTTACTCTAGGAAAAGATGATGAATGGGTCAAGTGTTTTAACATTTAAAACTTGTATTACAAAATTTAGTATAAATTTTACAAATATTTATATTATACTGTAACATATTAGAATATTCATATTTACTCATCTGTGAATCTCTTGTTCTTATCCTTTCTCCACTTACCTCAATGGACTTTTGTTTTCTTGTTGATTTTATATGAAGTTTTTGTACACTAACCCTTTATTTTGCATATTAACCTGCAGTATTGACAAGTATTTTTCCAAATTATTTGTTCTTTATGTTATTTTCCTAAATAGGAGTTGGTGGCTGTGTTCTAAAAGCTAATGCTATTTCTACTGTAATTTCTTCATTTGCTTATGAACTTATTATATCCATTTGTTTTAGAACATGCACAAATTAAGGACGAATCCCTCTCTAGGCTGTTATACTTACTGTAAGACAGAATTTTCAGAATCCCTATAGAAGGACTTTTAAGAAGGCTTTCTAATTCCTTTATTTCTCAGCAATTCTTTGGAGGTGGGGGAGGAGGTATTATGACCTTCTTACAAAACCTCTATGACAGCGGAAATGGTAGGTCTGTGGTAACTCACCAAAATTCCCCATTTTGATTCAGTGAAACCAAAGTTTTCTCTGCTCTCTAAGAGAATCCAAAAGCATAACTGCCACTGCTTCTAAACAAAGAAGCTTTGAATGTGAGACCTGGCAAAAGTGATTTTCTCCCCCTCAATATAATCTTTCACCTGGAAAAGAAGTATCTAGATCTTGGGTAGCTTTGTTCATAAAAAATGGACGATCATCACAGACTGTTTACTTTGACTGATTTATACTGCCTTCTCATGCAAAACTCAATTGCAGGTTCCACTTTAAGACTATTTGATTCCATCTCATTGACCTGATGTTTGTGATAATATTGTTACCACTTTTCTTAAAATTATGTAACTTTAGAATAAGGTTTAAAATTTTGTATGACAAATACCATATCCTTAGTCTCCTTTTTCTCCATTTCCCTATTAATATCTACTTAATCTTTCTAACAAAATTTATCAGATTCTAAAATTATGCCTTTGGGGTTTTTATTGAATTTTCATTCAATATATACATTAAGTGGAAAATTATAATACCATCTTTTAATAGACATCATAACTCACAAAACTCAAAATTGCTAAGTTTCTCTGAAGTATAATATATAGCAGAATGAAATTTGTTGTGGTGGGAAGAACAGTGGATTAGACATTAGGATATCTAGCTTCTAGGCCTGGCTCTGGATTTTCTACCTCTGTGAACTTGGGAAAATTAATTCACTGCTCTAAGGCTCAGTTTCCTATTTGAATAATGAAGAGGTTGTATTAGATAAGGCATTAGAATGGTCAATGAGCACTAGTCCAATTGTGAATTCAATGAGCATCTGTTATTAAAAATAATTTTTGTATGCCCACAGGATACTTAGCAATAATATCTCAGTTCAACAACTACTCTTCTTCCCATTTTAGCATTCCTTTTCGAGGTAAAGATATACTCCCCAACATGAATAGAAATTATTATGCATTTCAAAAAATTATGATGCCATATAAATAGATTACTTAATTACAATTGGGATGGTACTGTGCACTACACATAAAAAAGTAAAATCTGAGATTTGATTAATTTACTTTTTAGTAACATATAACCCCACTGTTCTTGTGATATCATAAATGGAACTTCAGTATACAGAAATTAACCCAGTAGGAAAGAAGTCCTAAACCACTAACAAAGAAAAATCAAGTTACAAAACAAACGTAACTAGTAATATACTACAATATGGATTTAATGCAAAATAATTTGGTTAAAATGAAATCCAATATTGTAAGCACATTAACATTATAGATAACAACTTAAATGTAAAAATAACTTTTAAAATGGCTTATAAACACTAACGCTCACTTATGTAAGACGTGAAAACTGCAGTAACAAAACATTCTAGGTTGTAACAAAACATTTATAGATAAAACATCTCCTGGGATCTCATTTATTTTTTCTGCATTTAATAGTATGAATGAGAAAAGGAATGAGGGAAAAGGCACAATCACTCTTAACCACCTAAATCTGGAGGTGACATATCACTTCTCCTCACTTTCCTTAGTTGTGTAGTTCTTCAAACTGTAAAGGAATCTGAGAAATATAATCTAGTGAAGTACTTATGAAGCAGAGAACACACTTAGTGATCAGCACTAACCATTTATGCCCCAGTCATTCTAGCTGTGAAATATTATCTCTTTTATTTTCTTAACATACAGACACACAGAACCCTCTCCCCAAGAAAGAACACACAATCCAATCACTGCATCCTGTGTTAAACCTACGTTATGCATATGATGGACGGTACTCTCCAAAACTCCAGATTGGGCTCTTCATTGTTTGGAAACTATGAATGAAAAAGGCATGTCTCTTGCTCCTCTCTCATCTAATAGGTGTGCATTCCGCAGGCCACTTACCCTGCCATTGAGAAGTGAATGCTTGCTCTGATGCTGTTCTCTGGAAGAGAGTCACTTGCCCATTGTTTTTGGTGTCCCCTCTCTCTGACCTCTAGGAATTATTTGTCAGTTATTCTCCACAACCACACCTAAGGTGGGCACTGAGGTGTGTGTCCTCCTTGAAGGCTGTGCAGTTTTTACACACTGCTTCTTACGGAGTAAGCTTGGGGGCCCAAAATGTGTTTCACAGCTTGAACAACCAAAGGTTCTGTTTAGACTGGCCTCATGGTTTCTTTGAGGGTTTTGACAAAAGCATAGTAGGTATGGAAGTGATTTGCTTCTAATCAAATCCATGTGCCAGTAACCATATTCCTTCCTAGACAATTCTTAAGCCCGGTTTATTTCTTGCTTCTTTTCCCCTCTCGCCTCTCTGCCTTGAATTAATTGTGCTAATTTTAGGCCATCTAGAACCAAATCCTGATCTCTGCCACATGGTTTAGTCGCTGCCTACAACCGAGACTTGTCTCTAAGTCTTCATTGCTCAGTCTTCTCAATTCTACTTTTTATGAATTGATGTTTGGTAGTGAGTTCCAGAACTTCTGGTCTCTCTTGGTTCAGTTCTGTATGTTTGTGAACCTATTGATTATTTGTGTAGCCCATCTACTTTATTTAATTCCTTGGCATCTTTATGGCTGTAAGAAAACACTCCAGTTTCTCAGTATCTTAAATCCATAAAGATTTATTTTTCAAACATCGATATTCACTATATGGTTGGCAGTGGAGCTATATGTCATAGAGATAAACCTTTTCTCTTATATAGTTCAACCATTTTCTAGGGCTTTATTCTGCTCTGCATTAAGCGGCTGAATGGGGAAAGAGACAGTGTGTTGAAAACATGCACATTTTTGGGCCTTGGCCCAAAAGTGAAACATACAAGCTCTGCTCACAATCTGTACTACTGCACCAATTGCAAGAGAGGCTGGAGAGTGTATTCCAGTGTTTCCAGGAAGAAGAGGAACACTACTGTACAGTTCTGCTATAATTCTACAAATTACCTGACAAAAAGCACAAATATTTAGTGTTTGCTAAAAACTTTTTTTTTAGGAGCCACCTCTTAACTTAATTCACTTCCACTATAGTGTTAGAACAGAAAAGAATAGAGCAGTGATACCTTTTCCTCTCTGTACTTTCCTATAACTTCCTTCTACACCTAGTTGGTCAGGTATTACAGCCCCAGCATCAGAAGAAACTCGAGTGCTCCTCTGCCTTCCCTGTAGTATGACTCCTACTCCATTCTCAAAGTGAACTGTTGGAAGAAGGAGGTGATCCAATTCCTCAGAACTACTTATATATTTCATCATGGGGAGAGGTGGTTGTGTATAGACACTACATAGCAATTATTGGTAATTATGCAACTCCAAGCAATGCATACATTCTTACATATAGATGCTGAGTCATAATAATTTATATTTTGCTATTTTTTAAAAAGTTTCTTTAAAAATACATTTTAACCCAGCACTTTGGGAGGCCGAGACAGGAGGATCACGAGGTCAGGAGATCGAGACCATCCTGGCTAACATAGTGAAACCCTGTCTCTACTTAAAAAATACGAAAAACTAGCCAGGCGAGGTGGTGGGCGCCTGTAGTCCCAGCTAGTCGGGAGGCTGAGGCAGCAGAATGGCATAAACCCGGGAGGCGGAGCTTGCAGTGAGCTGAGATCCGGCCACTGCACTCCAGCCTGGGCGACAGAGCGAGACTCTGTCTCAAGAAAAAAAAAAAAAAAAAAAAAAACATTTTAAAATAAATGTATTATTTTCATCACAGTGAACCTGAGAAATAGTCAGTCTGTGGAAAATCCAGATCTATAAAAGAGAAGAACACATAAATTATCTGGTTTATGGCTGGGTAGGAATCTGGTAACTCTGCCTACAGAGGAAGCTTTTTAATAAAACTCATGAGCTACATGGACATAATTTGAAAATCATTGATCTAATCTGTGCAGTAGAGAGTTTCTGGTTCTAATTCTTTTCCCAGGTAATTGCAGTTACTTCAACTAAAGGTACAGATATATTTCCACTCCTTGACTCAGGGCTCAGCTATGTGACTTACTTTGGCTAATGAATTTAAGTAAGTATGATATTAGCAAAAGTTTGAATTGTGTTTTTATGGTTGAATGCACTTCTGCATTCTTCATGAGAAGAACGTGCCCCAGGTAAAGCAACACTCCAAGCAGAATGACAGACATGTGGCACAGAGTTCAACTCAACCCACTTCTTGGAGCCAAGACTATCCAAGCCTAGCTGAGCCTAGCCTGGCTCATCCAAACCCCAGTCAACTGGCAGATTCATGGACAAGAATAAATGATGGGCTGTTTTAGGCCACTGAATTTTGGGATGGTTTCCTAAGCAAAAACAGTTAACTGACACACCTCTTAACAAGTTAAAAAGAAAAGAGACTATAATGAAAGTTACTTGCAAAAGGAAAGAGCCAGAATATGTAACCAGTTGATTTCATTTTCAGATAGGTGGCCCTTATAACATGCTCTTTATTTCAAATTTAGTTTATATAGGTAAACTATGGTTTAATTTCAGAATGGCAAAGCTTATATATTCTCAATATAAGCAGAATTAAGATGCTATTAGAGAATTAAGCTTTGTTTATGCTTTTTGTTATAGTTTTCTAGAGCGTACTTTAAGCATTGGCTACAAGCCACACTCGGACATTAAGTAATCACAATACTAACACATTTCAATATTCAGTTGGCAACAAGGCCTACAATTATAGTTAAGCTGTCATTCTCTGTGTCTGCAATTACCAAACCAATGATAAGGAGATTTTTATGATTGCCATTAAAGGGTTTAATTATGACTGAGTTAGACACAAGAACAGTTGTTAGCTAGACATCTATTCATCCCTGTGGGTAAATTGGCCCATCTGAGGAGAGGGCCTAGAAAGACAGGCCAAAGTAGTAAAGGCAGCCAATCAGTTAGCTGCATTATCAGGACTCAGGACACTCTTGCTCCCTCTATTCAGCATCTTCATACGGTATAAACCACTAAGTACCTCAGTATCTTGGGAGGGCTGATTGACCTCAGGTGAGGGCACTCTATTGTTCTGATGCAATTCTATTGCTCTAGGAGTCTGGCTACTTACCCTGTAACAAAAGGGTGGAATAAAAGAAAATTATCAGCACCTAAGTAATGACAGACAAAGTAAACACTTTGAGTTGCTTCAAAAAGAACTGGAAGACTGGATCATAGATTCATTGGTTTCATTTATTGAATGTTCCTGTCACTTTAATAGCCTATTTACAAATATAATCCAAGATTAAATATTTAGTGACTTTATTGTAAACCATATCAAACAACTTGAATCTAAGCATGTCAGAGGAGAATGTAACTGTTGTTTGACAGGATTGTTTATCAGCAGATAATAAGCCTAAAGTGACATTGTCATTGTTACTTTTTCTTTTTTTTCAATATGTGGAATCCAGACAACACTATGAACAAAGGACCAATTAGAAATAGCAGAGACAGAGCTTTATTGTGGAGTGCTTTGGAAGAGCTACTAGTAAGAATGTTAGATCAAAATGGAACTAAGCAAAGGTAATCTGATTTATCTTAGCATTTGAAGTACATATTGTCCTGATTAGTTGTTTGTTTGAAAAGGATAGCAGTGATTATAACACAGACAAAAAACAAGTTTCTCCTACATAGAAAAGGAACATTATCCGTTTTTTTACACGGCACAGTTATATTAACAATGATATGAAGAACCACAGTTATGGTTCTAAATTTTTTTTCTTCAGCTCAAACCTGTTTTCCCATTTTAAATATTTTAAAAATAAATTTGGTGAGTTTTAGACTGTACCAGAGCATCAAGAATTCTCAATAGGAATTTCATGTCACAATAAATTATATTTTCAAAAGTATGTAAAATTTGGCTTGAACATAAAAGAGTAAAATTATTTTACATTCAAGACACCTTGGAAAATTAACAGAAAATGCTGCACTTGAAATTACCCTAAAAAATCAATAGCATTTCTAGACACAAATAATGATCCAGTTGAAAAGAATTCAGAAAACAATCACATTTACCATAGCATCAAAAATCACCTTGGAATAAATTTAACTAAGGAAATGAAATATTTGTACACTAAAAACTATAAAACATGAATGGAAAACATTGAAGAAGACACAGATGGAAATATATTCTGAGTTGATGAGTAGGAAGAATATTGTTAAAATGTCCATACTACTCAAAGCAATATGTAGATTTAACACAATCTTTATCAAAATTCCAATGGCATTCTTTACAGAAATAGAAAAAGAAAAGAAAACTCACCTGAAACCACAAAATTTAAAATATAGAATAGCTAAAGCAATACTGAGAAAGAAAAACAAAGGTGAAGGTATCACACTTTTGATTTAAAATTATATTACAATACTACGATAACCAAAACAGTATGGTACTGGCATTAAACAGAAACACAGACCTATGGAACAAAATAAAGAGCCCAGAAATAAGTCCAAACATATATGGTCAACTAATTTTCAACAAGGACATCAAGAGGAAACAATAGGGGAAAAACAGTTTATTTCATAAATGGTGCTGGGAAAACTGGATTTCCACATGCAAAAGGATAAAATGAAACCCTCATCTTACACCATACACAAAAATCAACTTGAATGGATAAAAGACATAAATTAAGACCTGAAACCATAAAATTCCTAGAAAAGAACATAGTGAAAAAGCTGAATCTTGGCTTTGGCAATGATTTTTTTTTTTTTAATTTCACACCAAAAGCCCATACTACGTAAGTGAAATAAGTAAATGGGACTACATCAAACTAAAAGGCTTCTGCAAACAAAAGAAACAACAAAATGAAAAAGTAACCTACAACTGGGAAAAATATTTGCAATCCACATATCAGATAAGGGGTTAGTATCCAAAATTCATAAAGAACTATTACAACTCAATAGCAGAAAAATAAACAACCTGATTAAAAAGCGGGCAAAGAATCTGAACAGACAATTTCTCCAAAAAATATATAAAAATGATCAACAGGTATATGGAAAGGTGCTTAATATCACTAATCATCAGAGAAATGCCAATGAAAATCACTATGAAATATCTTTGACTATTATCAAAAAGACAAGTAAGGCTGTACATGATAGCTCACGCTTGTGGTCCAAACAACTCAAGAGACTGAGGCAAGAGGATCTCTTGAGCCCAGAAATTCAGGCTGAAATGAGATATGATAAAGCCACTGCACTCCAGCCCGGGTGAAAGAGTGAGACCCTCAACTTAAAAAAAATAGAGCAAGTCAAGAGGAAACAAATATTGGCAAGTGTGTGGAGATAAGGGAACCCAAGTACACCTTTGTGGGAATGTGTATTGGTATAGCTAGTTTGGAGTTTCCTAAAGAAATTAAAAGTAGAACTACCATACAATCCATCAAGTTGTCTTCTGGGTATATGCCCAGCGGATATAAAATCATCACCTTATAAAGACATCTGTGCTCCCATGTTCAGTGCAACACTATTCACAACAGCCATGTGTCCAATGATGGAGGAATGGATAAAGAAAATGTGGTGTATACATATACAATGGAATATTATTAAACCTTTAATAAAAGGAGATCCTGCTATCTGTTACAACATAGATGGACCTGGAAGACATTATGGTAAGTGAAATAAGCAAGACACAGAAAGAAAAATATTGCATGATCTTACTTACATGTGGAAAATGTATATATATTTTTTAAAGACCATTTACACAGACAGAATGAAACAGTGGTTACCATGGAGTGGGAGGAGCATTTGGGAAGAAATGGGAAAATATTGGGTAAAGAATAATGAAAGGAAGATACATAGAATGAACAAGTTTGCAAACCTAATATACAACACAAGGACTAAAGTATTGTATTAGGGATTTTGTTAAATAAGTAGAATTTAGTTGCTCTTAATACAAAAAAAGATAACTATGTGAGATGACAGATGTTTATCTGCTTCACTATAATAACCGTTTGACTATTTATAAGTATCCCGTAACATCACATTTGTAAACCCAAACAGACAAAGATTTTCTAACAATAAAAGAACCATAAGCTAACAAATCGGTGTTTTTTCAAGCTTCTAAGTTTGTGATAATTTATAATACGGCAATAGATAATTAGTACAAACACTATAAAATAAAAGTCTCTAGGAATGTGGTATATTACTACATTATTTAAGTAAAATAAAGTTTAATATTTTTCCAAAAAAATTAAAAATAGCCTTAAAATGAATTTAAGCATAATTTTAAAATGTTCTAAGTTAATGATTTAAGTTAGACTCAGAATTATGTATTCACTCAATTACATCGTTCAAAACATGCCAGGTTGATGAGCTTTTTCAATCAAGCCACATGTTAGAATTTAATGTTAAGAAAACTTACTCCTTTAAGTGGACAAATAGAAAAAGATAAGGAAATGCCTACTTTTGAAGATGGCCGAATAGGAACAGCTCCAGTCTCCAACTCCCAGTGCGAGCGACACAGAAGACCGGTGATTTCTGCATTTTCAACTGAGGTACTGGGGTCATCTCACTGGGGAGTGCCGGACAATTAGTGCTGGTCAGCTGCTGCAGCCCGACCAGCGAGAGCTGAAGCAGGGCGAGGCATCCCCTCACCTGGGAAGCGCAAGGGGGAAGGGAATCCCTTTTCCGAGTCAGAGGAACTGAGACACACAACACCTGGAAAATCGGGTAACTCCCACCCCAATACTGCGCTTTAAGCAAACAGGCACACCAGGAGATTATACCCACACCTGGCCGGGAGGGTCCCACGCCCACGGAGCCTCCCTCATTGCTAGCACAGCAGTCTGCAATCTAACCAAAACGGCAGCAGCGAGGCTGGGGGAGGGGCGCCCACCATTGCTGAGGCTTAAGTAGGTAAACAAAGCCACTGGGAAGCTCGAACTGGGTGGAGCTCACAGCAGCTCAAGGAAACCTGCCTGTCTCTGTAGACTCCACCTCTGGGGACAGGGCACAGCTAAACAACAAAAGGGGAAGCAGCAGAGGCCTGTGCAGA
>NW_016809923.1:1165477-1192387 GCF_001698545.2 Rhinopithecus bieti
TAAATAAAAAAAGAAAAGAAAAGATAAAATACCCCAAACAGCAAACTCAATATAAAGCCACATTAGGAAAATGGCCAGGTGACTAAAAAAGGCAAAAGTTTTAGAAATTAATACATGAAAAGGGAGCAAGATCTAAGATACACAAAGAGATAATACAGTACATATAAAAGTAAGGAAGATCATTCTTTAACAGTCTCCACAGTTAGACATCTTTTCTGCTACACAGAATTTAAAAAAAAACACACACACAGGAAAAAACATGTACAAATAAAAGAGATTACTGCATTGTTTATTAGTTTTGTGTTTTGTTGTTGTTGTTTTTAAAACACACTTTTATATTATTTACTATGAATCAGGCATTAGCCAATAGCTAGACATTTTTCAAAATCAACTTATATGACCTTTAAAATCACTCTATCAAAGAGACATTAATATTACTCCTGAGGCTCAGAGCAAGTAGCAATTTGCTCAAGATCACATAGAAGTAGTAGAGGTGGAATTCAAACCCAGGCTGGCTGATTCCAGAGTAAGTGCATGGAACCACTATTATATTAGTAGCTCAACTTCTTTGTCTACATATATAGACCCACCTATTTTCATATTTTCAGGTTGTTGCAAATAAGTAGCACATCTGATATATATACCATCTATCTATGTAACGTCTATATAATAAACTGAACTCCAATTTCAGCCAACATGAATTGCATGCAGTTCCTTTTGGAATGTAGTTTTTCCCAAACATTTTCCCTAAGAAGAAACACGTTTTATAATTGAGTTCTGGCAAAGTCTGTTAAGAGAAGGCAAACAAGCCAGAAATAATTGTCACCAATGTTAGTTTTGAATTATTAGAAGTTACCTATAATTTATACAATTTTTTTAAATGAGTCAAATACAGGTTAACTCTTTATACCTGGAACTCAAGCCTACTGGTTGTGTTATTAATAGATTATATATCACTTTAAAAAGCAAGATAGTGACTGATTACATTGTGGAGATTATAGATAATTAAAATACATTACTGAAAAAACAGCCAAAAATAACATCTACAACAAAATCTGAAACTTTCCTAGTGTTATGAAAATGGGTACTTGTAACTTGGGACAAAAGTTCCAGTGACAGTATCATATATTGATTCAAAAACTCTCAGGATAATATATCAAAAAGTGAAAGTAAATCTTCCTGGGAAATTTTTCTAGATGACAAAGATATGACTCAACTGATAAAAAATAAACCGATCTCAATGATGCCTACTAAGTATTTAAATACAATCATTTCATGGCGTATGAGAGTGGAAAATGTTCCTATCTTAAAATATAATTTTCTGTAATATGTGCCCTTAGTTCTGTAATTTTTGAAAGAAACACTGTACATGAACATGACTTTTGAATCTATAATACTGAAAGTTTACATCCAAAACTATTCAGGTGTATATGTGCTAATTATGCAGGTTTTTATATAAATTTGAGTGTGCATTATCTTAAATATTCTGCATTTACTAGTTGAACTATTATCTGTAGTTGCTGTCCTCATTGTATGAACAGCAGAAATGAAATTAGGAGGCTCATTCCACTAGATCTGTATCTAATTCTGCATTTTGTTGAGTACTGTTAAATGCCAATATTGACTCTTATGCTCTGCCTTTAAACATACTTACCTTTAAAACTTGAATAACATACGTGTACTCTTATTTGTGTCGGTTTATAAGTATTTCATTATTTTTAAAAAATTTTGCATATATATCATATACGTGAACGTTTGTGTGTGTGGCACGTGTGTCAGTATTAACAGTCTTATGCTATTGGAAAATTGGGCTTATGCATTTATTCCCTGAACTTGTGTCAAGTACTAAGTATATGTATTACACCACATGCTTGATATGATTGGTAAACACAAAATATTCTTGAGGGAAGAAGAAGAGGCTGCATCAATTGGAGATCATGCCTTGTAAGTAACAGTCTGTCATTAAATATTTTCTGATTATTTCATCATGTAAGTATAGTTTTTATAAATGTGCCACAAAATGTAGGCTCATATGCTGGTGGAATATGGGTTTAGTGTTATTCAAAAAGCTGGGCCTTGTGGAGAAATTTAAAGAAATTGACACTAGTGAACAATGGCCTGGGTTGGGGGAATGACATAATAACAGTTAGGAAAAGGGCCTTATAACTGACAAGAATTCTCATAATATTTTTAAAGAACTGATAATGGAACTCGCCTGGGTAGACAAATGCGAAATAGTAGCTGTGTGTTGTTTGTGTGCACATGAGTGCATGCACACCAGTGCCTTGAAATTAAGATAGGGTTGGAGTTAAGTATCATAAGAATTTACATTTAAACTACTGCTTAACAAGATGTCCACTGAAGATACCTGATTGAAAGAAAATTCTTGATCAAAATAACGGCAACATGAAAATGGGCTATAAGTAAAAAGATTCTTATAATAGCATGTATGAGAAACTAAAGCAGCAAGAAACCAGATTCTAGGCAAATCATGATAGGGAAATAGCTATGTCAGTAGAGGAGAGGAGTCTTTTCATGATACGATGAAAGAATACAGCAAGTTGTCCCTCTCGGAGAAAAGTGGTAACCATATATGTATTAAACTGTCAATACAGTACAGTACCTAGGGGTTTTGTTATTACTAATTATACAAAATTGCGAGCTCCAAATTTGCATTTTCTTTAAATTAACAAAATAATTCCATTCCCCATCTCATTACTAGATATGTAAAAAAACAAAAACAGCAACAAAAAACCTAAAGGCAAAATTAAGAAGGCTGAATTATATACATCATCAGTCTTGGAGAAATAAGAGAGAAAATGCTTAAACACGAACTTCCTCCTAAGAGACTGGTCCACAGTGCCACCTTGTGTTGATGACCCAGCTCTTCTGTTTTGTGTTTTGTCTTGTTTTCAAAATCTAGTATTTCTTCCTCATTCCAAATGACATGCAGAAGTAGTATGGGTTATTTTGTCCTAATTTCAAATTAGTCAACTGAAGTACTGAAACATGAAAGAAAAAAGTATTTACAATAATTCTTGTTTACTAGTTAACTGTTTTATTTACTTTGTTGCAAATTAGTGCACTTTTTCCCTACTAGAATGTGGTTAATCTATCCATACCATGAAAAGAGGTATTGGGAACAGATGGAATTCTGTACTGAATATAAGGGTAGAGCCAAACAAAATATGATATTTTGAAGTAATTGCAATCAAAGATGGTAAATGACGATGGTGTGCACATTCTAATATGACACTGAAGTTAATTTGTATTGAGAAGTTTATATATTTTTATATCTATTTTTAAATGGGTAGAAATGACGGACGTTTTAAAGAAAAAAATTGTGAATTCACTTTTTTGAGAATCATTGAAATAGAAACTGATGAAATCTAAATTTCAAGTCTTTTTATTATCTCTAAGCCTTTATTATTTGAACTAACAGGTGATTACGATTTCCACCAAATTGGATCACCTTCCATTAATCCCTGGAAAGCTGGTAGATAGAATGCTTAGGGAAGAATATTTAGATAATAAAATACAAGCCCTATTTCTAACGCTACTATCCAGAATTTACTTAAGCCCTACATGTCTCGAGATGCTTTGGATTGAATATTTTTTCTTCCTAGAAAATCATAGCATCCGTTTTTCCCTATCTTGTCTTGTTTCAATGGCTGATTCATTTATGGGAAAATAAGCTTAAATTGGCTTTTCATATTTTTCCTTTTCCTCCTGTTAAATGACCTTTATGTCCTCAAGTACAGCCTGACATTTAATTAGAAAATTAACACAGCATATTTAACTTGTCTCGAGTGTAGTTTACCAATATACTAGGCCTATCATGAAAATAAAAGTAAATCCCTCAGATTTTAACTTATTCAAATTAGTATAACTTTTTAATTCAAAACTTAGCTATACTAACATATATCTGGAGTCTTTATTGTAATGAAACAAAAGGTTTAGTGTATTTGGTTATATATATGTCATATGTATACATAATTTTATATATTTATAATTATATGTAAATTTTAATGTAAGTTTTTCAAGTGTATGTATAATTTATACATTTAATACATGTATAATTCTACTAAAAACTGTATTTCATATAGTTGTGGTATGTGCCGATAATGACATGCGTTCTATATACTCACTACTATGCATAATGAGATTCAAGTATTCAATAGTAATTAACTATAAGCAAATTATCTACCTAATAAGGATAATTTTAGTTTCCATATAAATTTTACTATAGGCAGTCTTCTTCCCTTTTAGCACTGAAGTCAAAAATTTTTATTTCTGGAATTTGAGTATATTAATTAAAATTTCATCCTCCTATGACCAGTTCAACAATATGCTTAATTATTGTCAGAGAATTTCGGTTTTTATAAAAGCACATTTCTTAAATCACAAACCAGAAGTTTGTCACTAACAATTTTCAGGATGTCATGTCTTTCCTTTTCATCATAAATATTGTCATTCATTTGCAGAATGTGTATTTTTGTCTATTTGAGCTGCATTATTTTTAGAGGAAAAGCTGTTCAATAGATTAGAGAATCTGAGCTAGCCAGTGGAGAACTTAACTACATAAGTCCACTACACCTAATTATAAAAGATGAAGGTTTTAAAATTTGCATAATTGCAACTGTTGGTAGGGGTCGCTAACATATTTGCATTATCTACTTATGTTCCATACCAACACTTTTAAGCACCACTTTTAAAAAAGTCAGCTATGTCAGATGCTTGTGGGTGTCAGAACATCATAACCTACAATGCAGGCAATGCCTTTTTCTACGTACACTCCTGGGTTCCAATGGCTTTCTAAAATCAATTTCTACGTTTTGATACTATTCCATCTTCCAACTTTTAAAAATAAAGTCTTTCTATCCATAGCTGCATGTAGCAAGAGAAATGCACAGTGCCTCTATATGAAGTCCCAAGTATTCATTTATGCCTTTTACAAATAATCATTCCATTGCCTGTAGTTCGTAATAATTAATATTTACAAAGATGGCATTCACACAGTGAAAGTGCAGAGTAAATCAAGAATAGGGCTTGGTATTCATCGTAAGGGCCTTTATACTTTGGAGTCTAAAAGAATACCTAGATCTTAGGAAAATGGATATCAAACATCTTTTTAGAGCTGTCTACTGTTTAAATGTCTAAATAATATTTGAAATAATTGAATTTAAAAATGGAAAGGTGGATTAATAAATCAGTGTTGAAAATTTGCTAAGCAAAATAATGATGATAATAGCTATCATTAATTTGGTGGCTTCTATGTGCAAGGTCCAAGCACCTTCCACATATTATTTCTAATTCTCATTAAAGCCCAGCAAGGTAGATTTTTTTATCCCTATTTTATAGGAGAAGAACCTAAAGCTCAGAGAAGTTCTGTAAGTTGCCCAAGAGGTTATAGAAGTTAAACATGAATTTAAACAGACTTTTTATGACTCTATGGGCTGTGGGTTTTCCACCATTCCATACTGCTCTCTTCCCCTAAAATTACAACTATATTTTATGAATAACACCTTCATGATAGAACCTTAATAATCTAGTTAATATGACAGATCATTGCTCTAACCTTTTTTGCTAGTAAAGATTATTAGTTGTCCCCAAAATAGCATCAAATGCATTTCATTTATTTCCTCACTTACTCAACTAATACTGACTCCTGGCACTGCACAACATGCTACAATAGCCATAGTGAGAGTATCAATTAAGAAATGAGTCGAGGCCTAGAATATCATAATAAAACAGTAAACATTATTATACCAGTGGTAAAAAATAGGTGACTGTATAGGTGGCTTTAGAACTTGCTTCATAAAAATGGGCAAACCAAAAAAAAAAAAAAAAAAAAAGGAATTTAGAGGAAAATGCTGTGGTACAGAAAGTGTAAATCAGGGTTCTGAGGCCTGGCAAATTGCTAAAATGCATTTACAACAAGAAGCCAAAGCATTCTTACCCTCTCCATTATTGGGCCTGCTACTTTTATTATGTCCTGCAGTAGATTTACATGCGGCATTAATGATGCAACATTGTGTATGAGTATTGGGAGCACATTTTTTGGTATTAGGAGGTTTCTAAAACAGAATATTTTAATTCTAGTTTGTAAAAGAAAATGTGTCATTCTTGGCCTGTTCAATGTTTAGTCAAGTATAAAGACTTAGAGAAACAATTAAGAAAGGAAGATGATTTTAAAAAAAGAAAAAGAAAAAGACATTTTATTTCCATGATGAGTCATGCTTTGTAGAGTAAGTGTCTGGGGAGTCAAATGGTCAATTTTTTTTTACTATACAAATGTAACTAGAAGTTAATGTATTCAGTCATAATGCTATATTCATAAAAAAAGCATTTGCTTACAAATCAAGTATAAAAAGAAGATACATTTCCTCTAATTAATATTGCTTGTGATATGTTGGTAATTTCCAATAATCAAAATTGCCACAGGAAGTAAGGTTGTTTTAGCTGGCTCCTGGTGAACGCATCCATTTACTTCACGCTTACAGTAAATATAGGATATTTTACTTACATTGCCCAGGTTTCCTTCAGTTTCTGTTCTCCTGAGGTAACCTCCAAGCCCCACACTTTCTGTAACTTGATTCCTCAGCATTTTCCAGGAAAGAAAGGTATCAATGAGCTGCTGGTTTTATTGTTTACTCCTTTATAATAGTATAAAGCATTTCATCATTTTCAGCTTTTTCAGTCATAGAAAAGAAAGTATATAACTAGATTCCCTTTTCGATAAAGATAGAATATCACTATTTCGTATAATACAATCTATGCTCAGATTTTTCTGAGCGTCAAAAACGTGTATGTGCGCGTGTGTGTGTGTTTGGGCTCACATGTGTGTAGCATGTTTACTGTCATATCTTCATCTTGATAATAACATAGTGTATGGCTTTGCATGAGAATTTCTTCTTCCTGCAGATTTTGATTTGCTAGTTTTTGAACTCTTGATAAATTTGGTGACACTGTGGCTGATCCACTTTATCCCTGCTTTGTTTGGGTATGGTCTTGCTCTCTGAGGCACCACTTCCCCATTCCCATTGACTTCAGGAAAGGTTCATTAGGCCTGATCTCTCTCAGTCTTTTTTCTTCCTCCCCTTTCTTCTCTCTTCTCCACGCTGGACTCTGGGGCTCTTTATTCCTCAGGTCCCCTGTAGGTTAAGCCTAAGCTCTTATCCTCTCTTCTCTTTAACTCACAGTCAGCATTGGCATCTGTATTCAGTAACCCTCCCTATGAATAAATAAAAGCAGGTACCAGCCTCCCAAATCTCCAGGTCTGGCTGGACAAACAGCTTGAGATGCAGCTCCTGTCACAGTTTCATGTCACCTTGCAGCAAAAAAACTTCCCAAGGCCATTGAGATACATCTGACACTAACTTTAATTCCCCAGTGTTTAAGTTTTCCAGACTCCTATAAATCCTCCATATAACCTACAAATAATTAATATCTAAAGAAAGCCAATCTATGGACCTGGATGTCACATCAAGGCAGAAGGAATGCACATATATGTGCATGGGATAATTAAGGGTTTCTTTATGCTTTTCAAAAGGTCTGATCTGTTGGTAGATAACGAGGGTCTGAGCCACTTTGAGCAGTTGAGTAATTTGTATTTGCCAACAATTTTCACTCCCCACTCTGTATATAAATGATTCTTGATCTTTTTAGAAATTCTGCCTTTTTCAAATAGTATGCTCCTTCGAAAATACTCCAAAATGATTGCATTCTGAAAACAAATCTTGTGGTGGGTCGGGCTAGTACTCTAGTTCTTCTGAGGTTTGGCTTTTTTGTTTTTATACATGAGGTTTAAACAAAGTTCAGCCATTCATATTACTAGTTCGCAAAACATTATTGTCCTTGGTATATTTAAGTTCCCTATATATTGGTGAATTGGTTGGTTAATTTTTTTTTTTTTTTTTTTTTTTTTTTTTTTTTTTTTTTTTTTTTTTTGAGATGGGGTCTTGCTCTGTCACCCAGGTTGGAGTGTAGTGGTGCAGTTTCAGTTCATTGCAAGCTCCGCCTCCTGGGTTCAAACAATTCTCCTGCCTCAGCCTCCTGAGTAGCTGGGATAACAGAAACCAGCCACCACGCCTGGCTAATTTTTGTATTTTTAGTAGAGACGGGTATTCACCATGTTGGCCAGGCTGGTCACTCAGGTGATCTGCCTTCCTCGGCCTCCCAAAGTGCTGAGATTACAGGCATGAGCCATTGCGGTTGGCCGATTTGTTTATCTTTTAAAAATTCTATTTTATCCCTGTTCCTCAATCCCATTTAGAACTCTCTGAATGAGCAACCATTTAAAAGTGTAGCTAATTATTATAGTGTGTTCTTGGCAGATGGATATTGACTTATGTGGATATATTTTAATATTTCAATGATATTGTTAGATAACTGTCCATTTTCTACTTTTATCTACCATGTTTTTAGTACCCATTTTAGGTTTTAGGTATACAGCTCGTTCACTGTTTTTAACTGCTGCATAATATCCATGGTGTGCACCTATCACACTTTGTCTATCTGTTAGAGTTCTGAGCTTCACTTCTGAGTAAACGAAAACAAGTATCCTAAAGATTGTTTTTTTCCTTTTTGCTTAGACTTCCTTTTCTTTTTGGTGTCTACGCCATGAGAAGGGGGATAAAATGACTTAATGATGGAAAGAAAAGGAGGAATAATACCATCAGTATGAGTCATTCAGGATAAACAGGATTAAGTCTTGGGTGTTTGTGATTCAACATTGTATAGCAATAGGGTCTGCAGGTTTGTATCTGTTCAGACTTCCTGGGTGCTAATCTTGGCAGATCTACTTACCATTCACCGACTACTTACCAACTAGTAACCTTAGATTAAGTTACTTAAATTTTTGAGTATCAGTTTCTTACCAGTAATATGAATATAAAAAAATACACATCTTAATGTCATAATGCCATAACTTAATGCTATAACTTAATGCCATAACTGGTCATATGACCCTACTTAACACTAGGAGGCCAAAAAATGAAATCTCACGAAGTGCCTAGAAGCTGGAGAGCCTGAAATACTCAGTGAACATCCTTAATGACTACCATATGCCTCACATGGTTGTTGTAAGGATTAAGGGGTTTATTTCTTATCCTGTGGTTAGTACAGTACCTACAACACAGTAGACATTGAAAAAATATTAGCAGTTATTTTATAGTTCTTAATAAGACATGAAAGACCTTTCATGCTTTCCAACACTCTCCACTTAAACATTGTGTTCTATTACTTTCCAAGCCTCTCTTTTCCCCACATGCCACAAGACAAATATGCCAACACTTCCATCATGTTTCAGATGAACAGTACCCTGCAGTAATACCTTGATCTTCATTTTCTTTCTGTTGGCTCTCCTAGCCATTGACTCCTTGCCTGCCCTGCCATTATAACTACATCTTGCCCATTGGATCTACGTGCCCTACTGATCTTGATGACAATTCACTCACAGATGTCTTTATTATGTCTTTCTTTATATGCTTTATCACACAAATAAAATTATTGTCCAAGCTAGCACATTTTTAAGAGTGAAAGGAGAGCAATAAGTAAAAACCAGGGCTGTGTCAGGGAAACTGGAAGGGATAGTCACACTACTTTCTCCATTTCAGCAATAAATTAATGGGTGTTTTAATAGCATCCTATGTCCTCCTTATTCTATAGGGAGTTCGTTTATCAGAGTAATCTTTGCCCTGAGGATTTTCTCATTTTTTCAGACACCTTGAGAATCATTTTTCTTGAGCTCCCTCTCCTTACTTCCTCCTTCCTCCGAAGTTAGTAAATTTCTTTATGTTTCCAAAGCCACAGGGGTATACTTCAAGTTGTATGGAAATTATTTATTTACACATCTAGCTCCATTGTAACATTATGAGGTCCTTGAATTCAAGTATCTCACTTCATTCGTCTTTGTATTCCCAAGAACTTGCAGAATCCTGACACATGGTAGGCAATCAATGTTTGTTGCATGGATGAACGCGGTCCCAGAAATGTAATACCTTAATTAAGAGAACCAGATCTTTAGTGGGTTGGGAAGTAGGTATTTCAAGCATTGTGGCAGGACAGCTGGAGACAGATTTTGAGGAAGAAGGTATTTGTGTAATGTCCTAAGATTTCATGTTAATCAACTAACTTTCTTGTTTACATTTGAATCCTGGTTCAAGTTCATTTGTAGCATTTGGAATCACTAGTTTTTGAGTTACAGTGTTCTGAAACTATCTTTATAGGATAATTTTAGATGTTTTTGAGCTGCAAAGGTTTTAATACTATTAATAATCATATAAATCTTTAAATAACTGAAACACTATAAATAGGTGGCATTTTTTTAATTGAACCAAATCTCCTAACTCTGCCACTGATTGAATTGAGTGGCCTTCCTAAAAGTCTTCCCCAAAAAGAGTGGTGGCAAAACTTTTAAAAAGGTCAAAATTTGTGGAACACTTGTAATTCTCATTGAGATCTACTTTCTCTATTTTATGCTCCCTTTATGGCTGAGGCTAAAATCTCTAATAATTTACTGTAAGGTAATGAATAATGACTCTAATAGTGACATCTGGTGGTTCACAGGGAACATTACATTAATACATCAATTTTAACCTCTAAACATGTTTCTATTTTAGTAAGACGGTTGTCTTTGTTCTTGTAAATTGGTCCTAATCATTTAGATATTTGTTTCATCCCTTACAGAGAAAACTAATATTATGTTACAGGTTTTGTTCTGTAATATGCACAAGTTTTAAATTCATACTTACAGTTAGGAAAAGTAAGTTAAATTGCAGATCTGAGTTCTTTTACACCTGAAAATGTAGGAGGTGGCAGAATGCATTTTTAGCACCTGTAATCCATATCACAACTTGAATTCAACTAGCTCTAAACAACACAGGCACCTGGGAATATATGTGCCATAATCTATCCTTTACTACATGGATGTGAATCATTATGATACAAGAAAGCTCAGAAGACTGGAGTTCTCGACATTCTCTATTTACTACTGAATTGTATGAACATGACTCGGTCATTTAATTCCTTGGGTCTCAATTTTCTCATCTGAAATATTTAGATTAGATATTCTCCATCTTGAAAATTCTTAATGATAAGGACTTAATAGACAGTGATGGTTAATTACAATGACATAGCTCTCCTCTGATATTTGGCTTTTGGTGCATAGAAGATAGGCACTTTTTAATGATAATAAGGATTCTTTAAATTCTTATTCAGTATTCAGATAACATCCATTACCAGAGCACCCAATGGGATAGCTCAAGATTCCCAGGACCACTGGCAAGGAGCCAAAGCTATTACAGTCACAATTGTGAATAAATTAGAAACAGCTTAGGCTCAGCTCCTCACACTCAAGAATGGACTAAGTGTACCTGCTTACTGTATCCCCACTCGGTGATTTCCAAAGCCCGTTAAAGACTAGATTCATTGGAATCATCTGGACATTTGTTAAATATATGCTTCTCATGCTCCCTCCTAAGCCTATGGAAGGGAGATGACCAGAATCCACAATTTTAATAAGCTCCCCTGGTGATAATGATGGTTATCCTGGTTTGGGTACTACTTACTAACCCAACTCAGAAGCCACATAGATTCAAATAGAAAGGGATACTGATACCATAAAGCTGATGAAAGATTAAGTCTTTTAAGCCAGGACTTGCCAACGCAAGTGTCTACAGAGACCACACAAGTAACTTAAATTTAAAAATTAGCAAAGTAGGCATTAAGCAGAACTCTGGAGAGCACACCCCATGCAAAGTAGGTAGTCTTTAATTAGTTGTAGTGGTTGTTGCCAGAAGGGGAAGCTTCCCAGGGTTGCCCTGTGCTTTGTAAAAGGAAGATGAAAATAGGATTCTTATGTGGAATCTCTAATCTGTAGGAGTTGGAACCAATTCAATGCAAACTAAATGAAACACATTTGTGGGCTTCACGTTTTTGTTCTCTATTTTAGATCCAATTCCTATTTGTCCCCTCTAAATCACACTTCACTTTTTCAGTTCCACTGCATTTTTCAGTCTAATGCATCTAATCAGCTAGATGAACATACAGACTACACTATAGAGAATGGCTATTTCATCTTTTCTATTGTCACATCCTTTCAAATTATCCTAAAGTTTGTTTAAACTTTGTCCCATCCTTTAAGCATTTTGGAGCTTTATTCTCCAAACATTTTCAAACATACTCTTTCTAGGCACTACGCCCAAACATCTTTTCCATTTCCATTTATTTAACAACTATTATTATAGGTATTATTCATTTTCACAAAGTAATATCTAGTAGAGGCTTTAGCTTAAATAGGTGGAGATAAACATGATCCAAATAATAACTTTCATTAATAAATAAGTGTATCATATATAATTAGCCTCCCCATATATTCAAATGTGGAAAACTCATTACTTACTCATTATTAGAACCTTTGACTTCCTTGACATTACTTTGATTAAAGGCAAAAATAATTTCTGTATCTCTCTTCACTCTAAAGTAAGTCAGAATTTTAAAAAGATAAAAACAAAAGGACTTTGTCTCAATAAGAAATTAGAAAAGAGCCCTTACTATGAGGTGATCTCCTGAGCCTCAATCCTAAGGCAGCATGCTAAGAAGACCTCTAGGGGAGGTGGCAATGAAGACATTTAAATAGAAATCCAAATACTTTCATAAAATAAACACAACAACTTATGCTAGAAAGGAATTTTATTAACTGGTCAAAGGTAGCTAGCCAACAGATTAGATATGGCTTTTGGTTTTTGCTTTTGGTTTTTGCTGGATTTTGTTCATGACAAGTAGTAGAATGACACTTCTAGGTGATGGGGAGAGATCTCAATGTCCGCTGCAGAAAAAAATAGGAAAAATAAAAGCACATGGCTCTAACAGAAGATACAAAATAGTAGTATGAAGATTGAGGCATGCTTAAAGCACTATTAATTATCTTCACAAATTCAAATTGATCATCTAAAGGAACTCAGGGATTTATCATAACCTGGAATGCATCCAAAAGCCACTATTTCAGAATAGATGACATATCACCAGGACTCATATCATTGTAAAATGATATGACTCGATTAATTTGAATGGAGATAAAAGATATCTAAATTTTATGTCCTATAATAAGCATCATTATATGACATATTAGTAGAATTTATGGAGGCTGATGATTTATTGAACATTAGCTATGATCATGGCCTTATGTGGGATATTGGAGAAAGAATAAATATAAACACAAAAGATCATCTCTATTCTAGGATAGGTAAAACTCCAAAGAATACAAAGTACTAGTAGAAAAACACTTCAGAACACGGTAAGATTTTGAATAAATTGTGTATTTTAATGAGAACTGGGTCCATTGAGTTTTAAGGAAATAAAGAATTGGAGAGCAGTAGCAATAGCTAGGGAAATTAAATATGCTCTTTTAATTTGTCATCTTAACTAACTAGCTTTGAGCCTTCTGAGTAATTCAATCATTTATTCATTCAACAAACATTTGTTGAGTGCTACTCTGCATTTTTATTAAAAGGTAATGCATTCATGTGGCTCAGAAAGTTTTTAAAAAGGATATATCAAGAAGTCTCACTATTATCCCGTCCCTATCTACTCTTATAATTGATCATTTTTATTAATTCCTCTCTTTTCTAGTATGTTTAAGCAAGTGCAAGAAAATATTAACGTGATTTAGTATTTTAATCCTTTGTATACAAAAGGTAGCATATTATGCACACTGTTTTTTACCTTACTTTTAGTATTAAAAGAGTTTCCTATAAAACTGAATAGTAGGCTAGTCATGGTGGCTCATGCTTAGAATCTCAGCACTTTGGGAGGCTGAGACAGGAGGATCTCTTAAGGCCAGGAGTTCAAGACCAGCCTGGGCAACATAGCAAGATTCCATGTCTACAAAAATTTTTTTTTGAATTGCTTGGTGTAGGCCAGGCACAGTGGCTCATGCCTGTAATCCCAGCATTTTGGAAGGCCAAGGTGGGCGGATCACGAGGTCAGGAGATTGAGACCATCCTGGATAACACAGTGAAACCTCTTCAGGAGAATGACGTCAACCCGGGAGGCAGAGCTTGCAGCAGTGAGCTGAGATGGCACTATTGCACTCCAGCCTGGGCGACAGAGCAAGATTCTGTCTCAAAAAAACAAAAAAAATTTGCTTGGTGTAGTGGCACACACTCATAGTCCTAGCTACTCTGGAGGCTAAGATAGGAGGATCTCTTGAACCCAGGAGTTCAAGGTTGCAGTGAGCCATGATCACACCACTGCACTCCAGCCTGGACAACAGAGTGAGAACCCATCTCAAAACAAAAAAAAAAAAAAAAAAAAAAAAAGAAAAGAAAAGAAAGCCCTCGGCCAGGCGCAGTGACTCACATCTGTAATCCCAGCACTTTGGGAGACCAAAGTGGGCGTATCACTTTAGGCCAGGAGCTCGAGACCAGCCTGGTCAACATGGTGAAACCCCATCTCTACTAAAAATACAAAAATTAGCCAGGCACGGTGGGGCATGCCTGTAATTCCAGCTACTGGGGTGGGCTGAGGCATGAGAATCATTTGAACCTGGGAGGCGGAAGTTGCTGTGAGCTGAGATTGCACCATACACTCCAGCCTGGACAACATAGTAAGACTATGTCTCAAAAGAAAAAAATCCTCAAAAAACAAAACAAAAAATAAAACTTGAATAGTATTCAACTAAGTGGCTATACCATTGTTTAACCCATCCTCTGTGGGTGGATACAGAATAGATCCCATTTCTTACTATTAATAATATCAACAGTACTAACCTTTTGCAGTAATTTTGTAGAAAACTGTTTGTTCATATATTTTGTCTTACCAAACTACCTCAATATATTCTAATATTCTAAAAATACTTGTGCAGATTCTTACTGGTTCAAGGGAAAAGATGATGGGAATGTGGAGCATAAGGTAATAAGAGAAGACAGCAGAGATGACAGAAGAGAGGGATAAGAGTGGGCAGGCGCTGCTCTGAATGCTATTTTAGAGATGTTATTCCCCTTCCTTCTCACAGGAGCTATAGCTCCAAAAGTAAAATAGTTTCTTATCAATCAAATGTATAAACAAAAAAACCTACCTTGGTTGTCTGTAAAATATAAAGAAAATTAATTAAAAGGAGTGAACATACAAAATTCAGGAGCGGTACTAATTGCTTAAGACGTCTTAAACAAGACACACACACAAACACACACACACACACATATGCATATATACAACGTGCGTGAATAAAAATATTATATCATATATAATTGTATACATGTGTATGTAAAGAATTTTTAAACTTTTGATATGTTTTATTGCTCTTGGTAACATCCCCTAATATAAAACACAGCATGAAGTATCCATTTCCTTTGAAGTAATTTTTAAAAACCCTAATACAACTAATCTTAAGAAAGAGATAACAATCTTTGGCTATCCATACCTCAACACTGTAAATTTTTGCTAGTAATAACCATCTTTTCTATCTTAATCTCTTGTTGGTTGTGGATCATTACACAGTCAAATCGTTAACTGAATCATGTCATGTCCCATGGAGTTTTATCATGTTTAAATTTTCAAAACTTGACTTTATGTAGGAAAATGAAAGGTATTTTTTTTAAAAAAACCAAAGCCCAGGTTCTTCCCAAGCTCTGACAGCTTGAAAGGAACTCCAACAGAGAAACAGAAGTAAAATGAAAACTCCTGGAGCCTTAGCCCGCCCATACAAGACTCTAATTGGCAGCCATCATAGAGAATTTATCTGTCATTCAAGTACTATATACTCTTCTATTTCCTGATTAACTTTGAAAACACAGACATTGCCTGGTACAATAATTTGTCTTAAAATTTAAATAACATGACTTTGATATTTTACAAAATTTAGCATTTAATATGTGAGGGTATTTTAACACATACTCATTTTTTATTACCTTTTAATAACACTGTTGTTTAAATACCTACTTTAGACCTAGTTCTTTTGCAAATGAGATTACGTGCATAGTATTTTAATTATGGCACATTTAGAAATTTTTTTAATGTCTCTAATTTAAATGTAAAATATTTCAAAGCCCTTCTGTGTAATATGGGTACATAACAGAGCAGACCTGACACATCCTTTGGAAAACTTGTAAGATTCCTTGCTAATTGAAAAAATAATAATAATGCCACTGCTTCAGAAGAGCTGAAAGAACTTTAAAATTATCTGGTTTTAAAATCCTATACCCTTGTGAGGGATCGATATTATTTTGAAGAATATGTGACTTCTGAAAGCTGAGTCCGTGGTAGAGCTCAAAATAGAACCAATGAATCTTGACTCTCAATTTGTGTCTCTAGCTAACCACATTAACTGGACAATTTTCTTTCATCTGTGTATTATTAATAACATAATATCCTGTGACACAACAGACTAATCGCCTCTTTGGAGAATTATCTTAGAGTTATGTGGGACATATTTTTAAAGAACACATTATGTGCATAGATATATAACTTATGGACTATCCCATAATTAAATAATTGCTGGCTATTTAGACGAAGGTTTTCACTTCTAGTAGTTTTAGTTTTATAAATAGGTACGGAGCACTTAGAACAATGATACATCTTAAATTTACGCATTTTGTTTTTTGTTTTTTGTTTTGTTTTTTCAGGAAACTCCAGTACATAGATAGCTAATAAAAAGGAAGATGATGTTCACATCCTATCTTTATTTTAGACTTGGTTTAACTGAGGTATGAACTGAATAAGTTACCATTTCTGGATCCAGAGGAAATTAATATTAAACAGTTCTGTGAATTCAGGCTATTCAACTTCAAATCAAGATCAATGAATTCTCACAACTTATATATGAATTTTGGTTAATGTTATTACTGTTAGGTATTGAAGTACCATAACAAATTCATTACATTTTACTACATTTCAAACTCTTCTCTTAGTGGTGGTAATAATGTGCTGCTAGGGGCTGGGTTTTGTTTTGTTTTTTTCTGTTTAATTTCTTCTATACCTTAAATGAAAGTTTTCTCTAGGAAAACCTTGAACTTCTTCCCCTCTGTCACAAACTCCCATGACTCTAATTGTTGGTTACAGGAAGCTCATTCCCACATATATAGAACTAGCTTAATCTTACTCCTGAGATTTACTAGACTTCTGGTCATTTCCTTATGGGTAGCTTAAAATCAACACGTTTTAAGCTCTCCTTCGCTTTTTACTCTTGAAGGTATCAGGCCCACATGTCTTCAGTATCTACCCTGTGACCCCATATGGATAAATAGCCTTTTCTTTTCCACATTGTCTTATAATCATATCTATATATGTATATTATTTCAGTTAAGTTTCAAGTTCATTGTGAACAGGGTCTTATTCATCTTTGTTGTCCTAGTACACAGCCCAGTATAGCACCTGGAAGATGCTCAATTAAGTTTTCGGTGAATGAATTAATGAATGATTGATCATTGGGTAAAGACCTGGTAAACTTTCAAGGCACATGAAAGTCTGTTTTGAGCAAGAAAAATAATGTAAGCTTTGCTTTTTACAAAATTGCCAGGGAATGAAGTGTTAAAATTTACTATATTAAATACTGGAACACTGTTGTAACCTGTATCATTATTATGTGGTTTGGGGATATGATTTTAATAAAATTATATTACCTTGATGGTTCAGCTTTGACAATAGGTGTTAGTTTCTTAAAGTCAGACTTATGAAGGGATGTCATTATATTGAAGTTTATGTTATGAAAGTGTTAGGTATTTATAATTATGAAGGAAATACAATTGAGACAAAAGTATTTCAGATCAAATGGAATTTGATTATCCATTAATGCTAAATGGGAGGTTCATGACCTGAGCCTAATGGGCCCTTTACAAGTTGTAGTGGACAATTAAGTGACTCAGCAGTGAAACTGACATTGAGGAGCAGATTTTGCCTGCCAGCCGCTCTCAGGGTTTGGATTTCACTGGATCATGTTCTGAAAGGTCAGCACTGGCCAGATGACCAGTCCACAACTGCAGATGGCAATGTGGTCTCCTGACCACTCTGGGGCTCCCCAACCTGCTGCACAGGCTCAAGTTCACTGAAAGGTCATGGCAGGCCCTGTGTCGCTACTCAGGAATAACATAATTCTGGGGTACTCTTTCTTCAATGTTCTAAATATATGAAATAAAATAAATACTTTTGGTCTCTCAGCCAAAGATTAAAAGCATGACACTTGTAATAATTGGAAGGTAGCATTTTAGCCATAGTGAGCACCTCAATTTGGGGGATCATTCTTCAAAGGAATATTCATATTTAAATAGCATTTAAATACTCACCAGAAACTTGAGAGACATACACCAGCATTAAAGCCCAGTTTTACCAATTATAGACTGTATGTCCTTGTGCCAGCAATGTCATCTCTTTCAACCTCAGTTTTATCTTCAGCTATAAACTGGAGAAGATACTATTGTACCTATCCTGCTCTGCCAACTTCAGAGAGTTGAGAAACACAACATCTAAGTCATTGACAAACTGGTGATATACACACATACTAACCATTTTCTTTCTGCTTGAATGAGTGTTTTTGTATACATTTCCAGAGAAAACCGTGAAAAACATATTTAAAAAATTAAAACCATGTCAGTAGAGTTAGTAAGTAGTCAAAATTTTATTTGTTGGCCCTTAACTCTTTTAAAGGAGACCCAAAGGAGAGAAAAATCACTTAAAAACATACCTGGTCAATGATTCTTTTGTTTGAATGTTGCCCAATGTAGCAGGAAATTGATACTCTCTTTAACTTTGAATATTTTATCTCAGGCTCAGAATTAAGAAATACTTGTTTAAGCATGGCTTAACAAATGTCTAAGCATGGCTTAGGACTATTGTATTATTTAGGCTCAAATAGCATTAAGAAACATCCTATGACAGTACCATGAATTGGAGACATCCAAAACTGAATTGAAAGTAGGGCAGAGACAAATTGGGGCACAGTATTAAATTACAATTGTACATAGGATTCAATCGAATAATATCTTTCTAGCTCTGTTATTCTCTGATCAGACAGCTTAGCTGTACTGTAACTGCCATTGCTTCAGCAGAGTGTTTTATCTGCCCACAGGCCAGGCCTCTAAACATTATTCACTCAAGGCACATGAAACGACACTATGCTCATAGTAGGAAGTACTCGCCTATACTCAAAAGTGAGAAAAAGCTGGGCTCACGGTTGGTTCTGGAATTGTAAACAATTAGTTTTGTCTTTTAAAGCCTTTTAAGAATAATCAGAAATAAATTGCAGATTTGGAAAACAATCCCCTAGATGAACCCATAGCAATGAATTTGCAGAGTCCACAAATGTTGGAAATAAACAAATAGTTACTCTCGGAGGTCAGATTTGAACTTATTTGTTTTAAATTATTATGCCCCAAAGAAGTTCTGAAAATATTTTAACTTAGAACAAATGTGAAAAATAATTTTTAATATCTAGGTTTGAGAAACTTCACCAAACAGAAATCAAATTTGCATTGGCACTTTTGAATTATTTGCTGCATCAGCTTAGCGAACACAGGCATCTGTCTACAGCAAATGCAGTCTTCTCTGAAAGTTCTCAGGAAAAACAATCAAGAATACAATAGAAAGGAGAACAGATGTACAGTTCTTCAAGCCTCTAGTTGGCTTAGCTTGGCTTCAGGTCCTGGGAAATGGAGAGAATGCTGATTTGCATGGTTGATATAGATCAAAGGGACAAGCAGAGTGCCTTACCCGATTTCTTGTGCCCGAGTAAACACTTCTGGTTCCTTGGAGCAGAAGCAAGCAGACAACAAATAGATCAGTTGTCTCCTAGAAACTGTAGACTTAGAATTTTTACCTTGTTTTTGAGAAAACTTGAGAACAAAGCAAGTTTTGCAGCATGCAGGAAAAGAATACAGACTTAGAGATAGAAATAGACAGCTGTTGATATTTCTCTAAGGGTCCCCTTTTAGTGTGTGGGCAGTTAACATTCTAAGGAGCTTCTGTTCTTTGTGTAGCACCTGCTTTCCTATTGGCTTCTAAAAACTGTGTCCACATATATGAGACTAAAACTTTCCTCTCTTGGGTGTCTCCTATGTGGACTGGAGGTGAGATTTGGCATTCCTATGTTTCCTGTCCAGCCACCTCCCTGAGTACGGCTCCCATGTTCACCCCTCACCACTCATCTACTCTTTTCACCTTCGTAACTGTTCCCAGTATCTCAGTCACCACAAACTCTTGCCATAAGGGAACTGTTGGGGCAGCTGGCGTGGACAAACTATACTGCCTAATTCTTCTATTCTTTGCTTCTCAGGGCACTTTAATTAGAAAAGGTATGTTCTATGTGCCTAAAACTGCTCCTATGGAGACCACTCTAGAAATGTTTGAAACATATGCAAATATGTCACTCCTCTCCCCCTCTGAAGCCAACCCTCATTTTCTTCCGGCTTCGGTGTCTGCACAGTCCCACACAAGCCAAGCCTGGCTTGCAGGGTCAACCTGTCTTTTCATAGTGGGAAAAAGCTGATGAAAATCCTTCACACAGAGGTGTTAAGAGCTTAATGATGAACACTCCCATGAGTATCTTCATTTTGAAAGAGACTGCCTGGAGAGGTTATTGATTTACACAGAGAAATAGATTTCTAATCCTGGAATTTCATCAGAAGAAGGGAAGAAATTCACTTGGGGGAGGAACAAAATCATTTTTTTGGAGTAACTTCAGAAATTAAACAGAAGCAGACATCTAATTTATCCTCTGATAAGGTGTCCCCAGTTATGGCAGTGCCTTTGACTTATAAGAAGTTATAACCTTTGATAGAGAATATGAAGGAGAAGAGAAAGGAACCAATGGAGAAGGAAAACTAGAGATATACACTAAGTACCACTTTACAGCAGAATAATGGGAATAAAATTCTACAATGCCTACCCCTGTAAGGAAATGCATTTCTAGTCAATATTTGTACTAATTCGGCATAGTTCTTTAAGAGTGGAGTTTGGCAACTGAACTGTATTAAAATTAATATGTATTAGCACAACAAATATAAAACAAAACACTAAGCTGCAGAATTACTATAATCAACTATGGTATCCTTTTCTTCAATGTACTTCCATGGATTGTGAAATTTTAAGAAATCTCATCTATCATGGACTATGACTCAAAACAAAACAAAACAAAACCCAGAACAAACTGGGACAAGATTAGATCACTGTCATTGGATATCAAAATGACTTGAAACACTAGCCACCTTATATCCAGATGAACAACTACAGGATGAATAAACAAGCAATAACATGATGATACTTATTTCAGATGATAGTAATGATCACACAGCACTATTCTAAGTCCTTACATTATCAGGACAACTCTATGAGGCACATGCTAATAGCATTTTAGAGATAAAGAAAAGGATGCACAGAAAGTTGATGGGGTTACCCAGGGCTCTACAATTAGCAAGCGGCAGAGCCAGTATAAACAAACCTTTAGTGTATTCTGAGGCTATGTGCATTAGCATTTCAATGGAAGTTTGTCCTCAACTTTTGCTGGGCTTTTGAATCCGTCTTTAATCCATTCCTTGTTTCAGTGCTGTGGTAGTTCCTGATGACACAGCCCAAACAATGACATACTCTCACAATATTTGCAAATCCTGCAAAATAATACTTTAGAGGGAGAAAGAACCACTTGATTTTGGTATTTAGACTAATGGAAGGTGATTGCTTAAACAAATAAATAGCCATTTTTTAACATTAAACAATGGCAACCACACTACTTAAAATTCTTGGTTTTGAAGTTTGGAAGACACACTGGAGATAAACTTATTCTTCACCTAAGTAAACAATTTTTCAAAAAGTAACTTTAAGTGGCATTAACCATTGTGTCATTTAGTGACTTTTTGGTATAGTTAACTTAATCCAGGTTACTGAGATGGCTGATTTTAAATGGGTAATTTTGCCACTTCTTGTTATCGTTAACTTTCATCCTTTTAATGAACTTTAGCTTTCACCTGGAGGTTCCAGAATCATCATTTTTCTTCAGTGAGAATAAACACTGGACTCTTACATATCTGTTCCCTCTTTCCTGTATCCCTTCCCATCCTTATTGTTATCCTTCACCGAAGAAGGAAAGCCTAAGCTTGTTGTTTAGAGGTAAGTAATTATTTTCTTTATTTTGTTTTTCTCGAGTGTTTCATTTCCAAGACCAAAAAAACAAATTATGGGTTAAGATGCTTAGTTACTAAATGTTTGACTTCTTTTCTGACAATCAACTCCATAGTTCCAGAATTATTTGATTTTACTAATTATATTTAGTATAAATTTGCATATAAAATATATACATACTTACATTGACATAATTGTATGAATGTATACCTGTGTATGTGTCTGTGTGTGTATGTATATATTTACCCCTTCTCCTGGCACCTCTCCTAGGCCTAGTGCTACCTGTGATGCATTAAAAAGCCTAGATTTTGAAGTCAAAGTTAGCTCCAATTCCTAGTGGATGGGTACCTTGGTACAAGTTTTTTGTCCTCTAAACATTCTTGTTTCTTCTTATGAATATTAATAATAGTAATTATTTTTCATAGCTGTTTTAAGGATAACATATTTGTGTGATTGTGTAAGGAGTCTAGCACAATGCCTGGCATGTAAGTGATCAATAAATGTTACTTTTATTATATTTGTCTGGCCTATAGTAGGTGGTTAATAAATATTTCACTAGTGTGATTATTATCTATATCTAACTAGTCCCAATGTGCCTCACTACTATAGCAATATTGCTTCGTAACTACTAACACACTATTCCATTTTTTAAACAGAAAAATAGACAACATGTAATATACTTTTGAGGATTATGCAAGATGATCCATATATAGCTGTTGCATAAGGTCCTCAATAAGTATGTATATTATTATGAGTTTGGTTGTCAACATAATTGTTGTACAAGGCTTGCTCTCAACATTTTTCCCTAGCTACTCTAGCTTCTTAATTAGGCTTAGATCTTCATTTCTAAGAAAAATATAAAACCACTAACGATGTAAAAGTTGCCTATCATTTGTGGCTTTGGCTAGGTCATTTGTCATCCATAAGGCTCAGTTTCTCAGTCCTGGAGTGAAGTGTCTAAACGAGGTCTTGAATGTACTTTTCATAAATTTCATGCAAAAGTCATTTTTTTGAATCTGCTGTGTGAGTGAAAGCCATCAGACAATCACCACTGGCCACAAAAGCATGTGATCAGTGCTTTCATTTAGAACTCTAAAGGGAAATAATCCAATCTGGTAACTTGTAAAATGGCACATAATACTTGAAAGTCAAATACTAAATATTCCTACTTTAAATACAGTTTTTAACTACTATATTTTACCTATTTCTTAATTTCGCCTCCTGGTACAAAATCAAGGTAAAGGACACTGCATATATTACTTACAGAGTGAGAATCTCAGTGTAAGTTGTTTGTTTTGTTAATGTCATTGCAAATTTTTTACAGTGTCAGCCTAGACCTTATTATGTGAAACCACAGAGAATCACAGACATAATCTGATAAGCCTTAATGCAATACAGTTTTGTCAAAAAATCTATTTGTCGAGTAAAAGGCATTGCATTAGTTGTTTTCATATATGGTGTATAGTGACATCTATAGGAGACTGTGTGTAATGAATGGCATTCATTTAAAATAGGGATTCTATGGGTGTGGTAAGCTTTTCGTGTGAGGAAAGTTCATTCAATGGAAACAGGAAAATATAAATTCAGCATTAACACTTAAAGTGCGTAAGATCTCCCTTAAGAATTAAAGATGCCCAGAGTATATTCCATAAAACAAATAGCTTCAAATGACTGGGAAAATTGATGGAGAAGAGAACAATTCCCATGGTAACAATATAATGGGAATTTCTTTTTTTTAAAGAAGAGTAAAGTGAAAAACAGAAACAAAGTGAGTCCCAGAAAGGAGACTACAACTGGCAAGCATGTAATAGGGTGGAAATAGCTCTTTTTTTCAAATATCTGAGTAAAAAACTATTTAATTATCTGTAACAGTAACAATAATAAACCAATTGTGGTTATAATTATAGTTACGTCTTGTGCTACACCATATCAATTATATTTCCCAACTAACATCATTGTGTTACAGACATGCCTGAAAAGCTGGAGGCCACTGTGGTCTACGGACCATAGTTATTTTATCCACAAAATGAGAAGGGATGACAAGGTAATTTCAAAGGCCAAATCCAGTTCTAAATTTTCCAACTATAACTTTAAAGTGGTGATGACTTTTTCTTTTTTAACGATTCCATAATTAGTGGTTAACTTGATGTGCAACCTTTTACAAAGCACTTAACCTCTCTGTGCCATGGTTTTCTAACTTTTAATTGCAGTGTGTGGACTATATGATCTCTACATTGTCATCTCTTAAAATACGATTACTCTAAAATACTGTACACCATATTCTTAACACTAGTTTGATCCCTGAGTGAGTTAAAATTCTACCTTTGGGTGGAATTTCGAGAATCAGTGAAATCCCAAGCATATAAGTAAAAGGGCTACCTATATCTAACATGGAAACATCCAAACATATTTGTATTAGCCTCAAGAGTATATTTGGCTTCTGTACACCCACAGTACTTCTACTGTTGTTTGGTTTGTCATTGAGGACAGCAACAGAAAATGTAGTGTGCCTCCCCAGGGGTCATCTCCTCCCCAACCTCACTCCATGGCATTCAATAGACAAAGTAATCTAAATTTTTGAGTTCAACTCTGTTTCCTCCAAAAGCCTTTACAGTTTAAGCTGAGCCTCATTAAGGGACTGCCTAAGGTTTTGAAACATAATTAAATAAGTATTTCCTATACTTGTTCTGGAAAAAGAATCTTTAGTATAGCAAATCTATATTCAAACTTCATTTTACACATTCAGAAGAAAGCTACAGACTACTAGGATTTCTTCATATTCAACAAAAGAGAAGCCTTTTCCTGATGTTTTGTCTTGAAGCCAAGCTTACAATCCTCTTAGTAGTAAATTAAAGACCAGTTTTATTGGGTACATACTATATGCCAAGAACGATGTTAAAACTTCAGGTGCAGAATTTCATTTAATCTTTATAATCCAATGATTTATAACCTTTACATAAATGAAGAAAATACAGCCTTAAAAATGTAACCTATTAAGTTTAAAACTGAATTAAAGTATCTTGAACTCAGATTTGGTCTGTCTCTCGGTTTATGTGTGTGTGTGCATACGGCACACACATATGTACATACACAGGTCTAGTTTAATTCATTCCTATCATCATTATTAAAGGTTCAATCTTTCTTATCTACTTGTATTATGAGCGCATAGATAATGGCATATTTACAATCTGAATATTAGAAGAGTGTAGTTAAGTTTAGAGCTAACAAATACTTTTATTTTCTATTACTCCCATGTTATTTCAAAGCAAATTCTTAGCATCAGAGCATTTCATCTGTACAGATTTCAGAATTGGTGACTAAAATATAAGGCATTTTGTATAATGCTATAACATTTATCACATGTACTCCAAAAACAATAATTTCAAAGAAATATTCAATCAATGTTTTTTGAAATAAAATTGAAAGTTAGAAATTATTCTGAACTAAATTAAATTTAAAATATTATATATCAAAACTTGTGAGAAACAGCTAAAATAGCACTGAGAGATAAAATCAATTCAATTCAACGTATTATCAGAGAAAAGAAGAAATATATGATCATCTCTACAGATGCAGAGTAAATTAATAAAATTTGACACTCATTTATAGTAAAAATTCTTTGCAAGTGAGGAATGCAAAAGAACTTTCTTAATCTGATAAAGAATGCCTTTTAAAAGCTACATCTTTAAAAAAATATAATCAAAATCATAATTAATGATAAATTTATTGAAAGATTTTCCATAGAGATTAAGAACAAGAGAAGGATGCATGCTACAACTGCCTGCAGAAAACATCGTACTAAAATCTCAGCAACTAAAGATATCAAGAAAACAAAGAAAGAGAAAAAGAAACAAAACAGACCTCAAGAACAAAAAGACACTAGTTCACAAAGCAAGAAATTAGTTTTGTAGATGGCATCTTTGTGTATGCAGAACATCCAGACTCTTTGGCAGAGTAACTAGATGTAGCAAAGTAACTATATATAAGGTAAATATACCAAAAAATAATTGCATTTCTAAATGCTAGCAATAAGCAGACGAGAAGTGAAAATGTGTCAATATAAAAAAGTGAAACAAAGAAAAATTCAATTTAAGTATGCAAGACATCAAATCTACACATATTAACAAGATAAGTTAAAGAAGTTCTATATAGATGGAGAGATATATGATGTTCATGGATTGGAACTCTATCAACTCTCATATACCAACTATTTCCAACTTGTTCCATGGATAAAAGACATTTCCAATAAAAAATACAGAATTGTGCGTGCGTGCGTGTGTTTGTGTAAAACTGACAGGTTGCTTCTGCATTTCTACAAAAACTCAAAGGCAATTTAAAAATGCCCATATTGTATCAGATATTAAGATAAGCCCTTTGTACAAAGCAATGATAATTAAAATACTGGGAAAATGATGCAAAGATAAATGCTGAATAGAACAAAATGAAGTGCAAAACACATTTATTTATGTTTTTTTTTAATATACTTTAAGTTCTAGGGTACATGTATATAACGTGCAGGTTTGCTACATATGTATACTTGTGCCATGTTGGTGTGCTGCACCCATCAACTCGTCAGCACCCATCAATTCATCATTTATATCATGTATAACTCCCCAATGCAATCCCTCCTCCCCCCCCTCCCCATGATAGGCCCCAGTGTGTGATGTTCCCCTTCCCGAGTCCAAGTGATCACATTGTTCAGTTCCCACCTATGAGTGAGAACATGCGGTGTTTGGTTTTCTGTTCTTGTGATAGTTTGCTAAGAATGATGGTTTCCAGCTGCATCCATGTCCCTACAAAGGA